>NC_081566.1:61040445-61340445 GCF_022355385.1 Mustela nigripes
CCCACGTCGGGCTCTCTGCTCAGCAGGGGGCCTGCTTCCCTTCCTCTCTCTGTGATCTCTTCCCTTCCTCTCTCCTACTGTGATCTCTCTCTGTCAAATAAATAAATAAAATCTTTAAAAAAAAAGTAAATTTAAGAACATTCAGTTTCTCTGCTTATAAAATTCAAATTTAGATCAATATCTTTTTCATTTAAAAAAACAGTAGCCAGGGCGCCTGGGTGGCTCAGTGGGTTAAGCCTCTGCTTTTGGCCCAGGTCATGATCCCAGGGTCCTGGGATAGAGCCCCACATCGGGTTCTCTGCTGAGCAGGAGCCTGCCTCCCCCTCTCTCCCTCTGCCTGCCTCTCTGCCTGCTTGTGATCTCTGTCTGTCAAATAAATAAATAAAATCTTAAAAAAAAAAACAACAGTAACCAGTGAGAAAACATAATAAAACTTGTTAGCAAAAAAAAAATAATAATATTCAGGAATAAAGGGATATGAAATGTGTAAGGTTTGTAGGAAGAAAACTTCAGTACTTACTGGGGAACTCACTAGAAGATGTACAGGAAATTAGGGACTCAATTTGGAAGCATATCAGTTTGCCACAATTAATCTATAAATTCAGTATGATTCCAGTAAAAAAGATTAACAGAATTTTTAAAGTTTTCATCAAGAATCATAAAGTTTATTCAGGTGGGACATGGAACACAAAATATTTTTTATTTTTAGATTATTTATTTATTTATTTGACAGACAGAGATCACAAGTAGGCAGAGAGGCAGGCAGAGAGAGAGAGAGGGGGAAGCAGGCTCCCCGCCAAGCAGAGAGCCTGACATGGGTCTTGATCCCAGGACCCTGGGATCACGACCTGAGCCGAAGGCAGAGGCTTTAACCCCCTGAGCTCCCCAGGTGCCCCAAAATATTTTTTATTTTTAAAAGGAACTAAGGGTGCCTAGTTGACTCAATCAGTGGAACATGTGACTATTGATCTTGGGGGTTATAGGTTGGAGCCCCACCTGACATGTGGAGATTATGTAAAAATAAAATCTTAGGGGCACCTGGGTGGCTCAGCTGGTGAAGCGTCTGCCTTTGGCTCAACTCATGATCTCAGGGTCCTGGGATCAAGTCCTGTATCTGGATCCCTGCTCAGTGGGTAATCTGCTTCTCTTTCTTTCTCTGCTATTTCTCCTGCTTGTGCTGTCTTTGTCAAATAAATAAATAAAATCTTAAAAAAAAAACTTTGAGAGAAAAGGAGTTTGGTGCTGACAGATCAGTGGAATAGAATACAGAGTCTGATAGAAATAAGGCCAATACATTGGAATTTAGCATATGATTTAAAAGCATGTTTCTCATCAATGATGTTGAACAACCATGAATGGTGTTGGGTGTTTGACTGGTCATTTCAAAAAGAAAAAAAAAAATACACCTGAATGCCTTTCTTCTTGAAGTAAATTAATTTGAAGTGATTCTAATGCATAAGTTATTTTTTTTAAAAACGTGAAACCATGCGTACTAAGAAGAAATGATGAACTTTTAAAATATATGCCTGGGGTTGAGAAGGGACTTTCTAGGCAGGAGGTAAAGCCCAGAAGCCAAAAAAGAAAAATCTGATGAATCTGACCACTATTAAAAAAAAAAAAACAAAACTGTGATAAAAACAACTTAAGAGACTATCAGCAAACTGACAAGACAAGTGAACCTCGTAAACAGATCAGTATTTCTTTTGTTTTGTTTTGTTTTTTTAATTTTTTATTTTTTATAAACATATATTTTTATCCCCAGGGGTACAGGTCTGTGAATCGCCAGGTAGATCAGTGTTTTTTAAAAAGTCAAAACAAAACTAGGGAAAGGGAAAGAGAAGGAGGTTCTTGGAAAGAGAGAGTGAAAAAGAAAGAAAGAAAAATGCTAGATCCCCCTCATAACTAGAGAAATAGAAACCGGAAGAATAATGAGATACTGTTTTCAAATGTTCAATAAGCAAGAATTAAAACTATGGAAATACTCAGACAAAGTTAGGGTGCCAGGAAGCAGACACCATCGCACAGGCGCACACAGTCTCTTCAAATGGCAATGTGACCCAAATATAAAATTCATGGATGTAACCTTCGACCCCCAATTCACCTATTAGTGAATAAATAAACCTACCGTGGCTGGCTGAGTCAGTAGAGCATGCGACTCTTGATCCTGGAATTGTGAGTGTGAGCCCCTGTTGTGCGTAGAGATTAGTTTTTCTTCTTTTAAAGATTTTATTTATTTATTTGACAGAGAGAGAGAGAGAGAGAGACTAAGCATAAGCAGGGGGAGCAGCAGAGGGAGAGGGAGAAGCAGACACCCCGCTGAGCAGGGAGTCCAACATGGGGCTTGATCCTAGGACTCTGGGATCAGAGTCCTGAGCTGAAGCAGACACTTAACTGACTAGCCATCCAGGCACTCCAAGTCTAGAGATTACTTTAAAAGATTTTTTTAAAAACATTTATCTTATATGACCTTATAATAGCCCACTTTATCTTACTTATGACAGCATGAGAATGTGCAAATTGATTAAGAAGATTGGGTAAATCCATATATGGTATGAAAAAAACTCTAATGTCTATGGTAAGAAAAGGGCAAGATGTAAAACGTGATCCCATTTGTGTAAAAAAAAAAAAGTATGCCTGGATCCTTGCATATTCTTTTTTTTTTTTTTAAAGATTTTTATTTATTTATTTGACAGAGAGAGATCACAAGCAGGCAGAGAGGCAGGCAGAGAGAGAGAGAAAGGAGGAAGCAGGCTCCCTGCTGAGCAGAGAGCCCGATGTGGGACTTGATCCCAGGACCCTGAGATCATGACCTGAGCTGAAGGCAGCGGCTTAACCCACTGAGCCACCCAGGTGCCCCCATCCTTGCATATTCTTAACACAATTTCTAGGAGGTATGTAAGAGACTTGCAACAGTGGTTACAGCTAGGAAATTGAGAAAGAGTGACTTGGGGGAGAAGTGGCGCAGGTATTCATTTGATAACTTTACACTGTTTAAATGTTTTTTATGTGCATTTATGACTTTTGTAATGAAAAAAAAAGTGTACAAAAAAGTAGTGAATCCCTGCTAATCTCTTCAAACGCTGTGCTAGGAGTCAGGGGAATTTCAATAGGGAACCTGCATTTTTTTTTCCCCAAGGAGATCCAAAGCATGTAAATCAATTTAAAAAGAATAAAATATAAATTTAGGAAGAGACAGTTTTATACAAATTGGAGAGAAAATATGAGCAAGAGAGTCTTCTTAGGAGATGGTATTTGAGCTGGGACCTGGAAGTGTGGTAAGATTTGATCACATGGAAATGGGATAGAAGGCATGTCAGGGAGGGAAAGGAGCAGGAACAGAGGTCTAGAGGCAGGACGTTTGAAAGCACGCATGAATCATACAGGGTTCCCAAAAGGTAGCTTGGAAACCAGCTTTTGGAAAAGTAGGTTTGGACTAATATTATCGGGTCTGAGAAGAATGGGTCCATAGACAGCGGGGAGATGTAGCTGCTTCCCAAGCAGGCAAGTGACAAGACTAGAACCCTCCAAAGTCCCAACAGGAGATTTAAGGACGCAATCTGATGTATGGAGGATGCACCAAAGGGGACAGATGGCTGTGGTTGTGTCTCCCGGTGGGAGATGGTGAGGAATTAGCAATGGCGAGGCAAGCAGCCGGAATGGGAAAAGAAGTTGCAAGAGATATCATAAAGACAGGAGACCCTGATCTAGACCTCAGGGTGGGTAGTCTCTACTGGAATTCTCTTTAAAAATCAATATTTATTTTCAACTATTTTGTGGAGTATCAACCCAGCTTATGTGTTCTTCTAAAGCGCAAGTCACCAAGGAAGGTGAAAAATAGTTAAAAAGTCAAATGAAGAGGGAGGAATACATATTTGGGGGCCATCTGCCCATAACCAGGCCTCGCCCTCTTGCCTGCCCATGTCCCTGAAAGGCAGACACGTTTCAGGTCTGCCAGGCTTAAGGCTCAGGTCAAATGGCTCCCATCAAAACGGACCTTAGCACGATCCTTGTGAAATGATCACACAGCTCGGTACAGACTTAGTTGTTCTACTAATTGAACAACGAATTGAACTAGATTCTAGTGGTTCAATAAATATTGAAAGTTTCTTATATGCCAGGCACTATGCTAGGCACTTGATTGGTGCCTTCAACATAGCTCAAAGCCTAGTGGGGAAAAAAAAGAAATTAATGGGGAAAAAAAGATACCATAGAGCACATGCAGATGACTTCACTCGCGTCAGGGCGTACAGGGACTGAGAGCAGGAAGGACTCACTCGGTGAGCTGCGGAGAGCCTGGACAGAACTGGGACCTGGAGGATGAATAATAGTACCTGTAGGTATTCATTCAGTGAGCATTTACCAAGCACCTCTTATGCTGCAGACACGGTTCTAGGCACTGGTGAAATAGTGATAAATACTACAGGCATCGGGCTTGCCCTCATGCACATGCATTTCAGCAGAGGAAACAAGATGATGAAAACCAAACAGGGTCATGATACAGGGAAGGACAGAGAGGCTCTTGCAAGGTGGGTACAGGAAAGGTCACACAGAGCAACCCATGCTCCGATGCACAACCTTATGTGAGCAAAGGCAAAGTGGTGTGCAACACCAGGCGTAGCCTACTTTCCCGAATCTGTGCATTCAGAGCCACCATGAAGGTGCGTTCCTCTGAGCCAAACACTGGTCAGCAGGTCGCATTCCTTATCTCATTGACTCTTTGCAAAGCTGTTTCTAGTAGGTGACATTATCCCTATTTTGTGGGGAAAGAAACAGGAGCTTCTTATTAAACAATTGTCCAAGCCTAACTTGGCAGTATGTCATTATGACCCCTCTTACCGATGTCCCCAGGGCCGCTGGAATATGTTCAAGGTTGTGACCCTGGAACTGTGTTATGACGCACCCAAGCAGAGGACTTGAGGGCTTGGCAGCAGACCCTGATCTGTGGGGTCCTACTATTCTGCTTCCAGAATCTGGGCGGCCCCGTCTTCTTTGCTGCGTTCAGATGGCAACATCCCAAAGTCCGTGCCTTCCCAGACCTAAACAAAAACATTAGGGGGAAGTTTAGAAATAAAGCCATGCGTAGAGTTGGCCCAGCAGCAGATAGTATTGAACAGAAAGCTCTGTGGTAAATGTGGACAGGAAATGTGACTTGATCGCAGAGCCTGATAGAAAACGCCAACGTGCCAAACCACTCTCTCTGCAGTGTGACTTGGTGAGTGTGAGAAGCTGAAACCGGGGCTGCCTCTAGAATCAGTAGAGTCAAAACGGAGTAGATGTGGGGAGATTCGAGGGCCAGCGCTGTGGGCCTGAGGGGCAGGGGGACTTTCTGTAGCCGGCAGCAGGCCGCAGGTGGGGGGGCCGCAGGTCCTCCCTCCCTCGGGAGGACACAGCAACAGGAAGGCGGAGTGGGAGATCCCTGCGGAGGGGGTTCTCTCAGATTCTGAGATCTTTGGAAAGACTCTAGGGCTCATGGAGAAAAAGATGTTTCAAACGTTTTTATTATTTTAGAAAAATCCATGGTAGGGAAAGATCCAAAAAAGAGCCACCAAAAGAAAGCAGAAATGTTCTCGGTTTCACCACATGAAAATGACCATTTCTAATATTTCAGTATATGCGCCTCCAGACTGTTGTCTATGCCCCTGATTTATTACACGCGACAGTTTACAAAATTTTTTTGTCAGTGCATTGTTGGTATCGTCAAAGAAAGCTAATACACATCATCTTTTTGTGATCGCTCACTATTTTATTGCTGGGATCTGTCATAACTGGTACATAACCATACATTTAGGTTATTTCACTTCGGTCCGATGGACCCAATGGAACTTGAGATAGTTAACATTTTTGTGCATACATCTTTGCAAGTTTGCCCAACTCTCTCCTTAGGATAAAATCCTAGAATTTTTAACATTTTAACACACCTTCACCAATTAGCGGCATAAAAGGTTGTGCCAAGGCACAGTCCAATCAAGACGAGCGAGAAGGCCGGAAGTCAAAAGTCTTAAAACACTTTTTATTGATGCGTGTTTCACACTTGCGTCAGGGCCCAGAGAAATACAGACTACCTAGTTGTCATCATAGGGCCGACAGTTGCATTTCCTTCAACTGACCTTTTAATGTCTGGTTTAAAATAAAACTACAGACTTGAAGGTGAAGAAGTTTCCCTGCCTCACTGGTGACAACGTGAGGTCGTCTGCTAGGTGTGGACTCGTCATGAATGGAGGACACCGAGACCCCTGAACAGAGCCTCGCATGGTGGCCTTTTGTAAGGCTAAGCCCCACTGGAAAGAGTAAAGCAATTCAAAGATAGGCAGAAGCTCAGAAAAGCTGCATTCTGGCCTTTTCTTTCTTTTTAAAATATCTTATTTATTTATTTATTTGCGATTGAGAGAGAGAAAGAGAGAGAGAGAGCACAAGCAAAGGGAGGGGCAGAGGCAGAGGGAGAAGCAGGCTCCCCGCTGAGTGGGGAGCCCCATCCAGGACTCGACTCCAGACCCGGGGATCATGACCTGAGCCAAAGGCAGCGGCTTAAGTGACAGAGCCCCCCAGGCGCCCCTATTCTGATCTTCTCCCGCTGAAAATTTCCATCTCAACTAAATGGTTATGCCAAAGATTTTAAAATGGGCTTTATAAGCCCTGTGTATTTCTCACATTTAAATGACGTTGAAGATTTCCACGGGATAGCCAGGAAAGCAGGTATCTCAATACACCAAGTATTACAAACCTTAGAAATAATTGAGTGCCCATCTGGACCTCTTCCCGGTTGTCCTGCCCAGAGCCGCCCTCACCGTGGGTCACTCTCCCGCTGGAGGTCAAGACACGGCATATTTACTAAGGCCTCAACAGCAAATAGAGGAAATATTTGTTTTCTCTCTAACGTCAAGATGAACCGTGAAAACAGTGAGAATCATGTATGTAAAATGGACTTAAATTTGGTTTCTATATTAGAGCAATTGGGATTGTTTTCATATACCTTTTTATGCCATGGTCTTTATAGCTTTATTGAGGAATCATCGATATAAAATAAAAGTGTACAATTTGATGAATTTTAACATTTGTCTGCACTCATGAAACCACCACCACAGCTCAAATAATGAACATTTTCGTCACCTCCCCAAACACCCTCAAGCCCCTTTGTGAACTTCCCTCCCACACCACCCGCCAAGGCCCCAACACAGCATCATCTACTTTCTGGCCCTATAGATTCCTATGTATTTTCCAGAATTCGTAACGTACACCAAATCTTAAAGTAGTAGCCCTTTTAGTCCGAACCCAGAGTAATTACTTTGAGATTCATCCGTATAGTTACATGCGCCCGAGTTCACGCCTCTCGTTGGTATCCATTCCAGGGAGACATCACAAGCTGTTTACTCAACCAGAACGATCACAACTGAAGTTGGTATGAATTATCAGCACCCGATCTTGTGGGCATACGGTTCCATTTCACTCTGATGTGGAAGTTAGGTTAACAAAACAAACGAACAAAGGGAAGGAAGAGACAAACCAAGAAACAGGCTCTTCACTCGAGAGAACGCCCTGCTGGTCACCAGAGGGGAGATGGGGGGGTGGGGGGGGGACAGTCCCCAGGTGATGCGGATGAAGGGGGGCTCTTGTGATGACCACCCAGTGACACACGGGTGACACACGGTGACAACACAGAAGTGTTGACTCACTGTACGGTACGCCTGGAACTAAGATAACACTGTGTCCGCTACAGCTAGAATTACAGTGAGGCCTTTTCAACTATTTGTTTTGTTTTTGTGTTTATGTTTGGATAAAGACCCTTTCAGAGCCGCCTGTGAGCATGGAGAATCTTAGAGACGTAACCACTGACATTACGAATGGCTCAAGTGGCAAACTCTGCTCTCAGTAAAAAGACACCAACTTCTATAAAGATCCAGAAGTTTCAAAACAGATTTTTTTCCCCAAGTTGCAGGACAAGGGATGAGGTTGCTTGAAGGTGAACAAATCAGAGGAAAGTATTCCGTGAGCTTAAACTCGGCATCCTTAGCCTTCCCCAAACCTTATCAACAAACAATGCTTCTCCAGCGGGTGGAAACGTTTGCCTGGAAAGCCGTCAGAACTGCGAGAGGCCCAGGCTGCTTCACTCTCCCTCCCCGCCCCCCCCTTCCCTCATCCCTGCCTCTCTCCTTCCCTTCTTTCACATCAAAATTATACTAAAAAGACCCATTTTACTTTGAATTTTTCATTGTCAGTGAACATGTAATAAGGTTTGGAGCCTGTGGAGTGGTTGGTTTTTGTATGTCCGTTAATTAATTTTATTTATTAATTTGAGGGAAAGAGAGGTGGGGAAGGAGCAGTGGGAGACGGAGAGAGGACGGAATCTTAAGCCGCTTCTGCGCTGAGCTCGGAGCCTGCCATGGGGCTCCAATCCCAGACTCTGAGATCACTACCTGAGCTGAAAGCCAGAGCCAGATGCTGAGCTGACTGAGCCCCCCAGGTACCCCAATGAATCTAATCTAATGATAGCTTATATTAGAAAATATCTATTTACCTTATGTATTTTCATTAATGTATACTTTTACTTAATACTTTATATTTATAATTTTCTAGATTGTAAAGCTGTTTTAAGCTATTAAATCTTTAGTTTCTGTGATCTCTGCTTTTTTAATAAAGAATATAATTTTGGCACTGCCACTTTTGTGCCAATATTGCCAGTCTCAAAAACTGCACATTTGGGCTTACAGATTGTATGCATTTCAGCTTTCATAAACTTTGCCAAATTGCTCCCCAAGACATTAGTATCTGATTACATCCCCCTTCGTTGTACATAGAACCTTCGATAGCTTCACATCACGGCCAATATCTTCCATGAGTAAACTCTCATGTCTTTGCCAATCTGGTATGAAATGATATCTAATTGTGGTTTAATTTGTATTTCCCTGATTGATAGAGAAGGAAGACCTCTCTTCATGTGTTTATTGGACATTTCATCACCCTTTTTTAAAAGGTACATTAATGTTCTTCTCATACAGTAGCATTGGGGTGATTTCTCCCCATCTGTGGACTTTCTCACTCTGTTAATAATACATTTTGATAATTGGAAGCTTTAATTTTAACAGACTGAGTTTATTAATCTTTTCTTAGGGCTCGTACTTTTGGTGATGTAAGAGCTCCTTCCTTATTTCAAGGTCATGAAGTTGTTCGCTTACACTTCCTTCTCCTGAGCTCACTGTTTTGTTTTCAACCAGAATGTGAAATAGGGATCCAATTTTATTTATTTCCACATTAAGACATTACCATCCCCATTTAACAAATAAATAGTCCATCCCTCCTCACTGATCTGCTGTGTCAGCTGTGTCATATACCAAGTTTTCAGTCAGGTATGGGTCTGTTTCTGGGCTCTCTGTGTTATCCCATTAATATCTTTTCTGCCCTGCAACTCTTCTCACTGTCTTAATTATAGCTTTATAAGATTTGAGACCCGTTGATACAGAAACACCGCCTGCCATCTGCCACACACACAGACACACAGACAGACAGACACACACACACATACCATTCTTATTTTTCTTATTTGAAATTGACCAGATTTGGGGTGTCTGGCTGGCTCAGTTGGAAGACTATACAACTCTTGATCTCAGGGTTATGAGTTTGAGTCCTATGTTGGGCGTAGAGATCACTTACAAGTAATCTCTTAAAGAAAACTTAAAAAAAAAATCAAGCATATTTTTGTGCAAGGGAGGGACGTGACTTGACTCACGTTTTTGGGGGCACACAACTTAAAGGCACTTATTAAACATTAGATGAAATAAGAATCAATGACAAAATACTTTATGCTAAAATCAAAGGCATATCGATTGCAAGTCGATTACAAATATTTATGCTATTTATCTGTATGGGGACGTCTTTTGAACAAGTGGGAAAAGTTAATAAAGCTCTATAAGTCAAAAAACAACTGATTCGCATGTTTGAATAAGGGCCACCCTGGCTGTTGGATAAAGAAAAATAATTAATGACACCAGAGAGAGAGAGGAAGAAATTGCCAGAACTAAGTCCTTGAGCAGATGACGATGGGCAGCCTTCAGTGGAAGAGGGGTTAGCTCCAGAGAGTGGCATGCAATGCTTGTGCGTGGTTGTGAGGGCTGAGGATCTGAGCGCCCAGGACAAAAGCTGTGGCGGCTCAGAGTCTGGGGATGCTCTTCTGATTGCTTGAATCTCTGGGAAGTCATCGGTGAAGTGAGGTATTCGGGTTTCTGAAGAAAGGGGGCCGTGTACACTCACGGCTGAGGGAGCGGAGCTGTCAGTGATTGCCTGGAGGCCTCCGGGGCGATTCGAACTGAAAGTGAGACCGGTCAGCAGGCCAACGGAACGAGGGCAGGCGAGCGCGAACAGTGGAAGGTGGTCAGGCCGGAGGACCAGCGGCTCTGGGGTCGAGGGACTGATGGGGTCAGTGAAGGAAGGAAAGGCCCTGGCAGTGGGGGCCAGAGAGCGGGATGCGCGGCATTCACAGGAGGAAAAGGTTGCAGGTACGGGCAACCACAAGCTCAAAGTTATAAGCAGGACGTACAACCCATGCCGTTGCCCAGAGCCAGCATTCACAGGGCTTCAATACTCTGCTATCACCATCTCGAAATTTCTAAACATTATGGGGGTGTGGGGGTTATTTTGTTTTTTAAGTACATCCTTTTTTTTTTTTTTTTTTTTTTTTAGATTTTATCTATTTGAGAAAGTGAGCAAGCATGGGGGGAGGGGCAGAGGGAGAAGCAGAGCTGAGCTGATTTCTTGCTGAGCTGCGAGCCCACCATGGGGCTTGATCCCAGGACCCTGGGTTTATGACCCAAGCCAAAGGCAGATGCTTAACCGACTGGGCCACCCAGGTGCTCCCTAACCATTTGTTAGCAAGGGGCCTTCTCTTTTCATTTTGCCCTGGGCCCCACCATCCTGGTTGTGAACACAGAGTGAGGGGTTGACGTAGGTACAGGATGAGCCCACTGGAGGAGAAAGTTCGAGGACCTGAGGACCTGCAGAGCTGAAGGGTGGTGTACGTATGGACTGCAGTTGCCAGAGATGGAGGCAGGAGTAGCTCTGAAGACAGTGACTGTGAGCTAAGAGCTGGAGCCCAGAGAAACGAGTGGCAACAAGCCAGGGCAGGAGATGCCGCAGCAGAGGGGGGTGGTAGGCAACATCACCTAACGCCGTGGAAAGTACTGGGTTTGGAGGCAGGAGGACAACAGCCCAGAAAAGCCCCAACAACAAGAAAACTGGCCTCCCCTCCAGGCCCTGCAGGGAGGGGGCTTCGGGAGAAAGAAGCAGCCTTGTAGATGGGACAGGGGAGGCTGTATCTTGGCGCAGAGCCAGTTGCTCTTAGAGCAAGAAGGTGACAGGGATGTCTAGAGAAGATGACCTGCAAGACTGGCCGTCCTCTGATGATGACAGCAGGGGCTGAGCGGGTGAGCGGGGCCCGGAGGTTCGAGGCACAGTGGAGGCAAGACTGCGAGCATTGGTCAGGGAGGGCCCCCTGCTACCCCTGGTGATGGGGTGAAGACCTAGGGTAAGCTGGGTCTTTTTATAAATGTTTAGTACAAATGCATGCTGAAAAACACCGTTTCTTTTACAAATTTTATATAATAACTGTAACAAGGGACATTAAAAAAGAAATGTCTATGTTTACCCAATGCCACTATAGCCCTATGAAGTAGATACTCATCTCACTGCTATATAATCTCTGATCGAGTTTTTTTCCCCTAAACATTCCAAAATAAAGACATGTAGGTATCACAAGTTCAATAAATCCATTTCTTTGTCAAGCACTGTTGTAACGTGGCTTGTTTTTTTTTTTTTTTTTTTTAATTTCATTTTAAATGCTTTGCAAAGAAAAAGATCATATTTGGGGCACCTGGGCAGCTCAGTCAGTTAAGTATCTGCCTTCAACTTGGGTCATGATCCCCGGGTCCTGGGATCGAGCCCCACTTTACACTCCCTGCTCAGGGGCAAGCCTGCTTCTCCCTCTGCCTGCTGCACTCCCTGCTTGTGCTTTCTCTCTCTCTCTCTCTCTCTCTCAAATAAATAAATAAATAAAATGATATTTGAGCAATGTCTGTCTTTAGAACTTGAAGTAAATGGCTTTTGGACTGGTTAATAATAGAAGCTCCGTTGGTTTTAGTCTTCCATACTCCTCTGGTGCAGATTTTCTTAGTTGATAAGACAAGGACGTAACTAAAAATGAAGTCATTTAAGAATTAAACACATGATAGTTGGGTTTCAAAAAACTATGTGATCAGCCAAATGCAATGTGTGGACCTCGCTTGGATCTCTATTGGAATGATATCACTGTGGAAAGAAGTTTCTGAGACCTCTTACATGTGGATAAGGACTCATGTGAAATGTTTTGTTGTTTGCAATGTGACTTGGGGACACCCACTGGCTTATTCTGGCCTCAGGAACCCCCACAAAAAGGATGGGGGTTTGAAGTCAATTGTCAAAGCCTCCAGGCAACAAGTGATCAAATCTTCTGTACCTTAAAGCTCTAAGTTGTTTCTAAATTTCCAATTCAGACAAATGATTCTTTGGTATACATGCAAGCCCTGGGGAGGGGGGTGCGTGGGGAGTCATGGGCAGATCATTAGGTAATCTGAGCCTCATGTTAATATCTTTTTTTTTTTACACTTCAATATTTCTGGGGAATCAGAACATGTTAAACAGTTGACAGAGACATTGAATGCATGCATGTTCCTCCTGGGAAGCTATTGTTAAATTGATCCCTTACAACTAATGGCGTCTTGGAATTGGAGAAATATGGTAATGTATGTATGCTGTGTTGTGCTTTGGAACTTGCTAGATTGGGTCTATTATCTAGATTCTGGTTAGATTACTTAACCAGGGGTGCCAATGAAGAACAAGAACACAATATATCATTTCCTTGGGCAAAATTCGCAACATTCTCTGTTTTAATTAACACTAACCGTCTCCATCAAGTTCAAGGTCATGTCATTTAGTAAGCAATACAGGAATGGTTCAATGGTGTTTTTATGTTGTATCAACTTAGAGCTGAGTGAAAAAAACTAGAGAGAATACCAAGACCATGGAAATAGTAAATTCTCTCTCATAACCCTCTTTGCTACAAGCCCAGACTTCCATCATCAGAATAAAGGTCCCCGTTTCCAAGTCTTTTTCTCTTTCAAATTCCCACAGATGAGAATGCCTGAAAATGATCAGTTGCTTCGGGGGACCCAAGAGTGCCAAAAGCATTGCACGGAAAATAGAGTTGTAGGTAGAGGTGATCTGGTTTTGCATATGAGAACATGACAATTCACACAGTCATCTTTCCACAGGTTTAAAAATTTTGTCTACACATATCGAATCTTCAAAGACGGACGTGGGTTTTACAATATACAGGTAAGAACATACGAGAACTCTTCTAACAGCAGTTATGAAAGATTGGGGGAGAACCTGAGATCATCTCTAGAACCTGAGACGTGGCCATGGAGCGGCATTGTAAAAAGGGAAGCAACATAGAGTTTAGAGTCAGATCTGTAGTAAACTTTGTCTTTCTCTGAGGGAAATGGGCAGAATTTTTGACTATTCAAGACTATTATGCAGATGTGTAGACCCTGGATTTCCCAGGGGTCAAATGCACCAACCTGGACTAAAGGAGAGGCCACTCCAGTGAGCGGATGACAGAGGGAACAGGGCAGGCTGGAACGGGAAGGTGGGGAGGAGTCTGAGCACGGAGAAGACGAGCGAGCTCCACGGGCTATGAAAACGCAAAGGGAAGCATCAGTCCATGGGCAGCCTTAGGGGTTTCTTTAATTTTTCTGGTTTATTGAGAATTAAGCAGAAAACACTTTCTGTTTTGAAATGATATCTCTGGCTTAGGAAGTAGAATATAATAAGATTAGCTGAGTCTTTACTAACGGTGGATCCTGAAATAATATTTTTGAAACACTTGGAGATGAGGTTAACCAGACTTTTCACGCCGGATTTCTCTGAATCTTCAATATACTAACGTTTGTTGTCAAATCGAAAAGAAATTAGAATATACCATGATCCCCAAACACAAGCACGCACACACACACACATATAAGTATATCTACATGTCGGTGTGTGTGTAATTTTTCTTTTCTTACGAAAGACATTATTGAGGCAACTGACAAAATTTGAATAAGGTCTGTAGATTAGCATGTAGAACTACATCAAGATTAATTTCCTCATTTTAATCACTCTAGTGTGGATATGGAATGTTCTTGCTTTTTGGGAAATACTGACATCTTCAGAGTTAAAGACTTATCATGTCTACACTTAATCTCAAAATATTTTTTAAAAAGAATATGTCTATGCACCCCTATATTTGTACATGTATGCACGTGTACATTTAAAAAAAGAAAATGAAAAGCAAATATGTACAATATAAATGTTAACATTTGGAGTGTAAGGGGCGCCTGGGTGGCTCAGTCGGTTAAGTGTCTGCCTTCGGCTCAGGTCATGATCTCAGAGTCCTGGGATCGAGCCTGCCCCTTCTCCTGCTTGTGCTCTCTCTGTCCAAAAAAAAAAAAAATCAATAAAATAAAAAGAATTTTTTAAAAATTGGGGGTGTGGGTGAAGGATATGTATAAAAATTTTTTAAGTATTTTTTCAACTTCAAGTCTGAAACTATTTCAACATAAAATGTTTTCTAAAAAGCAACGTATAAACTCTTTCTTTTGTCGTGCATGCTTTGGGAAATTGTGATAATTCCTTAATACACCGTTTTGTCTCTTGTTGGACAAAATGGAGAGGCATAGGAATCGGCTATCACTCAGACACGGGGCATTGCTCGGAGGGGTAGCAGTGCACTTAGAACCTGTTCTGAGGGTTGAAGTGATGACCTTATATGGAACATCCCTGCAGCCGACTTCAGTGTCACCAGCGTGTCTGATGGAGGTTAACCACACCACCTGTCCGAGAACCTTCTGGCTTCCACCCCTCTCTACAGACTGACATGGAGCTGTATGAGAACCCCCGTGATCATTGAGAAAACCAGGCACGCAACTGATATCCACTCCCAGAGGGCAGCCGTCCACAGGACAGCTCTAAGAACTGTCCCAGACACACTTACCAAGGGTGGGGGCTCGCTCAGTACTGCAGACCCGGGTGGGTTCCCTTGATGAATCCAGTAGCTTGAGTCGGGGCCGGGCTCCAAAACAAAGGTTTCTGTGTATTTCTATTGGTGTGAACTCTTAAGCAGGAACCGCCCGCTGCTGGTTTTCAGTCTGCAAGCCCAGAGGCAGCCCTGCTCTGAGGGCTCAGACCGCTGCTGGGAGAAGTGTCACGTTGCACACACAGTGGACGGTGACAAGCGATCTCCTCCTTGTATCTTGGCAGACTGTGGAAGGTGCTCCCCAGATGCTCTTTTCAAACCTAAAGGAATTGATTTCCACCTTTGAGAAACCAAATCAAGGGCTGGTGGTTCAACTTAGACATCCGATAAAGCAAGCCAGCTCCCGCCCGCGATGGAGAAGATCACAGATACAGTTGGATAGTATTTACGGTAAAAACTCTGACATGGGGGTTGAATAGTATTTACGGTGAAAACTCTGGCATGGGGTCAGTTCCATTTCTTCCACTGGCCGACTTTGTAGAATTTATGCAGATACACACCATGTTCTCTTGTTTTATCTCTAAAAGCTTCACCCACCACGTTCTGCTTGGCTAGTCAGGAGAGCTGGTCAGAGAGCTGGTCAGAGAGTGGTCAGAGAGTGGTCCCCAGGGCATTCTGGGAGAGCTGACCTCAAGCTCATCCTGTGACCCTGAGCGACCCACAGGCTTGGGAACAGATGGACAAGCAGGCAAATTTTTCCAACGAGAACATTGCTTCGCTGCCCTCCCCAAGGCTCATATGGTTACGTTTTGTTCAGTATTTGCTGAGCATTCATTTATTTAGTATTAGGGGACCAAATTATTTCAGATATATCCCTAACAGAATTAAGCCATGGAGGAAAATGAGAGATGGCCAGTAAATCAGAGGGCAGAGAATCCACGCGGAGGCCCCTCAAACTGTATCACTAGCAGCCACAATTGCTTACCTGCCCCCCCTTACCTGCCCTCAGAAAACCACCTCTAGTATCTGTAGTTACAACGTGGTTTAAATCAAACACGGGTTTCCTAAGACATTTACGGTTTACTCGGGTTTTCCCATGGTGGCGTGAATGGTCTGATTCCAAAGCAAAGGGATTTCAGTTGTCCCTGGGGGTGGGGGGACACACTAGCTAGGGAGAAGGGCGAAGGGCAGAGTTCCAGGACGCCTGCAATCACCCCACACTCTACCCCGGCTGCTTAAGTCACTCCGCGGACCGTCAGCAAGCTTCTCACCTCCCAGCAAAACTGAGCGTGGGTTTTTAGTGATGGAAATAACAACCCCTCTTTTGCCGCTCAGCCCCCTGCCGCCCCCAAGGACTGCACCCCCACGTACACACAAGGTCACTTCCTATAGATTTAGCTACAGGTGCAATCCCATGGCCATGATCCACCAAAACTTCCAGGAACAAAAGCACAGAGGGGGCAGCAACATCATGCGCCTCAGCCCTTAGGAACACCCGGATGAGCTGCCGAGGCTGGTGGGGGCAGTGCTCGTACCTGTCCAGCAATGATAAATGAGCCACGAATGCCAAGAGGAGAGTACTTTCAAGTTCTTTCCTAAGAACTGGGCGGGAGACTTAGCACCCTGGCTGCCCATGCTTGATTAGCCCTGGTAGGTAAAGGGGAGACATCCTCTCCTCAGCTCACTGGCTTCTTCCCCTTCCCTTGGCGTCCTTAGAATAAGCTTCAGCTGTTCTCTCTCAGAGGGAGACACAGGTTTCCTGCAGGTGAGTGGAGGCATCTGGAGCGGGAAATCTGGATGCCTAAACTTACCGAGAGACCCCCTATTTTGCCGGGAAAACTCCCTGCAATACATCTGCCCCTGAAGATGTCACTTTGATGTGGCATCGAGTCTTCCTGTGCCGGGGGAAGAGGGCTTCTTTCCCTTGAGTGAGGTTGGTCCGTGTGACTCCTAGGTGGTGAACCTCATGGCTGGTCTTCTGCTTTTCCCCCCAGAGAACAGTAACAGCGACTATGTGGAGGTCTTGCCTTGAAGACAAGGAGACTGAGCAAAGCAATTACAGAAGAGATGGGGTGACAGCTCTCATCGGCAACCCTACTTCTCCTGCAGGTGTAGATCTGGAAGACTGAGCTCTAGGGGACAATTCAGACTCTCCTGGTCTGGGTGACTGAGGACAGTCTGTCTACCAGCCTCAGAGAAATCGGTCCCCACGTCCCGGCCTCGTATGCACACACCATGAGCAGCTTTGAAACTCCTTCCCTCCCCTCACGCTTCTTGCTTAGAATAGGACAGCCTGAACCTATTCTCCTTAACTTATTAGAGATGACATGACATCATGGTTGACACCCTCCTGCAGACCAGGCACAGCTTCATACTAGAGAGTACACTTGGCCATGCGTTAGGAGCCTGAGTCCCAGTCCTATGGCTATGTGACTTTGGAGAAAACTCTAGCCCTGTCTGGGGTCTCCACTTCTTCATGTGGAAAACAAATTCATGTTCCTACCTCTCTGCAGAGCCTGGATGTGTTGGGTGGAGTGGAGGAGTCCTGGGGTCATGGAGGTGGACACGGGAAGGGTTAAGAGCTCTGAATCCTAGCCTCCCGAACAGCCAACATGGTCTCTGCTCCTGCCTGTCCTGTGGGTCATGGAGGGGCACTGACCTCCCAACTGCCCTTCTCCCCTGCCATTCTAGCTCTTCTCCTTCTCCTAATCTTGATTTTCCTGCCAGACATGTGCACAGAGACACTTTCTCCCTGGTTTTGTCCAGTTTCATTTGTGCACCAACCACTGGAGCAGCATGGATATAATTCAGTACCGCAGTGATATCTGTGGGGATTTAAAAGATATTCTCCTTTGTGTGGTTCCTGTTCCCAACTAGTTTTAAGTGCCAACAAAACCCAGTGGGGCCTCCCTGTATTCCCCAGCATGGAAACTTGTGCTGTGTAGAGCTGTGCCCATTTACAGGATTTTGACTGAAAACACAGTCCCAAAGGACTTGTTGAATTTGTTCTAAGTCCTTTGCATTTTTCTTCTAGTTAAAAATTTTAATGAAGAGCTGATTAATGTGGAATGTTCCAGATTCTCTGCCCATTCTTTGACCCATCTTCAAACTATAGTGATTCATTTTATCCTACTGGACTTATCTCCCAAAGTTATTAAAGAGAGGAACTCTAGATTTCCAGACAACATGAACAGACATTGTGGTTGGCGTCCCAAAGTGGGAGCCATCTTGATTTCTTGGGCCACAGAAATCCATAGCTGCTACCAAGCAGGAAGAAGTGAAATGCAGCCACCATATTCAGAGAGCCCAAGGGAGGCAAATCCTTCTAGTTGTTTCAGTAAGGGAGACTGGAAGCAAGCTTGCTCCCCAGGGTTGGGTCCCCGGTCTTTGATTCTATATCCGTGGTACAAAGAAGCATGTTCCAGTCTCCAGAGTCCACAGGAACCTTTGGGACAGGAAATATATTCAGTGCCAATGAAAATATATTTATTTCTTGGACAGATGACTGAATAAATCAATATATAAAATGTAGGCTCTCATTCTGGATAACAGAGATCTATATGAGCTTTAAATATTTCAAAACCCAGTAGAACAAGACTCTTAGTTCAAGACCTTTCAGTCATAACCCTGTCAAAATTGGCTTCCTTTTTCTGAGCTCCCATGATAGTGCCTTATGAGATGCCTGGTCCCCAGCGGGACTTCAGCACACTTCTCAGACGAACAAGGCACATTCAGTAGCTGATGTTGATGTCATGCGGTAAATCACTGAGACTTTTTAGGAGACCCTGAACAGGTTGCAGGAAGAACAGCTGAAAAATCTGGGCATGTGGGACTGGAAGAGGGAAGATGTGACAAACCACAACAGCAGGTGCGTTGAGCATCTGGGGCGCTCTTCTGTGACAGAATGTACGGTACCAGGCGGCAGAACTCACACTAGTGGCTGGGTGTTTTGGGGAGGGTGACGTTGGCCATGCATCAGAAGGAACTCTGAGCCCACGAGAGCCTCCTTCCCATGAATAGCCTACCCTGTGTTGTAGTCTAGTGGAGGGTGATCTTTTCCAAGAATACGGGAGAGATGCAGAAATCAGACTGCCTGCCTGCTAAGGTACCTTCCAATTTAGGGACCACTGGATCCTACCGCCATCTTTCCACAACTGCGGTGGGAATGTCTCCCCTTTCTTTCTTCTAGACTCAAGTATGGAGAATTGAGTTAGTCACTTTCCTTAATTTTTAACTCATTATCACCATCAATCCATACAAGACCTTTCTTCTGTTTTGTTTCATCTTTATTCACTTTGTCCCTAATTCTCATTCCAACGCTCACACCCTCCCCCATAGGAAGCAGCTCAATAGTGTTTGATATATGCCCTTGACATGTATGTATACCCTCATAGAATGTACAGCATTGGTTGTAAATATGTATCTTCTATATTTACATGCACAATATTCTCTTGTTCCCATTGTGTTACTAGTTTTTTCACTCAATACCATGTTTGGCCCTCATCTGTACTGTTGAGTGTAATCGAGTATCTTAAAGGATGCATGGTATAGTCCATAGTGTCCTTCCACCACAGCTCGGGTGTCCTTTCCTGATGAGATAAACACTGGGGTTGGTTCCAGAAACAATACTATGAGGAGCAAATGTGAATGAGTCTCCCTACAGAAATATAAGAGAATTTCTCTGAGCCATATGGTCACACAGTGTGTTCATGTTTAATTACGCCGTCACCAAACCCATCAAGTGCTTTTTGACTCTTGTTTAAGAAACCCTTCCCCACTCCAAGATCCTGAAGAAAAAAAAAAAAAAAAAGTTTACATTTTCTTTTACTGGCTTTTATACATTTACCCTCTGCAGTTAAGGTTTTAGTGCTGGCAAGGGCTTCTGCATTTTTTTCACGGACACATTCCCAGGAATGAGAAAAGCCCTTCACACATGGTGGTGTTCCATAAGTGCTTCTTGAATGAGGGTTGAATCCAGGGTCAACCTTTGTGTATGGTAAGAGGTATTTCCAACTTTGTGTTTTTCCATACATATTAAAGTCGTTTTCCCACTTCACCCCTGCTTCATAAATAATTTCTCCCTCTGGTTTATGGTTCCTCCTTTGTATCACAAGGGTTTGAATCCTTTGACTTTACAGCATCTTCTTGTCTTGGAGGACAGGTGCCCTCTCTCATTTTTCAAACCGAGTTATTTGTGGACCTTGGTTCCTCCATACACATTTTAGTATAAATACATTACATTTGCTCAAAACATCTTGATGGGATTCTGAGTGAATCTGCAATCGGGAAAACAACATTCTGGTGACGTTTTCCCACACATAAACATGCTACATCAATTTATTCAGGAGATCTTTCTTGTTCTTTAACATGGAATCACAAATTTTTACCATAGAAGTCTTGTATATTCTGTTAGATGATTTCTTATTTAGTTGTTATAAATTCTGTCTTCTGTTTTATTACATTTCTAGCAGGCTCTGACGGTGGCAAAAGGCTTCCTCTCTCATTAGACCCACGGTTTACCTGTTGATCCTATTGTAAATGGAATTGTAAATTCTATGTAAATGATTTTGTCAGCTGTAAATCATACCACTTTGTTCTTTCTCAACACTTACCCATCTATTTCCCATTGATTTCTAGGACCCCCACTGTATATTAAACAGTAGTCATAAAAGTGGGTCCCAGTACTGAATGGAATGTATGGAAACTTTCTCCATTTCAGCACCATGTCTGCTGTCGCCTTTAAGATGACTTAGTTTTTATCAGAAATGTTTTGGCGCACCTGGCTGGCTCAGTCAGAAGACCACGTGACTCGTGATCTTGGGGCCATGAGTTTGAGCCCCACATTGGGTATAGAGATTATGTACATAAACTTAAGAAGAAACTTAAAATGCCTTGAAATTGATTTTAAGTGATTTGTTTCTGCAACTACTGAAATAGTCACATTCCTTTTATATTCCTTCCGTCCTAGAAGGGAATCGCATTAATAAACTTGCTGTTATTTTACCACCTTTCCTTGTTTCACTTGCTCATGCTGCATTATTTTCAATAAACTGATGGATTTAATAAGTTAATACTTTATTTGAGACTTTCACATTAAAGCTCATAAACCAAGCAGAACTATAATTTACTGAAGCATGGCTATCCTAGTCATATAAAGAAAATGAAGCCGGCTTTCTCCTTTTTCTCGTTTCTGCTACAACTTTGTGAGGTAAGAATGATCTCATGCTTGAAAATTTATCAGTACTTTTTACAAAAGTGAGTTTGCAGCTCTGGTGAAGAGAGGAGGGCACCTCTTACTACCATTTAAATATTTTCAAGCTTAGTGCTTCATTCAATTATTTTTGCCAGTGTTGGCATTCTCTGCTCTCCCAGGAATTTACCCATTTTATCTACACTTTTGCAGTTATTGGCCTGTAGCTCATAATATTATTTTTAAAACTCTATTTTGACTGTAGTCACACCTCCTTCTTTTCTCTTCTGTCTTCCTTTTTTATTAATTTTATCCAGTCTTGTCAGAGCCAGCTTTGAACTTTGTTAATCTTGTTTTTAGACCGCTATTCTTGATTTCAGTGATTTTTAATATCTTTTTTTTTTTTTTAGTTTATCTGGCTTATTTTCACATTTTTAATTATATATTTTAATATAATATTATTATATTATATATTATTTTTTGTGTATGTATATACACAAAAGCCATGACTTTAGCTCATGGTACTATTTCAGTGGTATCCCACAAATTTTTATGGCTGTTCAGGTCAAGGTATTTTTAATTTATAGAAGAACATCCTCTGCAATCTCGGGATGATTCAGTAATTTGTAGTTGTTTTTAAACATATATTTCAGCTTTTATTTTTGTGTCGATTCCAAACCGTAGAGCGTTATAATTAGAAGACATGGTTTGACATGACTTCTGAGGCTTTCTTGGTGGACATCCTGTGAATATTTCATTTGAGAATTGTTCTATTCATTTTAAAGTTCATTCTCAAGGCCCACCCCATGTATTTAAGATTACAAATCATGTAAAAAATATTTTTATAGATTTTTCACCTATATGACCTATCACAGAGAAATAAGTGTCTCGTGTTAACACAGGATATAATAGAGTTTCGCTTTCTAGTTACCATAGTTGGTGTACAGACTTGTCCCCGTAGCTCTGCCATTCCTGTTTTAACAATGTTAATGTTATACTTTTAGGTACATATCTTTTTCGATTATGATCATCTTAATCTATTTCTTTTATGTGAAGTTCTTCTCTCTCTCTCCTTTTTGTATTTTCTCTTTAAGTTTTAACTTTTCTGGACTTCTGGAAATTTTCATTTCCTGTCCTCCCCAGCACCCCCATCTATTTTCTCTCTGCTACTGAAATTCTTAGGACGGGTCATCTCTTTTCTTTTCTTCCCCACATACTATTCGTTGACCTTAGGACATGATCTTAGGAATATGACAAAGCTGCTTTTTGCAAAAATTCTTACCAGAAACTGCAATGCCTAAAGTAAGCCACGAGAGGTCATACAATAACCAAGAAAACAAGTGTGTGTGTGTGTGTGTGTGTGTGTGTGTGTGTGTGTGTGTAAACGACACCACCACCACAGTGAGGAACCCTGGTAGCTCTTCCAACCCGAACCATTCCTTGGAATAATACCTCACATTTGAATGTTTAATTTCCAGCGTCGATAACAGGATTAGTGTATAAGCCAGACTTCTCCTTCAGTTTGCAATTTGAAAGGCAGTCGAAGTTGGACTGCCACCCTTGCTTGGGGCTGAAATTCTTGCAAACCCAAGACAGATTTCTACCCCAAACCCTTATGAACGAACACTTTCAAGAGGCAGCAGGTCTGCTCTGTCGCTTCCTGGTAGAGTGTCTTTGGGCGAGTTGCTGAAACTCAATTAGCCTCTGGTCAGCCTCCCCTGGAAAACGGGGTAACAGGTCTCACCGCACAGGGCACGGTGGGGAGCTGGAGACCATGCCAGCACAGGAGAACTTGGAAAAAAATGCAGCTTTTGGTCTTTCCTCTTCTGTAAAATGAGTGAGTTCGGCGAATGGGTCCCTCAGCTCTTATCCTGCACGAATCTTTGGTGTTTAATAAAATTGCCTTCATCATTTCTGGGCCACGACCACTTCCTGAGGGTTTTTCTTAGGCTGGTGTGAAGGAGACAGAGAAGAGCAGAGCAGACACCTGCCCCTCCCGTCTGGAGACCCAGGCCTCCAGGTCCTGCCCTGTCCTTTATGTGTCTTTAAGATTCAGGCTCTGCTTTGTCACTGCCTCAACCTCAGTGTCCCCATCTACAAAATGGGCTGAAATAACTGTGTCACGGGATGTGAGCTTTAATGCGATTGCGTGTAAAAATACCTCAGAAGGCAGTAAGAGACCGACTGTATCTGAAAAATGGGCTTCTCAGGACTTTCTTTACAGGCTGACTGAGAACGACAAATGAGGTAATGAAGGTAAACAGATTAGCACAAATTCCTGCAATACACAGGAGCTTCAGAAGTATAATAATAAAGCACCAACTGGGCACCCGGATGGGTGGGTTAAGCCTCAGTGGTGAAGCGGGTTAACTCAGTGGGTTCAGTGGGTTAAGCCTCTGCCTTCGGCTCAGGTCACGATCCTGGGATCATGGGTCTTGGGACCCCGCATCGGGCTCCCTGCTCAGTGGGGAACCTGTTTCTCCCTCTGCCTGACACTCCCCCTGCTTGTGCTCTCTCTAATAAATAAATAGAATCTTTATAAAAAGAATAAAGCACCAATTAATAGCAGAGCCCCAAGTGGTAGAATGTGGAAGTCCAGTATTGGACCGTGTTGGAGAAGCAGCAGCCGGAGGTGGGTGGGGAGCCTGGCGTTGAAGAGAGACCCTTCCTACCTGAGGCGGGACATGACATGAGTGCCGGCTTCTGCTGGCTCCGGGGCGAGGGGGCACCCACCTGTCCAGGGAACTGGAGGCTCCGGTGGGAGATAAAGGACCTACGCCCCGGCCCATTAATCATTCTCCATCCTCTGAAGTCTGAGATCGGGTGCAGAGACCGCGGGCGGGCAGAGGCCCCGAGGAAGGGGCTGGTCTGCTCCAGACCTCAGTGAAAACCCTGTCTGGTCTGTTCCACACCATTTAGCACCTGACTGTGTCTATGGGACATATTTATAAAATTTCTCCAAATAAAGGAGAAGTTCTTGGACTTCAGTTCCCAGCACATCTTTACTAGCTCCTGAGCTGGGCCAGGCCCTGTGCTGCGGGCTGAGGCCTTGGAGATGAACAGGGCACGCCCCCCTCCCCCACCCTAGGGCTCAGGGCCCGGGGGGACAGACGAGGAGGCAGCTGTTTTCCACATCACGCCACAAGCGCCAGGAGGAAGACCGCATGGCCGGGGGGTGGCATCTGGGAAGGACCCCCGGAGCAAGGGAGGCCTGAGCTGGAATGGGAAGGATTCATTAGGACAGCCTGGCACGGTCCGAGGAGAGAGAAAGGCAGGCAGGACAGCCTTGAGCACAAGCACGTCGGGGGCAGGTCCTGAGGCACAGTGGCCACAGCAGGAGAGGAAGCCGGCGGGCTGGGCGTGCTCTGGAGAGCAGAGAGCCCGTCTCACACCTCTTGCCGCGGTTCACCGAAGGCCTCCGCCTCCTCACGGTGTACGTCACCCACAGCCCCCCTGGGTGACGAGCAAGGTCTTGGGGTGAGGCATGGGCGGGGCTGCCAACCCCGCCTATTACGGGGAGGGGGTGTCACTTCCCAGACGGCCTCCGCCCCTGTCCAGAAGACCAGCTCCCCGAGAATGTCCTTCCTTGCCCCGGGCTATCGAACACTCTCCGGGTCTGCCGCAAAGGCTGTCTTTGCGGTTCTGGGCAGAGAGAACCCAGGACTTCAGGAGAGCAAGGAGGGCGGCCAGGAGCGGAATTTACCGGCTGCCGGAGAAGGCCCGAAAGGTAGTACGAGGAGATGAGTGATCCAGACTCGCTCCGAGCGCTTCCGTCCGGCGCCTGGCTCTGTCCCCCGGGCGCTCAGGATGCAGACGGAGCTCAGATGCTGGCTGAAGCGGGGAGCCGCTCACAGCACCCACGGGGCTCCTGTCCCCCCATCTCCCAGGTCCAGGCTGCTCCTCCACCCGTCTCCCGGTGACCTGGACCACCCTGAACCAGGCCCACGGAGCCACAGGCCGAGAGTTAGCCCTAGAAGCCGGCCGGACCCTCCCCGGGGCCTAACCACCAGGCTGACAGGAGTTGGGGAACCCATGGGAACCCAGAGAGAATAGGTGGTCAACTTGGATGGTGCCTTAAGGAAGAAGCTAGCAAACGGCCCGACCATGGCCAACTCGTTAAATGGTAAAAACCAAACCAGACCAGTGCGGTTTGTTGGGGGTGGAGTTGCTTTTCCATTTTGGTTCTTTTTCCCCCTTTCTGGCTGTTTCCAAGGAGAAAATGCTGGCTGTGCTTCCCAGTCTGCAACAGACACAGTCCGCAGGCACCTCCCGTGAGAGAGAAAGCAGCCCGCTGCGCCCCAGCGCGTCTTTCAACGCTCCCTCAAGCTGGCTTCCGGGGCCGTGGGGGCAGCAACCAGGGGATTTGTCCCGCGGGACAGGGCCAGCCTGGGCTCCCTCCACTCGGACCATTTATCATGGCAGCAGCTGGAGATAAGCTGGACACAAAGAGGATTTGTGTCCCAGGAGGGACGAGCCCTAGATACCCAACACGGAGGAATTTTCTCATTAGTCCGTGCCGGGGACTCTGGGCTCTCACGACGTGTCCCAGCGCGAGGGCCAGCGGGGAGATGGGCACGGTGCGGGGGCAAAGCGCTCAGAGATGCTCTCCCTGAACAACCTAAATTAAAGTTTCCCGAGTGCATTACCGTGGGAGAGATGGAAATGTGAAAGGCCATCTGCACGTAGGACACTGTCTGGGGGTGGGGGGAGCGGGGAGTCATCTCCCGGGGCTGAATTTCTTTGTGCAGACTTAATTACTTGTTCCCGCTCCCAGGGGAGCCCAGCCGGGGCTCTGCATGGGGGCACCCCACATGCTGCTGGCAGAGTGAAGCCCAGGGGACCACGGGGGACCGAATCTCAAAGATAAACCATTGCCGAGTCATCTGCGGCCGCCAGCTGGACAGGACACGGAGTCCAACCACAGAGCATTCTAGAGCACTCCCAGGATTCCCTGACCTGAAAGGAATTCCAAAGCCTGAGAGCAAACTGAACCAGGAGGCAATCTCAGAGCTGGGAGCGGAGTCTGGGGAGCCGTCCCGGATTCTCGGGTTCCATTAATTCCAAATACCAGCTGGGCTCCCAGCAGCCCGTGCGCGGCCCTCAGGAATGAAGTGGGTTTCTTGATGACCTCTGCTTTGTTGGTTTTCTTCAGCAGTTACTGGAAGGTTGAGCTCAGAGGGAAGGACACGACCAGCTGAAATTCACTGCCCTCCTTCGATGCTTCTGCTGCGTTTTGGTACCCTGCTAACATAGCCTGTCCCAGGAGTGAGGGTTCTGCGGTGTCCTCACCCCTTCCTGAAATGGAGAGAATGAGGTAGCCCTTTCCCACTAGGTTACCGCTGCGCACCAGACAGTACTGGGCTCCTGGAGGGGCTTGGATAGGTTTTATGAACAAATCCATCTTTGCACCCAGCTTTCTAGACCATCAGCTCAGCCTGGAGCACCGCATGAAGAGTGACAGGCACAGCCGTTTCTACACTTGCAAAGAACCGTTTTGCTACAATATCCCCTCTTTGATCTTCGCCCCAAATACCTACTTTGCATCACAGTGGAAAAGAAAGGCATGGGAAAGGTGTATTTCACACCTGAATGCCCGCAGAAGCCCACCCGGGGAGCCGTCAGTCGGAGATGTTACCTGGGGTATAGTTGCTAGGGCTTGGACCTAGAGAAAAGTTGCTATTGTGATTTCAATGCTCCCCTCACCTGGACCATTCACCATGCGGGGAATGTGTGGGGTTGGTGTCTGTGTTTCTGCCGCCTTTCCAGAACAATGCGCCGTGCCCCGCTGGGTGGAAGCAAGCAGCACGGCCTTCAGGACCATTGTCTTCTTCATCCTCTGAGACACTGAGTGGAACTCAATGCAGAAAAGGCTGGGGGCCTCCTGCCCGAAGCGTTTCGGATGTGGAGCCTGGGACCCCACGTGCTGAGCTGTAGAACCCACCCTTCTCACCCAGCAAAGGACAGAGCCGGGCCCCCTTTAAAAAGGTGTATGGCTACTGTGAACAGAAGAAAGGCCCCTTTTCCTGCCCCACTCCCATCCATTCTCCATTTCCTGCCTTTTCAGGCAGTTAGAGGCCCGGCCCTCTCTCGGCTGTGTGAGGCCTCCGGGTCCCAGGGCCTGACACTGGCCTCGGAGCAGCAAGGCTCCCACCAGTAATCGAGCGTCAACGTTGCTCCAGGGTGGGGAGGTACCTCAGCCAGCAGCTCTGGCCCCTCTGCAGGAGGTCCGTGTGCACAGGCACAGCCCTGTCCCCTCCTCCGGGGAAGAGGGCTGTGCCCCAGGTAAGTCATGGCCTAGAGGACAATCCAGGGGTCCAATTGCCTCCGTCATGTCGCCCCTCCAACAGCCACATGATGGTCAGGTTGGAAGAGGGATGCTTAGTGGCCAGCCAGTTAGGGGGACTCATGGAGGGGGAAACCTGAGATCACTTCCCCCGAGGGCCTCTGGTGGGAGGTCAGCAGACAGTGCCCACCAGCCTCAGGGTTCAACCTCTGTCTCAGCAGCCGGGGCTCCTAACCCAAAAGGCCAGTGCTCGCCCGCCAACAAGCCAGCCTTGAGAAAATCGACCACTTCCCCTCAGTCCAGAGAAACCAAAGCCAACGGACGAAACCAAATCAGATCGTTTTATTCTGCACTTTCCTTCTACCAGAACACTACTACAAATATAAATATAAAATCTCTAGAAAATACTCAGATCTGTAAAGTTCCTCTCCCAGAGTGGGGCCAAGCTCTTTGTTCTTTCAAAGCCGATGGGCCTAGCTATGCCCATTAGTCTTCATATCGCCCACATAACGTCACACAGACACCTCTCTCTCTGTGCAGGGGAGAGCGCCACTCTCCTGCCAGGTTCTGGAAGCTCACCTGTGATTTATCAGGGGAAGGCTCGGTGCCGACTAGGAGTACAGTGGGGCTGGGGGTAGGTACCAGGGAGGGAAGAGACTGTGCCCCCACCTCCCTTATGCAGGCTCAGAAGATAGGTTGTTTCTCATTATCCTGCCCTTGCGTCGACCAGGCCACCCAAGTGGCCCATAGTGAGAAGCTGGACTCACTATGAGGGTGTGTTTGGCGGGGCGTAGGGGGGACACTGTGACCACAGTGAGGTCAGGCTGTTGAGACAGACACAGGAAGCTGCTCAGAGCCCAGGCCCTCAGGAGGACTAGAAGTTGTCACTGCTGCCGCCTGGGGGCAGCACTCAGCCCCTAGCACCAGGCATTACCGGCCGCATCTAGGCTGGGACTTCAGGTTTGAGCCCCCCCTCCCCCACATGGCGGCTTCACCGCCTCCCCACCCCTGGTGGGAGGTCGATGGCCTGGGTGGAGATCATAGAGACGCCAACGATGGGAGCAGGGTCCCGCCGGTCCTCGTTGGGCACCAGACATGAGTCTGAGGAACTCCAGCGTTAGGCTGGCAATGGTCTTGGGACGTCCCGGGATCCCTGGGCTACCCTGAGTCTGAGGTGCCGGACCTCAGCAGGGGCTGGGTGTGGCATGGAGAGCAGCGTGCTTAAGCCAGCCCAGGCCCTCCAGCTCTCCGCACGTCGGGCCGCTGAGTCACTTGGCTGGGGCCACCCTGTCACTTGGCGGGGGCCACCCTGATCTCTGGGGCAGAAGCTCCAGGGGCCAAGGCTCTGCTGAGTTTCCCACCGGAAAAGCAAACAGATCTTCTGGCATGGAAGCTCCCAGCACAGGCCGTTAGGTTCTCTGCCCGCCCCCCACCCGGTCCCCAGCTCTGTGTTGTCTGCAAAACCTCAAGCTGTTCTGGGAGAACTCACAGGCTTCCAAACGCTAGTCCCGAGAACTTCTGAGTCTCGGGGTCAGAGATCATATCGTAGTAATGTTCTTGGAGGAAGGCGGCAGGATCTAGACCTTCAGTACCCGCCCTGCCCCCGGCACCCGGCCTGCAGAGCCCCTCGTGGGAAAGGGAGCTGAGGCTTTGCCAGGAGCACACGGTGCAGCCCGGCTTTCTGGGGCAACGGAAGACGGGGTGCGAGAGGGGGCAGGAGGCTCCAGAAGCAAGAACACCAGAAGGGCCGCCAGCACCCTGCTGAGCCGCCTCCCACCAGGCTCCCAGATCCTGGGTCCAGAGGAGTTTGCTTGGATGTCACAAAGGTGGGGAGGGCGGGGAGCGGGAACTGGGTGATGGGACAACATGAGCAGTGCTGGGGGGCAGGGGGAGCCGAACAATGGACAGAAAAGGGACGGCAGCAGGAGGCCCACCGGCTGCCACGGCTGGACGGGCCACCCCAGGCTTCTCTAGGCAGCCAGCCACCCTATTCAACAAAAGGGAGGTTCTCTTCTTGCTGCAAAGGCCCCCAGGGTTGGGATCTCCCCCCGACAGGGTTTCCTGGCCACAGGAAGACAGCATGACAGGGTCCCTGGTGGGAGAGAGGAACATAAAAGTGGGTTAACCCAGGAGGGCAGGCACCGGTTAGTGCTGGATGAACCAGACATAGATCCCGAAGGCCGGGATGCAGAGAGGACCACGTGGCATCTGGGCCAGTGGAAGGCAGGGCAGAGGCTGCTTGAGGGAGACGGGAATCACAGGCCATTTGAACATGAGCGCAAACACCTCCTGCCTGGTGAGAGGGAACCTGTCCCAGGGCTCCTGCCACATCGCAGTCTCCTGTTTGTCACCCCAGCTCGGACACTTACCATACCCGGACCTTACCTCTGCCTCATTTCAGGCCATGGGGTGGTCCCTGAAAACTGCTCTGAGCCCCCAGCGACTGCCCTGGCCTCATCCTGTCTTCTCCACGACTTCGGCCCCAGGTTCTGTTGGGGCCAGCTGCCTGGACGCCAAGTTCCCGGGCCCTCCCCCAAAGCAGGATGGTGGCCCGCTTGGCTGCCTCTGCAGGGCCTACCGAGCCCTGTCCTCGTGCAGCAAGGGTGCCCCGGCCTCCCCTTCTGCACCGGGCGCCCACATGTGCCAGGTCGTACCCCTTTCCCCCAGGGCCTCCTCAGTGCCTGGCTCTGGGCCCCATCCTGGGGGGCTTGGTGTGTTCCCCAACTGGCCAGATGGGAAACACCCCGAGAACTGCCGGCGACCAGGCTGCCTCCGGGTCTCAGGCCTGGTGTCTCCTCTGGCCCGTACCCAAAGGCCAGACGCGAGGCAACCACCTGGGGCCCCCGCGGTCTGAGGACCGGGCGGAACGGAGGCTGGGCGGCACTCAGGGTAGGCCGCTTTCCAGGCCGGGCCCACCCTCGGCCAAACCCTTCACTTCGCACCCAGCCAGATCCCCTCAGCCGAGGCCGGAGAGGGGAACCAGACCGTGGAAGGAGAGGGGCAGGGGCACAGCGGGAAGTCAGGGCGGCGGGGGAGTAGAGGTGCTCCAACAGCCCGGGGCTGTGGCCGGCACCCAGAGGACCTGTCCTCAGGTTTACAGAAAATGAGCCTTTGACAAGGACAACTGAGGGACTCTTGGCCCTTGCACAGCCCACACGGGGGGACCAGCTCTCTGCTGATCTCTGCACCAGGGAGCCAAGGGCACACAGAGCCGGGGTCGGGGGCTAGGGGACCAGGGAAAGAGATGGACGAGGGGAAGGGGGTGCTTGGCAGGAAGAAGAGGCCCTACTCAAAGGAGAGCAGGTCTGGGTGCGGGCCCTCATTGTCAAGGCTGGAGGTCCGTGCCCGAGGAGGGGAGCTGCCGTCCTCCAGCGGCTCGGCCAGGTCGGGGCGGCTCAGGCTGAGTTTGAGGCCGTTCCTCTCCAGGAGGCCCGGGGAGGAGGCCCTTCGGCACTCAGTCATCTTCGGCTTGGGTTCGTCTTGGCCGTCCTGGTGAATCAGGTCAGGCACGGACACGGAAACCTCTCCATTGGGCAGAGCCTCGCCCTTGTCCACCACTTCCAGGGGGGCTTCGGGTGGAGCAGTGGGAAGGGGGTCCTGGGGCTGCCCGGGAGACAGCTCTGTCCCGTACTCCAGGCTGCTCAGGACGGGCTGTGACGAAATCAGCATGTCCTGCGTCGTCTTCAGGGCCCGGGGGGTTCGCTTCCTGGTGATGGGAGGCGGAGGATCCAGCCGAGGGAATGCATCTGGCAGGGCCGACCTGGGGGTCAATGACAACAGCCCCGGGCGCTCTGAAGGTGGTGAGACCCCGGCTCCCACCGCACGATGGCTCGCCCACCCAGCAAGCGCACCCCTGCTCGGTTTGCTCTGTGGGTTGTGGCAGTTGGAGCACCGCTGGCTTTTCCCTGGTGACCCCCTGCCCAGCGCTGACAGCAGCTACGTGTTGCCGTTGGGACCACCGGCGAGCTGTGTCACATCAGAGCTTTGCCATGAGCCCTACGGGGGACGCTGCCTGCCGAGGAGCATAGCCGGTGTGGAAAACAAGGCCTGGCAGGGACCTGGTGACCCCAGCAGGCTTTTCCCTCCCCTGCCCTGGTGGGTCCCAGGGACACCCACGTTCCTCCCCTACCAGCGGCAGAGCAGCGGCTCGAAGCTGTGGCTGGGTGTTAGCATCCACCCCGGGAGCTTCGGGCAATGCTGGGGTTCGAATCCAGCTGTGCCGCTACTGACTCCATAACCTCACCCCTCTGAACCTGGTTCTGTGCAAGATGGAAACCATCTGGGCTGCTTCAGGGTTTAGGGGAGCGTGGGGCCTGGCGCTTGTGCACGCCTGACAGGTGCTTGCTAAACTTCAGCCATAGTGACCCCAGGGCAGCCAACAACCAGGACAAGCCCAGCTCTGTCCTCTGCAGGGCGAGCTCATGTCCCCGGCTCAGAGCTGCTCTCTGGAGGCCCCGGGTCAGTCTGGAGTGCTGCCGGCCCCCCCAACCGCACTCACCTGGCCTCCTCGCCCGGAACCCCGCCGGCCAGCCGGGCCCCCGCAGTCCTATTAATCTCCATGGCACCTGCACCGTCCAGACTCGAGGGCTCCTTTCTCCGCAGGAAGTCGTTGACTTTGGCCCCCACGGCTCTGCCCAGGTTCTTGAGGTGCTGACTGCTGCCCACCCAGACCCCCGACCCCGGGGCGGCCGAGCTGGGGGCCGCCAGCCGGGACAGGTGGGGGAAGGAGCAGCTGGGCTGCAGCTTCGGGGCGTGGGCAGCGTTCACGTTCTCGAACATGCCGTGGTCCACTGCAAACAGAGGGGAAGAGGGCTGGGGTGAGCGGGGACGGGTCGCTCGGCCTCTTGCCCACACACCACACCCACAGCTGTCACTGCCCTGGGCTCTGGAAACACTCGGGGGAGAACCCGCAGTGTGGGTTTTCCAGATGGGACGTGGGACGAGCCCTTCCAGCTCCACCCTGCCCGGCCCATTGGTGACGAGCTCCAGCCTTAAACCTACCACTTCCCCCCAATTTATCCCTTTACACCTGCCTCCTTGACTCCTGGCTTGACCCCTGACCTTGGGGCCACCGAGCCCTCTGAAGAAAAAATGACGAAGAAATGAACTATGGTATTTTCTGTCACTGTGAACACAGCTGAGCGGACGCCGGCACAGGGGCCGAAGCTGGTGGAGGCTCGCGTGGGAAGCTCCCCGCTGAAGGCCGCCCGTGGGGCACATTTTCTCTGTGGGAAAACAGGCTCCCTGTCTCCTGAAGAGGAACGTGGGAGCATGGGCGGCTGCATGCCGAGAGACGCCGGGTGGGGGCTCCGGACCGGCTCACGTCGAAGCCTCGACACCCAGCGGAGCAGGAGGAGCCTGACCGCAGCCTCACGACCAGCCAGCGAGCTGGGCCATGGGAGGAATCCTACTTATGGACACGAAGGACTGTCTTCTGGACCTGAGGTCACAGGGCCATGACCAGAGGGGCTGAATGAGAACTCCTCGGTTCTCGCCCTCTCCACGGACTTCCCGTGGCCTGGTGTCACGGACGAGCAGCCTCACAGGCGGCCCTTCTCTCCCCAACTTCGGTCTGAAGGACTAACTCCAAGGGCGGCAGGTAGAGCCACCAGGCTGTGAACAAGGCCACGTCTTGTATCCCTAACAGCTAGCCTGGTCGGGTATACAGAAGGTGCTCAATAAATCCCTCGAACTGCCAGACCCATTCTGCAGATGGGAGAACCACAGAGGTCAAGATCATAGCTCTAAGGGTTGTCACTGGAATGAATGGTGCTTGGGGCTTTAAGCCACACCGTCCACACGCTTGTTTCAGGGTGTCCTCCCCCACCGGGAAGTCAAGCTCTGTCCTCCAAAGACAGATCCATTCTTTGGGGCCTTGGAGGCACACGTGAGGTTTCTGTCCCTACCAGGTACTCTAGATACTCTGCCAATCTGGGGGAAGAAGAGGTAACACTTGAGCACAGACTCTGTTCTTGGTCTCCACCTCCAAGTGCCTACGCACGCGGAGCCTTCCCAAGAGTAAGTGAGGTTGGGGTGTGCTGCTGCTTCTGTTGAACTTGCCATCAAGTAGCTCTCCCTGCCCTGCACTGCTGAGTCCCTGGCCCGGGGGTGCATCTCCCTTTACTGCGGTTTCAGCAGACATACCCCTTCTGCACCCGAGCTAGAGAAGCCCTCCTGTAAAGGTCTTTGGGCGGCAGCAGGAAGCTGCAGGGGGCAGAGCAGACAAACCCCACTCCCAGGTCTATGCGTCTGCTGCACACAGGGAAGGCACCACAGTGGGGCCCGTGCTAGGGAACTGGGGTAGAACCACCCCGGGGTCTGGGGCACAGAGCTGACTGGGTGAGGTGGCCTGAGCTCCAGGTGTGGCCACACCGCACCAGCAGGACTTCCAGCCCAGCCCCCAATGGGGTCATCAGCTCCTGTGACTCTACGAAGAGCATTATCTCGCCACACCATCACCCACTTCTGCGTGCTTTCCCTATCGTGTCCTGCATCCTAGCTTTTCTTTAATCGTAAAATCTGTGGACTTGCCAGGAAGCCCTTGGCCATGAAAGCATTTGACTATTTCCCTCCAAACCAGCAAGTGTATTTGGGCCACCGTGAAACCGGGGCAAGTGTCCAAAAGAGGTTGGCTGGGGAAGGCACACCCCCCCTCCCACCCCTGCCACTTCCTGACTCTGATAGATCTGAGCCGGTCTCCTTACTGGTGTCGGGTGAATGTACAGAGCAGACCTGCTCATTTCTGCGAGTGTAAGTAACCCAAACAAACCCCAAGTGACTCGGGAACTGTGAGCTCCTCTTATCTGAAAAACTTCCTAAGAAGCAACTACAGGATCACGCCCCATTGTAGATTTCCCGCACTTCTCACTCGCTACCTTCCCAAATGTCTATGCTGAATTCTTCAGTAGTTTAAAGAAAACCTGTCCTATGTACTCTTTGCAATTCCCTGTGTCTTTCTGGCCAACGCACCTGGTTTTGAAAACCAAGTGGGGAGCTCCTGGAGGAGACGCTGTATCCCCAGTGATTTTTTTTTTTTTAAACTTTCTGGAGCACTTGGCATAGGGCCTGGCACAAGAGTTGGCCATTTCGTAAGTTTGGCTTAATCGAATGGGCTTTTGAGAGGAATCCTTAAAACCTGACCACATTACGGGCAGACGGTGTAGAGAAGCTGTTCCCGAGGCTTTACCATTTACAGAAGTCACTCATAACCTCCTCTGCAGAGGTCAGCCTGGGAACAAGCGGTCTGCTCGTGGATGTGGGGCTCTGGCGGGGGCATCTTTTGCTTCCACACCCTCGGGTGTGCCATGAGCACCTTTCCTGCTGATGGCACTAACGACCCCCACACTCCGTCCCTCCCCCCAGATTAGATGCGGGGTGGTTCAGAACGTAATGATGATGATGGAAAGAGAAACGATGATTGCCCAACCTGGTGGCCCACCCCACAATACCCCCACATGCACATGTCCGAGCAGAGCCAAGCATCTGTGACGTACGTCGTCCATCAGAAAGACGGTCTCTTACCTGTCCGAGAAAGGGGCTCGGAAAGCAGGTGGGAAGCAAACAAGAGAGAGACACATTTTATGTAGCGGCCGGCCACTCTGGGACTGTCACCTCCTGCCCCCGGCCACCAGCAACAACATACCAGGAGGGTATAACATGCGAGAAAACCCTGGACAAGCAGGTTCCCACAAACTCTTCAATCCCCAGACCGGAAGTGTCTGGTTTTTAAAAACTCTACCAACAGGCACCGAGGGAGCTTTGCGTGTGTTCCCCAGTATTCTGAGCCCCCTTTACAGGAAGTCTGTCTGACGTTCCCAAGCTGGCAGTGGAAAGAATTCAATGACACCCCTCCCGCTCCTGCAGGATGAAATTCCAAATCTTCTGGACCCTGTGTACGTCGCTCATTACTCTCCTGTCCCATTTCTGCACACAAACCACCCGGGTTTAGACCATTCCAAGCGTCTAAATGAGTATAATAAGAGGACGCGGTGGCAGGGAGGTTTGCCTGATGCTGCACAGGTCGCTAACAGAACGGGGTGAGAACTCACGCACACCAGCTCCCCGGACCCCAGGATCTTCCTCTGCACCACAAGGGCCAAATCAAACAGCCAATTCCCTCAAAGCTGCCCAGGTCCATGGTGTCCACTAAATTCCAACGCCTTCTAAGTCTCCAAGACAGGCTCTGCGGGAGGCAGCGAGGTCCTCCACCCTGTCCTGCAACACTGAAGTCCTGCAGGCAGACACCAACAGGAAGACAACTCTGGGCTCTCACACCCGGAAGCTCACACACACATGCACGTGTGCCACGACCGGGCCACGTCTCTCCATGCAGCCCAAGCAGATGCACAGTTCGATCAAATGCACTCTCTGTACCTAGTCTGCACCTGTTGTGGCGCTCTACAACGGGGCTTATCTTCAAAATGGCGGGATCACCTCTCACCCTTACCCCACCGCCCGCAGCAGGCTAGGCTGGGGTTGGACAGAAGCGAAGCGGAGAGGAGAAGCAACCTGGCCACTTGGAGTTCAGTCCCTCGGCAAACTGCTCACCAGGAGAAAATGGTGTTGAGTAAGCCGCCTGCTTGTGTTGTAGTCATTTGCTAGAAACAGACAGCACCACCGTTTAAAACGCTACCTGGTCCCTATTAGGCAGTGCACGGAAGTATTTAGGCACAAAGGGCCATGATGCTTGTAACTTACCTTGGAATAGCTCAGCAAGCCACGTGTGGGGCGGAGGGAGGGGGATTGACAAAGCAAACGGGACAAAATGTTAACAACAGGAAAACCCGGATACAGAATGCACAACAACTAGTTTTCGTTTTGCAACTTTTTGCCACTTTCAAACAATTTCCAGAGAAAATGTAAAAATTATACTCCAAACTCAGTTGCAGAAAGAACAAAAACACCGGATAGCAGAGGTGAGGCAGAGGAAGGAGAAGCTGAGCGAGAAGCTTATTCAGAGAGGACAGAGGTCCCCAGAGTTGGGGGGCGTGAGAGCAAGGACACAAAAGGACACCAAAGATCAACAGGATGGGAGTCAACAGATTACATGGTGGTCACATCTCTGCCACAGGCTTCCTCCCCCCGGGCATTCTCAGTCGAGGCAGGCTGATGAGGGATGACAAGTCCCAAAAAGTCTTTCTAAAATTTTAGAGACTCCGCCCGTCTTTGAAAGGGACAGCCTGGCCAGCGAGCGGAATCATGGGACCCTCTTGTGATGTCAACTGCACTGAGAATGTTCATCGTCTGGACAACCCAGCCAGCCTCCGGGGAGCAGATGTGTGATCTCCATACCCGACGGCAGTCCGAACATGGAGAACTTCTCACTCCTCAGCATTTCTGGACCTCGAATCTCTTCCTCAGCCCTGAGCACTTTTCCCGACATTATGTCCTCACACGCCACCAGCTTGCCAGGTAAACTCTGGTGCCACTAGGGCCACAAAAATGTGGTTTTTCTGGAAGCTTTTGAGTACTCTACCAGATCATGTCACAGGACTACGATTTAGTGAGAAAGTCAAATTACACATGGGGAGAAAATAATTTTTCAAAATGCTGCGTTCATGGTAAGTAGTTCCTGATGTTTATTCATTTCTGGCAAGGGAAGGATGGGGGAACACATTTGTTGTCCAGTTTTTCTTTCCCTCTAGAATCTCAGGTCTCTGTAGGGCAGGGTCTTGCTGAAGCCCTGGCTGGGACAGGCCAGAGAAGAGACAGGCTTCCCACCGCATCAGTAGGAACCTAGGAGGCAGGGTCCCTGAGGAGCACAGCAGGGAATCGAGATGGACTGTCTAAGGACCCGCTGTTCCCACTGTGGTCTGCGGGCCTCCCTGTGGGCCTCACCTGGGAGCTTGTTAGCAATGGAGGAGCTCAGGCCGCCCCCAGACCTGCTGAATAGGAACCTGCATGGGTCATAAGGCTTCCGGGTGGTTCCTGGAGAGGTGCGCCTGTTACGGCTGGAGGAGGCCAGCCAGCTCTCCTCAACAGCCATGTGCCTGTCCAGAGGACCCTTACACAGTGGCTTCCCCGACTGAGCTCTGGTTCCACTCTGGGAGTGGAGACGGGCTGGCTCTTCACCAAGTGGTAGCAGCCACCAGCGCGTTCACACGGCCAGAGTCCACCTGAACACTCCTGGGCTGTGGGCTGGAAATGCTTTCAGTTGGAGAAACCACATAACTTTATGTACTATAGCTATGTGATCCGTGACCAGACTCCCTCCCCTGGATCCCGGAGGAAGCTCTGAGGCTGGAACACAGACAGACAGACACACACACACACACACACACACACACACACACACACACAAACCAAGCTGCAGGAAGGTCAAGAGAAAGATGCGCAGGGCAGAAAGCGGTCATCTGGTCTGTATCTAAACTTCTCCCGTGGAGAGAATCTTGCCCAGATCTCCATGAAAATGCCCCATTTGGATTTCCCCAGGATGCCACCCAGAACCTATCTGGGTGCAAAAAGGGCGCTCTTTGTCTTCAGCTTTGCAATGTCATCAAGTCCCAAGGTAGAGCCTCTAGGTACGTCTTGGGGGGTTGGTCACCAAGAAGAGGACTCCCAGCCTCGCGCAGCTCACCAGAGCGTTTCTTCCCTAACCCAGACATTGCAAAGACCGCATTACCCTCCGAGGCATCCAGCCCAGCTCAGGCCCTGCCAGCCCCGTACCACAGCAGCGCGTTCCGGCTCGGGGTGCAGAACCCGGGGTTCTCTCCAGGTGAGGCCTTCTCTGCCTTGGGCAGGCACCTGTGAGAAGCTGGAGGGGCAGGGCTGCTCCCCTACAGGACGGGGGCTTCCCACCCCTGTCCTCGCCTTCCTGGTCCTCCCTCCCTCCCGCAGGCCCGTCTCCCGAGCCGGGGGTGAAACCGCAGCTTCCGCCTGGGGTGGGCTGTTGCGGGCAGACAGACAGAGAGGCTGGGACAATGGCCGTGGCCAGGGGGTGTGGGAAAGGGGTGCTGGGAAGCCACTGAGCCACCTGCCTGCCCTTCGAGGAAGGGGAGACGAGGTGTCCGCCGGGATAGAAGCACCTGGCCAAGGCCGAGGCTTAGGGAACGCAAGTGGTCTCTACCCCCCCATACCCAACTGCCACTGGTGGGAGCAGAGGAAGGATGGGTCTTAGACAGCTCTCGCCACCCTGACTCCTGCTTACTCTCAGAACTGCAGTCGAGGGGGCGCGGGGAGAGACCCCTGGACCACACCTGACTCCTGACCGCCTGCCTTTCTGCTTCTCCCGGCCCCTCCACCCCTGGCCACCCTGGGGCCTTGCGCTCAAACCCGACCCTTTCCTCCGCAGACTGCATTTTGAGGGACCCCCAGAACGGGGAGCAGCTGAGGCGGAACTGCACCATCTACCGGCCCTGGTTCTCCCCTTACAGCTACTTTGTCTGCACAGACCAGGAGAGCCACCTGGAGGCCTACAGCTTCCTGGAGGTGCAGCGGGACGAGAGCAGGGGGGACAGCTGCCTTCCCGAGGACCTGGCTGAGAGCATCTGCTCGTCCTCTTCCTCCCCAGAGAACACCTGCGCCCGAGAGGCCAGCAAGAAGTCTAGGCATGGCCCGGACTCCACGGACTACATCACGTCTCAGGACATTCTCACGGCCTCCAGGTGGCACCCGGCCCAGCAGAGCGGCTACAAGTGTGCGGCCTGCTGCCGCATGTACCCCACTCTGCACTCCCTCAAGAGCCACATCAAGGGGGGCTTCAGGGAAGGCTTCAGCTGCAGGGTGTACTACCGCAAGCTCAAAACCCTCTGGGGCAAGGAGCAGAAGGCCCGGCCCGGGGACCGGCTCTCCTCAGGCAACTGCCAGGCCTTTAAGTAGCCTGGTTGGGGGCTGGGGGCTGGGGGTGGCAGCTGTCCCGTTAGTGGGCGCCTCAGGTAAAGCGGGGAGGAAGCCCGTTCATGCCTCCAGAGAGATGTCAATAAACCCAAGTTGGTCACAGCCTTCCGTCAAGTCCCGGGTCACCCGCTGGCGAACGGTTGCCGAGCAACAGCAGGTCCCCTCGCGGCCCCTCCCGCCTTCCCTTCCCCTCTCCTCCCCAAGTTGGAGAAGAGCTTCTCTAGGGGCACTTTTCAAAGTGAGGTGCCCAGATCAGCAGCGTCAGCATCCCCTAAAAATCTGCTAGAAATGAAATCTCAGATTCACGGAATCAGAAACTCGGTGGGGGCAGGAGGGGGCCTGGCCATTGGGCTCTCAGCGACCTTCTGGGTGATTCTGGGGCGACGCTGGCTTACTGGTGGGTCCCCCTGTGGTCAGTTCCCCTGCGGAAGAGCTCGGCCGGAGGGGAGGAGAGTGAACGCCCTTTACTGCGGGCACAGGGAGGCTCCCCCCGCAGCACCTCTGTGCGCTCTGAAAGCTTCTCGGCTGTTAGATCTCCCGAGGGGAGGAACAGGGCGGACCACATGGCCCCGTGCGTAAGGCAGGAAACAGGCACGTGGGGCCGGGCACCCCCACCCCATGTGCCCCACGATCCTTCACTTGGAAGAGGCACTTTTGCTGAAGCACGACAGACTTGCTTCTGACCTGGGGGGCGTCTGTACCCGGCTGAGCTGCGTCACGGCAAAGCAGGCAGGGACACGCGTGAAAACGCGGCTTCCCGTCACCGAGGAGCGCAGCAGCGGCCAGCCCCGGCGGTCAACCCATTTCCGAGGCGGCCTCACTACCAGCTCCGACCCAGAAACGTGGCCGAACACCAGGGATGTGGGGAGGCCATGTGTCTTACCATTACGTGGTTCTAAAAAAGAAAAGTGAGCTGAATGCTCACTGGTCTTATTTTTAGGCCGTACTTACCTCTCATTTCAGCTCCCTAATGCCCCAAGGGGGCGCTCTCACCGCTGTGGGGCATCTCCTTTTCCGGGGCCCCCAACGCCAAGTCTCCCTTTACCTCGGCCTCCGCCCAGCCCCCAGTTGGCCAACAGGTTGGGGTGGAAGATTGGCCCCCAGTGAGGCCTCTGCTTTCTGCTTCAGCAGGCCTGCTTCTGCTTATCCCTGTGCTGCTAAAATGCCGCTCACGGCTCTTCTGTGAGAGGCTGGGCTCGAATCCCATCACGTCGCACGTGGCGAGACCCTTCCCCACTTGCTCTCTCCCCACCTGCTACCGTCCCAGCCAGAGTCCAATAGGGTACTTGTACTGTGGGCTCCAGACCCCCAGCCTGCCCACTCCAGGGTGGGTGTTCTCTCTGGGGAGCCCTGACGTCATCCCCTGGACCCCTCAGGGGAGGGTAGCAGAGGGGTTCTCACTCTGATTTCCTGTTTCCCAAAATGCAAAAGTCACCTACGCCCCTGAAGACCTCCCCTTCTGTGCATCCCCACACACGTGGGTCTCCTTGGTGGGGCCCTTGAGAAGGGAGCAAGAGGATGGGCTCACCTGGGGGCCTCGTGGCCTTCCTTCAGTCTGTGAGGGAATCAGGAGGACTCGGCTCTTGTCCGGCCTCACACCGCCTGCCCAACCCACACTCCCTCCTGCAGGGTATATGTGTCCCAGGCATGGAACCCGTTATAAAGACAGCAAGCCATCCTGCAGCCGGGGTCTGAGCAGGGGGGTCACAGCACGTGCCCACTGCCCGGCAAGGGCTGGAGTTTCGTGTGAAGTTAGACGCTCTCTGCCTCTCACACATTTACCAGCGTCATTGGGAACCCCAGGGACTTTCTCAGTGCAGAGTTCCGAGGGAAGTTTCAGCACGCAGGAAATGCACACAGCCCACAAAGGCACAGACCACATGGGCACACCTCCCGCCACCCCAATCAACTAGCAGGTAAGCTCTGTGGTGCCCTGAGCCCCTGCCAGGCACTCTGCTTGATGCTCGGAAAATGCCTGCTCATTTACTTGTCATTACCACTTTACGTGGTCTGTTTTGTCCCCATTTTACAGATGAGAAAAATGAGGCTCAGTTCCCTCACTCAGAAAGGGGCAAAGGGTTGATCAGATCCTCTCAGCCTTCCTGCAAAGTTGGCCGCGCCTGACAAAGTACCAGGCCAACAGGGCCTCTGCCTTCGAGGTGGCTAAATGTCCTGGCCAAAGTAATCTGGTTTCCATGATGCCGGGTTTCGAAGTCCTGCAGCTTCTATCTGATGCTTTTCCCTCGCTAGCCTTCCTCCTGCTTTCCATGACGCCTCCTGGCAGGAAGGCCAAGTGCCCTCGAGCCAGCACCCCTCTGCCGAGCCGAGCGACAAGGGCACCACCATGCCTGAGGCCAGATGTGGGGACGAGCCCGTTTTGACCCCGGGATGGGCATTTCAGGAACGGGGCCGTTCGGAATCCTACCTACTACTACTGCGTAGTTCAGACATTTAGTCAGGGAGTCCAAGAAATTTTATGATCTAGATGATCTTCGTTATAGCTGGAAATATCTACGATGTCGTACTTTTTCAAGCACTCAAAATGTGCTTATACGCCAGTGACATCTGCAGCGTGAAAAGACCCGGGCTTGGGAGAGTCTGGAAGCAGGCATGAGCCCGGAGCCTCTGAACCTCGGGACTACTGACATTTGGGGCCGGGTGATTCTCTCTTGGGGGGTGGGGGGTGGGGTCCTCCTGTGTGTGTAGGATGTTTAGCCACGTCCCTGGCTTCTACCCACTAATTATCAAACGCATCCTTCCCCCAGTTCGGTCAAACCGAAACTGTCTCCAGACACCGCCGAATGACCCCCCGGGGAAGCCACACTGTCCCGGAAAAACCACGGCACAGCCACCTGCTGAGCAAGGCTGGTCTAGCTAAATCGCGCCTGAAGCCACCACCTTCCTCCCCCGTTTTCTGACCACCACCGCCCCGAGAACAGTGGCTCGCAGAGCTGATGGCCGCTGGCTTGGGGAGTGGGGTGGAAGTGAGGGCAAGTCAGGGAGCAGATAGAAGAAGCAAGAAAAGACCATGGAAAAGCTTTTAGAAATAAGAAAGGTTTATTTAGCAAAAGCCACTAGACTAGTGACGACATCCAGGGAGTAAGTGCACTTTACATGAACAGAATCTTGTCCCAGAGAGTTGAACCGACAGAGTTAATGACACGAGAGTTTCAGAAAGCAGAGGGCTCGGGCTCGGTGGGGTGAGAGGAGGGGTGAGGCGAAGAGGAAATCAAAGGAACACAAGTGCTGAACAGGAGCCGTGGGCAGAAGGGAAGCTACGAAGGGGCTTCACAGAGAGCGTTGGTAGAAGCGGGGATAGGAGTATCGTTTTCATCCCAACACGCAGTCTGTTCTGTGCAGAGAAATTCTTTGCTGGCTCTGCACCTGGGAGAGCCACCTGGGAGGTGCCCAGGACTGTGCCGGCCCCCGGGGGGAGGCTGAGGCAGGCACCAATAGGGCAGGCGCCCCCCGGTGTCCACTTGTCCTGTCTGCAGGGCAGAGCAGAAAGATGAAAGAGGAGGAAGGCAGCAGCTGAGTGAGCGGAGCGAGGAGGGAGGAGGGAGGAGGGAGGAGGGGGTGGCGTCGCTGGGGAATCAGGTCTGCGCTGTTCTCTGCTCTGCCCAGCGGCTGGCGACCCGTCAAGGCCCCTAGTTCCATCCTGTCTCCCGTCGCCACACCCCAGGCACACTGGGGACGGTGCAGACGTGCAAACCAGAGCTCCAGGGGAGGCCCCCTCTGCGGGGAGGCTGGGGCTGAGGCAGCTGGAAACCACCGCGGAGCATCCGAGGCCAAGGGTCCAGGATGGGTCCGGAGTCAGCGGTACAGACAGCCGCTTCCCATCCTTTACTCTCTGCTCAACCCCCTTTCTTCTTTCCCTCCGCAGCTTCTCTAAACCCTTGCGCAACTACGCCCCACCCACCCCTGGCCCTTCCCCTCTCCTGCCACATCCCACAAATCCGGTGGCTTCACGCTGGGCTCCTGCTTACAGGCAGGGGTCGAGAAGCCAGACCTTCCACTGTCCTGAACCCTCCAGAAGATTCTACCACTCAGAGAGGCTGCACCCAGGGGAGAGTCTGGGAAGCCGGCTCAGCCACACCGGATTCCCAACACCTCCTTCAGTCTGGGGCTCTCACCTTCCTGCTTCTTCCTTGTGTATTTGGACCTATTCCGTCCAACGGCTAATTAGAAAAGACAGCGAACTAAACAGAACCACCTTTCTCCAACTAAATAAACCGTTAGGAAAAACAATACAACCCTGCTGTCGTCCAAACGCCCTGAAGATTCACACTCTCTTCTCTCCGGTCACTTCTCACACACCCACACACATGTACTCACCTTCCCTCACACGGGTACACAAGCCTATCTGTACACACGTGCACACACACATCCATCCACACCCCATCCTCTTTCTGCCAATACCCTGGTGTGCCCAGGAAGGCCACCATAAAGCTATGTGTATTTCCTTTCCTTTGGACTTTCTAGTGTAGAAGAAACCCAGCTATTTAAGAAAAAGGGCTACGCTTTCACTTCTATAAATTATAAAGCAAGGTTGGGGTTGAAAAACTCTGTGTTTTGGGCAACCCCATCCTTAACACCGAATCCTCACAGATTACTGCTGTCTGGGTCTGTTGCTCGTTCTCCGGGACGAACACTTACTTCCCCACACACAAGACCCTAGTACTGGCTCGGCTCTCTCTCGAGGCAGCTTTAAATCTGCTAACAGCCACTCGTGGCCGGACTGTCACAAAGGGAGCGTGGCCTCCCTGCCATGGTTGGCCGGCCAGCCGAGACGGCGTTTTCTAGACAAGGCCTGGATGGTCAAAGACAGGTCAAGGGGGGACAGGGCTGTGGTCCCTGACCAAAGTGGCAGTGATTCTGAAGAGTGGAAAGAAACAGTCTCAGCTACCAGCTCGCGTTTGGTTTTTTTCCTGCAGTAAACGCTGACCACTAACGCCCAGTGGAGGGGACGGGTTGAGAGGTAAGGCCGGGGGCTCGGGGACTTTCTCCGAGGGGAGGATGCTGTACAAGCCTTGGCCGACATGGACCCTGAGGCAAGACACGGAAGGGAGAAGGAGGCAGCTTCCCAGCCTCCATGCGGAGGAGCTGAGCTTGTAGGCAGGATGGGGCGGGAGAGGGGGGAGCTCCCACACTGAGGAATCGGACCAACATCATCTGGAGCCCCAAAGGGGCTGCCCTCCCCCAGGGCTTGCACCGCAAGGGCCTGAACGATGTCCAACTCCCAGTCTCCCTCGGAAGTAACACGTCACATCCAGCTAGAGCAAACGTCCAGGTTCAAGTCATCCCAGTGCTTACCCGACGTCCGACGTGAAACATCCCAATTCCATGATCACACGGAGATCTCCACCCCGTCCCTTACCACCGGGGCATTCAACCTCTGTCATCTCCACAACGGCCTAGAGAAGGAATTCCTTCCAGAAGGTCAGGGGAGGGTTAGGCAACTGGTAACATCCTGGATATCCAGACACACAGGACCTGAGCCGGCACCTGATGGCTTCCCTTTGCCATGGGATTGGGAGATGGGGCGGGAGGGGGCTCCCCGGGCACCCCGGGCGGGACAGAGCAGAGGAGCCTGATGAAACAACCCGCTCGTGGCAGGTCCTCGGGCAGCCTGGCGATCCGCACGAGGGACCCTCTCCCGAAGCCACTGGCTCTGGAAGGCCCTGCCCTCCCCTCCCAAGTCACACATGGGAGAGAGGGGCCCACTCGCCTCTGGGAGTCCCAGTTCTCCCCCATCGGACCCTCCAAAGCAGAACTGTAATTCTTTCCTGAAACCACAGGCTCTCTGGGGCCCCTGGCTGGAGCCAAAGTCGCTCATCTTCCCGGCACTCACCGCCCTCCGCCGCGCGGGCATCCTCGGCGGTGCACCGGGCCCCCGCGCCCCTCCGGCCCTGCACCTGGCCCAGCCCTGCGCCGCGGCCCACCCTATACAGCGATCTCATCGTCCAGGCTGTCGCCCAGCTCCTGCCTCTGCAGGACGTTGAGCAGACGTGGCAGCTCCTCCTGGGACCACGAGTCGCGCTCCTCGCTCTCGTCCGTGTTGGACTCGTACTCCGAGGCAATGCCCGACTCGCGGAACTTGAGGAGCTCCAGGCCCCCCAGCAGCGGGCCCGCAGGCGGCGGCAAGAAGCGGAAGCACTCCAGCTTCACCAGGCAGTCACGCCTACCTAGGGGGCTGCCGGCGGGGTGGGCCAGCTCGGCCAGGCCCGCGCCAGGGGGCGGTGAGGGCAGGTCCTCCGGCTGCGGGGTGGTGGGGTCGCAGAGCACCGGCAGACCTCCGGAGCGGAAGGTGATCTCCAGCAAGCTGTCCTGGGAGCCCACTGGAGGGGGGACAAGAGCACAGCAGCCCAGGTTAGCAAGGTGGCCGGGAGGGGGGGGAAGTGGGTGGGGGGGGGGGGGGGGGCATGAGCTGGGTACAAACCGAGAGGGCCAGAGCAGGGTCTCTGTAAACAGAGACGGAAGCCCAGAGAGGCTTCCAGCAGCGAAATGCAGGGGCTGTTCCCAATCTGTACCTTCGTGCGGCTTAAAGCAAGAGTCCCAGCCCTGCCCAGACCTACTGATCATGACCCCGATGGGCTGGACTTGGGAATATTCATTTTTTTTAAAAAAAAGCTATAGGGACAGGCTGAGGAATTACTGGTCTCACAAAAGACACATTTGTTTTGCCATCAGACCCAGGTTTGAATCTTGGCCCCACCCCTTGCTGGTTCTGGAACCCTGAGCTGCCTTCACCTGTTTGAGACTCTCTCATGTACAAAATGGGCATAACATCTGCAACTCTAGGGGTTAGACGACATCCTGCCCGTGAAATTCTATCATAGCCTCTGGCACGGAAGATGGCCAGTGGCTCTGTGACTAGCACATACCAGGCCACGGGTCAGCACCAGGGAGGCCTGGCAATGTGCTGCCTTCTCGAACCTCCCAGGCCAGTCCAGAGGCGGCCAGGCACCTCAGGCCGGGCGCCAGGCAACCTCTGCCCGGAACCAGCCATGCTATCTGGCCAGTTCTTTTCTGCCTTATGCACAGAGCAGACACCTGTTCGATGCTAGAGTTGTAAACTCTACAGCGCAGGGGAGGGTAAGCTCGCGTACAGTGTGAGGTTTCCCACGGAGCCCCCCGGCAGCACGACACCCGACAGGTGCTCAGTCTGTTTCCACTGGAAAAGCCCATGAAGAAAGAAGCAGACTGCCTTATTAGGACGTGGAGTATCTGAGCCCCTTTCGAGAGGAGCATGGATGAGCACGTGGCAGGGACTCCCAGGGACGTTCAAGGTCAAGCCCGGGCTAGAAGGAGCCAAGCTCCTCTCTGACTCTGCTATTTCGCTGTTCCATGAACTGTACAGACAGGACAAATGGAGCTGCCTCTGTCTTCCGCTAGAACACCAGGGCAGGGCAGGGGGCTAAGAACACACCACCAAGAGCTTCAGGGAGAAGAAAAGGCGTTTTCCAGAGCCCCCGCGGAGGGAAGCGGGGGGGGGGGGGGCGGCTTCCACTTACTGGCATTCTGTCCCGACAGCTTCAGCTCCAGCTCCTGCACCTGCTTGACCAGCAGAGAGATGTGCTGCAGCAGGTCCTTGTTCTGCAGCAGGAGCTGGTGCACGCGGGCCTGTGCCTCCAGCCGCGCAGCCGCTTCGGCAGCCAGCTGGTCCTTCAGCAAGTGAACCTGCAGACGGGAGGCGGAGAAGAGAGAGAGGACGGGACAGAGAGGAGAGGGCCATGAATGCACCCAGGAGTCACCAGGGTTCCGCGGGGACCAGAGACACCGCCATGTTCAACTCAACGCAAAGAATCCCTTCTGGGGTGGAGTGGGGACCTGGGCTTGGAATTCAGAGAAGCAGCCCTAAGAAGCTGGGTTGCTGGACAGGGGGTCTCTCTGAATGTCTCGAGTGAGGGCCACGGTGGGTCACTCACAGACCCCTCAGGGCCCAGCACCCAGAGCAAGAGGTACGCACGAGCCGAGCCCCAGCCCCTGTCCCCCAGCCCTGCCAGGAGAGTGTCTCGACGGCGAACACGTTCCTGCCATGTGGAGGGAGGGAACTTCTTCTCCTCGTGTCTTTTAAAAGAGAAAAACAGAAATGGATATACAGGCCCAGTAGCTAAGAAGAGAGTCACAGCAACCCCGAAGTGGCCTTTCCTCTCCTCTTCCTCGGGCCCACATGGAATGAGAAGCAGGAAGCCCCCCAGATGCCCTTCCCTAGTGCAGGGGTCACAATAAATTCTGCGCTCTCGCCTCTGGGGGGCCACTTTCTTTCCCTGACTGTCCATCCCTCTTCATTTCCAGGTGCTTTACACCTGCTAGCGGTCAAACGTCTGCTGCCTGGTTCACAGGAGGGCCTCCTCCCGCGAACCTAGAAAGGTGAAACCAGCGGTTCAGAGAAGAGGGGGACCCTGTGGGAAGAGGGGGACCTCCATCCACTCTCCTCTTACAGGGGAGCAGCTGGCAATGGTGCACCCAGCCTGCTTGGGACCCTGGGTCGGGGGTCTGTTCTCGGTGCATAACAAGGTCTAGAGAGAAAACACAGTGGGAGATGGGGTGATTGTGTCAGGAGCCTGGCTTGAAGCAACTGAGTCATAAGGCAACAGCCATGTTCACGCACATGAGATTCTTACTCTAAGTGGTGGATAAGGGGGTCTCGTGGAGGGTTTTAGAAGGTCCCTGAAGAAAGGGAGCTAATGAATTTGGCTCAGACCAAGGCAACTTACAGGTAAGAGGCTTCCTTGGACTACAACTGCGGTGTGGACAAAGTCAGAGGCAGGCTGTCTGGGGTGGGGCAGGTGGGGCAGGAGAGGGGCGGGAAGGGTGAGCCGACTCTGGTTCAGACAACAAATGCTCTAGATTTCCGAAGAGCAGTTGGCTCCAACGAGATGCATTTTCTCGGGGAGGAACAGGCTGTATCCAACCTGTAGTCTGGCCAAGGGACCTGCCTAGCCTAACGCCTGTGCCTTCCAGCCGCCGGCACTTGGAGAACCACACGGCTGGATGCAGCAGCGGCTTCCCTCCTGGCAGATTGGAGGACCTGACCTTGCAGATGCCTCTGCTTCTAAGTGGGAGCCGCTAATGAGATTAGTTGCCACTTTCCATTAGCGGTTCCTAAGGCTGGGCCTGTCTCGCCCCCGGGGAGGATGTCTAAGGAATGCGAAGTGAGTCTGTCCTCCACAAGGTGAGGCTACGGACACAGCCGACATTTTCGGTTTAGAAGTCAGCCTCCTTTGCTGCCCCGAATCAACTATGGAAAGATCTAGAGAGTGATGAGAAGAGGGAAAGAAGCAACAGTGACATTTTAATCTGGGTATCAAATGGTGGGCGGCTGTTAAGACTTTATCTTCTTTGGAAACTGAGGCATGGACATATTTCCCCTGAGACCCCCGCCCCTGGCATTTTCCTGGTTCTGAGAAACAGGACAGTTGCTGTGGGAAGCTCCTGGAAGGCCCACCCCAGGAAGGGCCAGCCTTCACCTTCCATCTGGTAATGTGACTGATTCCAATCAAGACTATCACTGAAAGGGATCTAGTGAGCAGGCAGAGTTGTTCATTATCCCGTTTCTAGTTTCTTTGGAATGAAACAGAAGCATTAGGCAGAAATTTGGGACAGAATCTTTCAATGTGCAGAAGCAGAAAAAGCACAGAATTCCGTCTCCTGCTAACCGGCACCTACGGGAGGGGGCCTCCCTGTGTGTACACCACGGACTCAGGGCCTTGCCCCTTGCACATGGACGTCCCAACAGACAGGCCAGTTGAGAGCACTAGACCAGGAGCTGGAATGTTCCAGACCGCTGGTGACTCTCTCTGCCATGGAAGGTCATTCCCTTCTGCCTGGACCTCACTTTCTCAGACTCTCAACGGAAGGGCCTGCCTAGAGGCTTAGGCGACATAGGATTCCAGCACCAGGGCCACTCGTCAAAGGTTCAGGGAAGAAAATCTCCAGATCCCCTAGTGACACCTAGTGTCACTTTGTGTCCCCTACTGACTGGGGACACAAAGGGAATCCCCTCCTGCAGAAGCCGGGGTGGGCAGGGTGAGGGAGAATATGGGGAGCTTCGTTCGCAGGTGCTCGAGTTCCCCAGGGCAGGGCGCCGTCCAAACAGAAAAGCCGGCCCTTGAGTCGAACGTTGCCGTCTGGCACTAAGAGCCAAGAGAAAACGTCCCCGGGTCGGCGCGCCCCTTGTGCAGATTCAATCAGAATTTTAGCTTCCCAAGTGCAGAGCTAGAACATTTCAGGTTTTCCAACCCCAGGCGTGCGGAAGCACACGCTGCTGCCTATATAGCCAGTGCGAACGAACCTGCTGGCTTCTGCGGCCGCCCAAGGTGGGAGCAGGCACGAGGCTCAAGCAACTCTCCGTGCCCCTGGGAACCCCAGCCGGGCCAGGCGGAGACAGAATGGCCTGGGCTGCTTTTAAACAGGAGACGATGTGATTGTCCCCGGGTTTTGCCCACATGGGTCTGGCCTTGGAAGCGCCGAAATAAGGCAGCATTATTTTCAGCTCTGGCTGGGGCCGCCTGCTCCGGCTCTGTGGGCTCCTTCCTCAATCCTGAGACAAGCGCAGACACCACGCCCTCCTGCCCTGCCAGACGGGACCGTGATTTGTGTCCAGCAAGCTGTTCTTTCAAAAAATGAAACACCCTTTGCAAAAAAGTAGGCCGTACTCATTTCTGAAAAGGTATGAGTTCACTTCTGCTTTCCAGGACTATCCCGCTCAACGATGAGGTCAGCGGGAAGGCCATGGCCGGAGTGGGGAAGGAGGGGCTCAGCCCTGCACCCTCCGGCTCTGACGCCCACCCTCAGCCCACCCGGCGACACCAGACCGCTGCCCGCTCGCTCTTCAGCCTACTTGCCTGGACTCCAGCTCCTCCGTGAGAAGTGGGGGCAGGGCCAGGCTGAAGTTAGGGAGCAGGCACATGGAAATGGCGTGGAGAGAACCAGAGCAATTTGCCCCCCCACCCCCCACCGGACACACAAGCGGAGGCAGGTGGCGCTGTCTCAGCATGCACAAGGCGCGGCCCCCAGGGTGCTGGTGACAGAGGAGAAGCCACAGGGACAAGAGCGAAGTCTAGGGCCTGGAGGTGGGGTGCGGGAGTGTGTTCAACGCTGTTTGTCTAACGAACTAGAGCGCACGCGATCGCAAAGCACAAGGAACCCATCACGGGTTTCAGAATAAGCACAAGTAGCCACAGGTAGGGGAGGGATTTCTAAACAGCAGCGGTGCACGCACAGGCCGAGCCCACAGCTGGCACCCTGGGAAGGAATCCGGCCCCCTTCACCCCTGCCGGTCAGCCGCAGTGCCCAGACCAGTTCTGGACCTCAACGGGCCCAGCGCAAGGCCATGCAGGTGACAGCTATGCCCCAGCTCTGGTTCAAGGCTTGTCTGTACGGTCATTCACACCCTTGAACTTCTGGCCCAACTCGAAACAGGAAGCCAGGGCAGCCAGGCAAGCCTCATGCTGGGTGGAGAAAGTGGTCAAGGGGGCTTGGGTATTCACCATTTTCATGCTGAAATCTGAGCTAGAAATGTTTGAGTGGCTGGGCAGCACCATCTCCTCCATACCTGTAAGGCAGGGCAGGCTCCTCTAGATCAGCTCTGAACCAATTAAGAGAGAGGCTGGGAGAGATCTCAAGGCCTTAGACCAAATCAGAACACCTTAAAGGAGAGAGATCTAAGCCCGGTCCCAGGATAAGAGCAAACGGGAATAGCCTAGGACAGTAAATGGCGGGGGGAAGCATAAATAATGCAAGAGTGCACCTGTTTGCAAGATGCTCTGTATCCTTAGCTCTGCCCAGAAGGACTTGGATATTCCCAGAGGAAAGGAAGGTGCGTTCCTACCTGCAGTGCTGAGCTGAGAGCACTGCCCACTGGAATTCTGGGACTACTGGCAGTTTAATGAAGACGGCAGAAACCTTGCAGTTCGGTGGCAAGAGAGTTTGACAAGACGATTAAAAGCTGACCTCATGCTGGACACTGAGATCAGTCTCACCACACGGAGAAACCAAGTGTGCCAGAGCAGATCTATTTTAAATGCACAAAGGATGTCAAGAGGACCTATTAATCTACCTCTGTCTCCTCTATGATTGTTGTTACCCGGAGCCATGAACGTGAACAGGAAGCCCTTGGATCCAGTGCCACAAAGAGAATGAGAGAAGGAGGAACATACAGAGAAACTCGTAAGAGAAGAAAGGCTTAGGGCTGAGTGTGCCGGGGGGACACAGGAGCCAGAAGCCTCGGATACCACCCTACCACTGCTGCGTTTCCAGGCAGCAGAGAAAGACGCCAACTGCGAGTCTGCCCAGAGCCTGCTCCCGCGGAGGCCAGAGAGTGGGAGAGGCGTGTGATCAAGAAGTGATCTCTGACCTTGAGGTCCTGTCCTGCTAAAGATCCTGCGAGTCCCAGACCCTACCCATCCCCTCCCCAGGATGGACATGCTACGCTGCCTGAACCGAGTGTCAACGAGGGTACCACCAGCTGCCACCTACAGACTATGAGTCGGAGGCTCAGGGCTCCCAGCCCGTGGAAGATGCTGGAATGGAGAAGGGCTACACCACAAGTGAGACTCATTGTCTTCCAGGAGAGAGACCATCGAGACAGGGCAGGGCTGTCCCACCAAGACAGAGGCCCCATTCGGTCCCAGAGAACCCGTCTTAGGGTTTCATGCCAACAGCGGCAAAGCCATGATAAATTCCAGGTCTTGTGGCTTTGCAGACCGAATGCTTGCACAGACGGCCACGACAATCTTCTTGTCGTGTAGATTACAGACCTGCGTACCATTTCTCGTCAGTATTTAGCAGTGACTTCAAATTCAAATGACTCTGATAATATCCATCATGAATATGCATCAAGCCCTTTCTTAGATAAATAATAATTACTTGGCAATTGACATGCCAAAAGAGAAAAGAATTATGGTTGGAGAATGGATTTGTATTCAAGGGGACACTTTCGGAGATGATGTGAGTCGTGGAAGGGCCCTGCGCTGGGGCACTCGGGCTTTGTGCTCCTGTCACCTGGTGCCCCAGGGAGGAGGGGACTCCCAGAACTGCCACATCGCCATTAAGGAGACGAGATGAATTCTGTTACCTGACAAAGAGCAGTGATTTCCACCCCCCACCCGTGAGAGGCCCTTAATGGCAGTCCTTCCTTTTTCTTGCTGTTCTGGAAACACCTGCAAACGCTCCTAGCATTAGCACTCCACATCCTTTTGTTCCGTGGTCGGAATTTTTGAAAAGGCTCACATCATTTCAGAGCCATGCCCCACTGATTCTACGCTCTCCAACCTGCAAAGGCTTCTGGTGAGCCTTGGGCCCCAGGCCCATTCTGTGTGAGACCGTGTTGGAAGCTCTTCTCCGAACTAAGTCCCAGCAGATCGGGCTCTGAGCGGGTTGCCGGCAACTTCTCAAGGTGCCCATATAGGAAAGGACAGCTCTGTCTGGGCGACCGCTCCACCCAAGGGTCTCGAGAAGAGTAGGCAGGAGCACTGATGGGATGAGTAAGTGCTCCCCAGAGAAGTCTGCCCCCAGCCATTCCAGAACACAGAAAACCTTATAGGTCAGCCTAGCCCCACAGATCGAGGAGGCCAGTACATGGAGCTGCCTTCCTAGATTGCTCCCCAACCCCCAGTCCCGGGGGCCTCACTGTCCTCCTCTTTCTCCTCGCCGTCCTCCTCCACTCCCCCAGGTCCTGACCTGTCGTTCGGTCTCGGAATTTAGCCAATGAATGGTAGGAGCCATCCTGTCCTCGCTGTTCCCTGATGGGCCACAGCGAAGATGAACCTCAGACGCGCGAGGCCCAAGGAAGATGGGGACAATAACGCCCTCCGTGGAAAGCAAGCAGAAGGGACCACTGCCAGAGGCAGCAAGAGACACCGGCTGCCCCCTCCTCAAGAAGGCAGCAGCCGGACCAGCCTCTGGGGCTCAAGCAGCACTTTCCTCCTGAGATCGGAGCCAGTCCTCCTGTGGCTCAAATATGGCAGCTACGGTCCTATGAGCTGGATCCCGTTATAGCAAATGCCAAGGCCAGGACACGGTCATGTCCTGCCTGGAAGCAGCAGAGAGCGTTGATGGAGGGTGGGGACCCGTGTGATGGAGGGTGGGGACCTGTGGGGACAAGGTGGGGAGGATGCCAGGGTGGTCTTTGCACAAAGCTGTACTTTAAGCTCTTTTAAGACCAGTTGCACAAAGTCACACCTGTCCTGACTCCAGAGGCACCCCTGTCCACCCCAAACACCAGGAAATGAGGCAGGAAGGGGAGGGTGGAATTGGGTGCATCCTGCTCCTTGGCGAGCTCAAGTCCTTACCCAACAATGTCCAGCCAAGCCAGCCAAGCCCAACTCAGAGCAGGGGATACACGGGAAACCCCAGCGTTTCCTTCCAGTTCGACTGCATCCCCCCCACCCCCCTTCCCCCATAAGCGATGATCCCACAGCGTGAGCGATCCCTTCTGGCTCCCTAGGTTTTAAACCTGCCCCTTTCCCCTCGCTAGGGAAGGCGCGTCAAGCCCATGAGAGTGGAGCCTGAGAGGTAGGGAGGAGGCGGAGGAGAACCTGCGCCACAGCCACTTGCGTCTGCTGCTGCTGCTGCTGGAGGAGCTGCTGGAGGAGCTGCATCTGGTGGTGGGAGGACAGCGGCGTCCCTGGGCCCAAGCCTGGGGGCTTCGCCGAGCAAGAGGGAAGGAGCATCCTGGGCGAGGCCGCCAGCATGGGCTCCGGGGGGTGGGGTGAAGCCTGGAGGAGAAAACAAGACAGGCGTGAGCCCAGGCCGTGGCCGCTCTTTGCCGCAGGGCACGGACGCGGCTGGAGTGAAATGCTGTGTCCCCAGGGGAAATGTGCTAGGGCCCTGGGCTGGGGCCATCGGGCAGGAAACCCTGCCTGGACCCTCTGTAACTGATCCAGCGTGACAGGGGCAGACGAGGAGTACACTGGCTCAGGTGCCCGGATCTTGAGGGGCCAATCTCTAGGGAACCTAGTTACCCACCACCCTGTCACGAGACCAGGAAGGGGACTCCCTCATCCAGGGCTGCCCGCTGGGCCATGAGGCTATGTAAGGGGGGCCACTGCAGCCGGCCCTGCCTCACAGGGAGAGCCCCTGGTCTGGACAGACCCTCTCTGCAGGCTGGACATGGTTTCTGGGCCTTCCCCCTCGGTCTCCCTCCCGGCAGGTGGGAAGTGTCACTAAGACAGCTTATGTGGACCAAGCGCAGGGAGAGACGGCTTGTGTCTGCGAGCTCTGCTGCTGGTGCTTCTTCAGGCACGAGGGACGGAGGCACCCACCCACCCACAGGCGGCTCTTGCAGTTTGAGGCAGACCCATGATGCCAAGATAAGGTCAGGCCCATGACTGGGGACTGTACCGCCCTCCAGACTAGAGACGGGCTTCTCCCCATGAGCCACCCACCGACCTGCACCAGAAAAGGCCGACTGACGCCCGGCAAGAAGGGGAGGCGGCCGGGTGGCAGGGAGTCGAAGTGGAGGCCCACTTCTCAGCCTCCTCCTCCCGGCTTTTCCGTTGTGTCTTCAGGTTGGAATGTGCTCTCCAGTTCTCAGTGTCGGTCTGGATTCTATTAAGAACTCCCTGGGAGGGACGCCTGGGTGGCTCAGTTCGTTAAGCGGCTGCCTTCGGCTCAGGTCATGATCCCAGCGTCCTGAGATCAAGTCCCACATCAGGCTCCTTGTTCTGTAGGGAGCCTGCTTCTCCCTCTGCCACTCTGTCTGCCTGTGCTCTCTCTCTCTCTCTCTCTCTCTCTCTCTCACACAAAAAAAAAAAATCTAAAAAAAAAAAAAAAAAAAAAAAAAAGAACTCCCTGGGAGACCCGTCATCTCAGCTGGAAGATGGGAGGCTGGAGCTGATGATGCCTGGGTTTCTAACCCCCAAGGGGCCCAGTGCCAGCCTCAGCCCCCATGCATGGGAGTGCCCCAGCGGTCGCTAGCTGCAGGCATTAGGAGCCCGGACCCACTCTGCCCTGGCAGCTGAGCCTCGGGGATCGGTTGTGGTGTGTGAGGATTAGCTCTGCACAGGCACTGAGTGGAGACGAGGAGCCACGGAGGGCAGGACCTCCACGGAGCACCATCAGGGAGCACTGCGGGGCCTCTGGAGGGTGACGCTCATCAGGCATAACCCTGTGGTGTCCTGACACACTGGGTTATATCGGCACACTGGGCCCCTCTCACAGGAGAGGGAAGCTGCTCTGGTGCCCCCCCCCCCCCCGGCCCATGCCCCTCCCTCTGAAGCTGACCCCGCCTGCACGGGCAAGGACGTGACTCTGACAGTGGCCAAGGCCGCTGTCTGTGCTGCTCCAGGAGGTCGTGTGCACGCAGACTGTGTGATGGGTCACCTCCCGCCTACCTTTGGGTCCGGATGGGAGCCTCCTTCCTTCCCGACGGCGTCAAGGTCAGTCACACCTCGGCTGAATTCCAGGATGTCATTCCCCGGGAGCGGGACCTCCACTGCGTCAATGTCCGTCTCCTCCGCGGTGGCCGAGGAGGCCCTCTCGGCTCCGGGGAGCTGGCGGCCTGCAGGACGACAGAGGGCAGGGCAGGGCAGGGCGCCACCAAGAACACCGTCCTCCTCCCGTCCTAGCGCGTCACATTCGTTCCCAGCCCGACCGGATGTTCCCATTTAATCTTTTCAGAGGCCAGAAGCAAAAATGATGTTTCCCTGAGGCTGGACATGACTGCTTTGCCAGGTTGGCATAAGGTCGATATGGTCGGGGTGCGGGGTCTCGACAAGAGAGGGGAGGGACTGTCACCTCGACGTCCTCTGAGCTCAGGAGTGGAATCCACCCAGGGAAAGACTCCAGATCCATGGGCAGCTCCCTGGCCATGCCCCTGGGGGTAAAGGACCCCACTCCCAGTGCCCCAGCTCCAATGGCAAAATCAGAGGCTGAGTTAGATGGACAAGGAGGGGTATGTGACAGAAGAATGAGGGTGAGGAGACCTAAGGCCCCGTCGGAGACAGGAAGAGCCCCCCAACCCCTCTGAGTGGAGCTAGACTTTGACCTTGTGACCAAGTGCAGAAGTCAGGCAAAGGGCCTTCAGGAGGCAGCAGTGGGGGGACGGAGGGGGTAGGCGGGTTTCAAGCTTTCTCCAGTCTGTCCACACTCCACTGTTCACCTCCCACTGAAGAGAGCAGCTGTGTGCCGCATATGCGTGAAAGTCCTGCTAGTTCTTTTCCTTCAGTCCCTGTTCCTAGTTCTTGATTCTATAAAAACCTGGCCGTTCCTGGAAGCAGTTTTCTTTCTCTACATTTGGAATTAGGCTCACTGCTACTGTACGCAAATAAGATTTCTTAAACGATTTCAGGGACCAAGCACCATGCAAGAAATGGAAGAGGTTAGCGTCTGTAGGAAATATGGAGAGCCTGCTCCTCCCTGAGCAGCCAGGCCTCGGTCATCAGAGGGCCTGCCTTGTAGAACAAATAGGTTTTGTTTTGGTTTTTGTCTTTTTAATATTTATCTACATAATCTCTATACCCGACATGGGTCTTGAACACCACCCCAAGATTAAAAGTTGGTTCTCTACCAAGCGAGCCAGCCAGGTACCCCCAGAACAAACCGTTCTAGCAGGTCTTCCTCCGCAAACCCATGTGAATCATCTGGGGAAGCAAGTCTGGTATTCCAAATGCCAATGGGGTGCTTGGTTTCCCTCCCGGCTGCTCCGGGACCTGGGACACAGTTGCAGACCATGGCCTGGCAGAGCAGCTCTGCTCCCCTGCGAGACAGTGGGCAGGAACCCAGAGCAGGCTGCATCCCTCCACACCCCTGCGCCCAGAAGTGACCTTCCTGATGGTCGGGAGGGCTAGCCTGTGAGACAGAGGGCTGACGGAGCACTCGTGGTCATTTCTCAGTAGGCGGATGGGCTTGGTTCTCTGTGCCAGTATGGAGAAGAACAGGGTGAGCAGAAATGATTCCCCCTAGTCCCCAGGAGAGGCTCAGTCCCTCGGCACTGCATATCCATCTGTCGGCACACTAGCCCCTGGGATCAGGCATGCCTGGCCTTCTAGTTCACCTTTCAACACCCCTTAGTCTTGAGGCCAGGGCTGGGTCTCAGTCATGTTTCCCAGGGATCTGGCATGGGGAAAGTATTCAGTAAACACTAACAAAGGAACTAGTGTCATGACAGGATAGCGAAACAGGGCAGTGGGCTACAGAAGCAGGCTGCCCCTCCCCAGCCCCACCAGCTCCCCATTCCCGGAGTCTCCAATACCAAGGGCGCAAAGTGTGTGGAAATACCCAGCCAGAAGCTTGGAGGGATCAGAAACTCTCCTGGGATCTCACTCTGCTTCTGAGGGACTCACAGACTTCTCAGTCATTCTGTTTGTACTAGTGGGGTTCCCACACCAAGGCTGAGGAACCCCTTCCTTGGGAGTCCCAAGCCACGGGACCTGCTTACGGAGGGATTTCCTGCCACTGCCTGGGCTCTCTAATGATCACCTCTGAAGTCCTGAGCCTGGATCATGGCTGACGGGTGGAGGCCAGGATGGTAATAGACCTGTTAGAACTAGGAGGGTAAAGCTGGGGGTAGACAGAATGTTCTGGATGCCATGCCTGTTAGCATACCAGATAAGGCAAATCGAGAGGGTGGACCCACAGCCAGTGGTCTTCCTTAGGTTCTGACAGACAAGTTGGGGGGGGGGGGCGGAATATCTCGTATTTGCAACTCTCCCAGCATCAGGAAGCTTAAAGGACAAGAAACGCTATGCAAAACCTTCAAGCAAAACTGGGACACTTACAAGATTGGGCACTCTGGATTCCCACATGTAAGAGGGAGAAGTCAGACTGTACTTGGGGGGTGGGGCAGGGGAGGGTAATTTTGCTTTCTGAACTGCTTCTTTAAACTACTTCTACTTGATGCAATGAATTATAACTAGGAACCACAGAACATATGCTGATTTCATTTACTTCAGTAAGTATGTGCAAAACCCCTGTATAGAACAGAAAGGCATTGCGCATCAGAATAAGTGAGCAAAAAGGTGTATTTTCAAGGCTTCCCCAGTCTGATGGAGGAAACAGACAGACACCAAGGTGGCAGCAGGAGGCTGTGTCCCCTTGGAGCTCTCCTGGGTGCAGAGTCGGAGCCGGGGGGTGGGGTGGTGCTAGAGAAGCCAGAGCAGAGGCGCCCCAGCGGGGGGCAAAGATACAGAGGTATTGACTGCCAATGGCTCTGTACAGCAGGACCCAACCGGGAAGAGTCAGGATTTTATCTGAAAGCAGGTGAGTAATACTGAAGGATTTTCATCCTTTCAAATTTCACCCGAGAAGGGACAACATAGAAAGCAACACTCCAGGGGAGACACAGGAGGGCTTACGTGAAGGGGGTTGCGGTAGCCCAGGAGAACAGATATAAAAGGTTTTCAGGGGGCAGGAATGACAGGACAGGGTGACAGACTAACTGTGGTGGGGGGAGAAAGAGGGGTAGGAATCCAGAGAGACAGAGGAAGGGAGAGAGGGATATGGGTAAAATGAGTTTTGAAATTCCTGATTTAGGTGACCTGGTAGGGACTGGTGCCCTTTAGGGCAATTTCAGGAAGAGCAGGGCTATGGGTAAGACGGAATTTCAGACCTACTGGAATCACAAGGTCTCTCTTCAAGAGCCAAGTGGAGATACCCATCAGCTGTTGGAGAGTTCAGGAAAAAGGTCTGGTCTGGAAATAAACACCAGTCAAACACATGGGCAGTCCGGAGAGAGCAGCGGGGACTGAGCCCAGCAGAAATGTAAAGGCTGCTGGAAAGCAAGTAGCAGATACAAAAAGAAAGGTTGTGCCCACCCTTTGGTTTGCTAGCTAGGGGCCCTCGGTGACCTTGACCGACGGTCCCAGGAACGGCTGGCAGGGAGCAGACACCGCGTCGTGGGAGTTGGAGGGCTAGCAGCCAGGATGGGGTGACAAGGAAGAAGCTGTATGCGTGCGGGTAAATCCGGCAAGCAGCTGAACCATGAGAGAAAGAGCTAAGGCAGGGGAGAAGCGGGGGGCAAGGCCGGCTGGCGTGGGTTTGTTTTGACGATGAGAACGGCTTGACCTTATCTGTCTGCAGTGGGCAAGAGGTCAGCATTAGCAGAAGACTCAGGTGACCCCTTGGGAGAGACGGCACCGGTGGCCTGGTGCTCAGGAGGAAGCAGGTGAAGGTTCATCTTGGCCAGGGGGAGGACACTGGCCACGGGGCGGAAGCTGGACACGAGCAGCAGGACCGGCCGAGCCGAGCCGGAAAGGCATCGCTGGGTCGCTGGGTCAATGCAGAACTTGTTACATGTCAAAGATACGGTAATAAAATGGTTTCAGAAAAGAACAGGAGCTTATCGGTTCGGTCGGGAATGCTAGAAATGGCCACTGTGGGGCCTCAAAACTGCCCTGGAAACTTGCTTAAACAACATCACTACTTTCTGGGCACTGATTTAAGGGTTTTACTCATATAAATCATTTACCAGAACTGCCCTCAGAGGCAGGCACTGAAAGATAAACTGAGGAACAGAGCTGGGAAGGCGGGTGCCGGGGCTCCAGGCCTGGGGCTCTGAAGCTGGGTGCTATCACCCTGATCGCCCCCACCCCCGCCACGGGCTGGTTGCTTCCACCTGCAGCCGCCCCCTGACCCCCCAACCCCACTTCAATGCTTCACGGACACACTCCCATATGATCTGGTGTATCTGTCACGGGTTTGTACTGCAACCCCAACTTTGAAGGCCAGCTCCTCGCCCCTGGGGACCCGTCCTGCAGTTCACACTTTATCCCCAGAATCGGTGGGGGGGTGAGAGGGGCGGGCATGAGAGAGATGCCTGTTGAATGAAGGAGGATGCTAAAACCAAGGGGAAACAGAGAGTCGGGCTGCAGTCGCCGGGGTTGGAGGAGCCGGGGAGGCAGGGGAGCAGACGGGACCCCCGAGCAGCAGATGACACAGGTGCACGGTAAACGTCACCCCGCCCACTGCTCACTGTCTCAACGGTCAGAGCTTTCTTTTCAGGAAGTTCTATTCTTCCCAAGGATTCCAAGCCCTTCCCCTCATGGAATGGCTGCCGTGGGAGAAGGGTGCCTCCAAGGGAACGCGATCTCTCCCAGGAAACCCTCTCCAGGAGCCAAAGAAACCACACGAGGCAGAGCAAGGCAGGCGGAACCGGAGCCGAGGCCCCACCTGGCTCCGAGCCCCAGGGACGGGCCCAAGGCAGCCGCTGCCAGAAGATACAAAAGATAAATCTCCCCGAGGGTAGGGAACGGTGGAAAGAATGAGGGAGGAAAGAAAGGCAGTCACAGAGGGTGCGGGGCTGGCAGCACACGCAGACAAGGTCAATGCCATCTTGAAAGCGTTGCTGAAACCAGAAGGCAAGGGGCGGACGAGACATCAAAGGCAGCACAACCCGGCGCCGTCCAAGTCCTCGGAGTAAACAGGTCGGCCCTGCACAGTCACGGGCCTGTTGTCAGGTCACGTGGGGAGGCTCTGGTGGGGGCGGGGTGGGGGTGGGGGAAGGGGGAGAGAAACCTGCGGTAAATGGAAACCTCCGGAACATGGATGCGAGGGGCTCGTAACAAAACACACACACACCAACCAACCGCTCTACCCTGGTGTTTCAGGGTGCCTCATTACAAGCGAAGACCCCGCTGCAGTCAATAAATGGTTCTGGGGGAGGCAGTATGGACAGAAGAGACGTGCTCCTAGTGCTTTACAGCGGGTCAGCAAGCAGGAGGGGCCGTAAAGAGCACGGGACTATGGGGCCAGGCAGTGAGCAGCTTTCCTGGAGGAAGGAAGATTTTCCATTCCAGATCCGTGGCATCCCAAACCTAGTGTTCTAAGTAGACGTACCCTTCGTGGTAACGGCTGCAATCAGAGGGGACCCTAATTCGTCACTAAACTCAGACCTACCCCAAGACCTTGGGACTCAAGAGATCCTCCTGCCTCCTTCCCGCAGTGCATAATGGGGGAGGTCACGCATTTCCGACTCTGAGCCACAGAACTAGCTATTGTGTAACATGTCTTTCGAGTATCATACAGTTGGCCCTTGAGCAACATGGGAATTAGGGGCACCGACCACCCCATGAGGTTGAAAATCCATGTGTAACTTCTGATGCCCCCCAAACATGACTAAGAGCCCACCGTTGTTAATAACTGTATCAGTAATAGTCAACCAACACATATTTCGTAGGTTAGAGGTAACACACCATAATCTTAGAATAAGAAAGTTGGAGAAAAGGACATGTTATTAAGAATGATGGTGGTTGGGGAGGTTGGCAGGATCGCAGGAGTGGGACCTTGGGGCGAGACCGGCGGGCTGAGCAGAGAGCTGGTGATGGTGACAGTGACAGTGGCTGTGGGCTGAGACCAACGTGACTGTGCTCCTCCAGCTGTGGTGGACGGTCAGGGCTGAAATAACAGGCTCGCCAGCCATGCCACCCCTTCCCTTATTACCTTCTCAGTAAGCATTTTCTCAAGTAACATTAGTATACATAAGACCTCAGCTACCTGGCTTCTCCTGCAACCCCTCTCCCCAAGATGTAATGTAAATGATGCCCTACATATAGAAACACCCGGTCTAGTACAGTTTCTTCCAAGTTTAAGAGGTCAAAGACCTGAGTTTCATCCTTAAGGAGGTCCAGCACAGATCGGATGTCTGTGTAACCTATTGGCATCCCTGCAGCGCAGGACATGTGACAGGGCCTCTCCCCTCCTCGTGTAAATGAGGATACAGCCCTGCAGAGTGATGGAAACTGTATCAGGGAAATAGACGTAAACATACTGATTTTAAGGAACTGAATCATGGGACTGTGGAGATGTGACAAGTCCAAAATCTGTAGGGCGAGCTCAAGACCCAGGGAAGAGTTGCAGTCCAAGACCAAAGGCCATCTGCTGGCAGAATTCCCCTTTTGCTCTATTAAGGCCTTCAACTGATTTGTTAAGGCCCACCTACATCACTGAGGGTGTTCTGCTGCATTCAAAGCCTCCTGATTTAAATGTTAGTCTCTGGGCACCGGGGCGGCTCAGTCAGTTGGGCGCCTGCCTTCAGGTCAGGTTATGGTCTCAGGGTCCTAGGATCGAGCCCCACCATCTGGCTCTCTGCTCAGCGGGAGCCTGCTTCTCCATTTCATTCTCCCTCTGTGCTCTCCCTCACCCCCCCCCCAAATAAATAAATAAAGTCTTTAAAATAAATGTTAATCTCATCTGGAAAACAGCTTCCCAGCAACATCTAGAATAACATCACATGTTGGATGTGCTGGGGTCTCATGACCCATTCAGGGACACATTCACGCCTCGGTATTTCTAGCTAGTGTAGCTTCATGTCTTCATGTCTGCACAGCCACTCATCTGTCATCGCTCATTTTTCCAGGAATTTTTCTATTCTTTCTTGTTTATTTTTCCATATTTCTGTTAAAATAATAACAGCTAATATGTATCTGGTGTTTACTATGGACCAAGTGTTTCACAAGTATCTGTTCATCTGTGGTCACAATAATCCTATGAGATGGACACAACTTTATTCTCGTTTTCTTCCAAAGAGAGAACTAGGGCCTAGAGAGGTTATTAACTTGCCCCAGATCACACAGCCAGGGTCTGGTGCTGCCAGAATTAAAACCAATCATCTGCGTTCTCGAGCCCTTTGCAGTGTGAGCTTTTACTTTGTTGTTTGACCTCCTGAGTTGATACTTCATTAATTTGATTTTCACGATTGGTTATCTGTTAACGTAAACAGTTGAAACTTTGGATTTTCCTCTGCACACCACGTTATCTGTGTCCCCGGGGTTCTGAATATAATAGCTTTTCCTGGTGCCTCTCACGCTGTCAGAAATTTGTATTGTTTTGTTAAAGCGGGAGAGGAACACGAGAATTCGTATTTTTATAAGACGCGCAGGTTTCCTGACTTTCGATGACACTCCAAAATGAGAGGTACTGAAAATATGTCCGCATCAAAGGTTTACAGCACTACAGAACTTAGAAAACTGGGAAAGAGCTATTAAGGTCACTACAAACTTTATCTTCTTTCTGATTTGTTTCACAAATGCGCTTTTGTACTGGAGTTTTCCTGGGGGTCGGATTTGGTAGCATCAGCCGTTTAAATGCTTCCTTGTTCAATAAACATCTGTAATTTTCTATTAGGAAAGTCACACGCGCTTCCATAAGGAAGGTTTGGAATCCAGAGAGAGAAAAAACACTAAGTTGTTTTTTGAAGTGGACCGATTGCCCGGACCCTGGTGGAGGGAGGCGCGGCCCCATACTGGGTATCCCCCAACCCGTCCACCCACGCTCACCGCAGCCGCCTGCCGGGTACCTACCTGGGTCCCCTGAGCTGCTGCTGTTCCTCTCGCTCTCTCCGTCCTCCTGGCCGTCTGCGTTCTGCTGCGTGTGCTGGAGGCTCAACTTATGGCAGACCTCGAAAGCCTGCCCGACCGTCCGCACGATTCGCATAGCCTGGCTCTGGGAAGGAGAAAGGAAAGAGAAGAGCCAGTGAAGGGCGTGGGGACCCTTTGCAAGGACACAAGAAAGGCCAGGGATGGGAGAGGACGTGCCGGGGCCTCGCAGACAGAAACCCACAAAAAGAGATGGAAAGTGATGTCCATGCTGACCAAGAGGAGTGCGAAGCCAGTTTTCTTCTTGAAATGGCCCAGAAAGTAGACACTCACCAGGGTTCCATCACAGTAAGTCAACTGGAAGGACACACACCAAACACCCCCATTCTGGACTTAGCCCAATTCCTCCTCCCGGGTTTAACAAAAGTGGTCAAGATCTTCTGACGCCTTCGCCAAGTATAATCACACGTTCAGTGGGTTTGCCACGCGACCGGCAACTCAGCCGCCACTTTTTCCCTCCTGGGACCGATGAGTCTGGGCTGAGGGGATGTTTAACTACTTCTTTTAACAAACAGCCCAAGGACAGAGCTTGACTCTAGCTCTCCTTAACTTGGAGGAGGAGGAGGAGACGGGACAAGGGAGCTTCGGCCCCTGTAGTCTCAAGGGACCCACGCAGGCTCCCAGGAAGAGCCCCCAGCACGGTTTCCAGGGCCTGGCCTCCGGAGGGGACAGCTGACCAAGCACATTATCAGTCCGCTTTCACCTTCCTCCCAAGACTGAGTCTGGTGCAAGCTACAGGCTGGGTGAGCTCAGCTCACTGCTCCTTGTGAGTGGGGGTCCCCAAACGTCCCACGACCACAGCAGTTTATTTAACCGTGGCTCTCCCCTCTACGCCCGTGTCTGAGATTCGTCACATTCTGACTGATCAGACCCCAGGTCGGCTGTGCCTACCCGGCCAAGCTCCATAGTCATTCGAGCATCTGTTGCTAAAAATCTCAGGTTCTCCTGGGGTGGACAGGGAACCAATTCCACCCCCCCCCCCCCCCCAGGAGTCACAGACACGCTCCGTAACTGGCTTTGAGGATGATGTTAGAAGCTGGCAAGTCCTCACACACGTGCCCCTGAACCTAGAGGATTAGACAGGGGCTGGGCCAGGACTCCTCACCTTCTCTTCGAAAGGGAGCGCTCGGAGTTCAATCCAGCGGGAACCGGCTCTTCTGAGGACCCGCGTTTCTCCCGCATCCCAGCCGGACGACCGAGCACACTCAGGGCTGACCTCTGGAGAGCCTCGACTGTGGCCCACATCTCTGTCCCCTTTATCAGGGACAAACGTCCAGAACATACCCTCCCACTGCCATCACTGACAAGCCCAGGGCGGCCGGAAGAAAGTGGGCTCAGCCCCCCTCGTGCTTCGCGCTCACACGTTAGTTCGCTCACCACCAGCGGCCGGGGACCCTCAGCTCGGTTCCCCGAAGAGGCAGATAATGCGGACTTCGGGTTCCCCGGTCCCACCATCCCTGTGTCGCTAATGGCTCCCCGCCTCCTCGTCTCAGGCCCCGCTCCTTCTGACCCGCCCTTCGTGACAGCTGTTCTGTGTGCGCCTCTGTGACGTCACCCGAAGCGCGGAATCGGCGCCGTCTACGACCTCCCCTCGCCCGCCCAGAGGGGTCCGCGGACGACTAAGGTGCCGGCCAGCGCCTCCTGCAGTGCTCGGCTCAGCCCCGGGGCTCATGAACGGGGTCTGGGGCCGAGAGGCAATTAAGAAAATGAATAGGAAAGGCTGCACTGACTCTATCACAACAGAAACAGAGATGTGAAGAGAGTTGCCTCTTACTACACAGGTGAGCACCAAAAGCGAAATGCACAACCACCCTTGGCCCACAGCGCGTAACAGAGGAGAAGCGACGGGCCGGATGATCTTTGGTCTGCGCTTGTGTGATGGTTTCCACCACCAGGAAATTGTCGGATTCGAGTTCTAGATGTGCACATTCACGGCTAAACGGCTTCCTTCGGTTTGTGCTAATGGAGTCACATCTCCACTCACAGTGAAAGGACCCAGTGGCACGTTCCGTGGAGAGCCCTCGAACTTGAACACGGAGTCAAGCTACCCGGCAGCCTGCTTTACATGTGGAGAGAGACCCGTAAGAGCACGGGGCTCCCTTCTCACCAGTCCAGGAGCTGTGAGACGCTAGATGGCTCCAGTTCTCAGAAATGGCTGTGCAAGTTCTGCTGCCCACTGACCTCTCAGGCTCGCCTCCCCTCCCCAGTGGGAAGTCTACTGTTAGGTGATTCCCATTTAAGGATCCCACTAAGGGAAGTTACTGGAAGGAGGCTTGGAGAGCCAACCTGTGCCAGGCAGGGCCTGTCCCTCCCTCCGCTGGTGCCATCTGCTCTCTGCACAGCCGTGCTGCTTCCTGCCTGCTGGGCCTGCTGCACCCAGGGACTGGGCCTTCTGGTCTTCCAAGCAAGAAAGCTGGTTCTGCCTGCCACTGCCGAGGAATGCAGGACTCACATGTGCTAAGACTTACTAGTTCGTACGCCATGCCTAAGCCCACGAGGGAGGACTCTCACTAAAAGCAGCTTTCGAAAGAACCTCTCCATAGGTCCCCACGGGCCACAAGCAGCTGCTCACATCTCATGACCACAAACAGGCCTTCGGACATCAGAGTGGAGATATAAAGCTGAGAAGGCAGCCAGGCATGGAGCAGGACGCACGAGTGGCCTGCTGGGAAAGCAGTCTTCCCCAGGTCCAGAATCTGGCCCTTCTCTGGAATTTGCTAGATTTCTACAAAGTGTCACTTGGCCACATTTTTTTCTCGACAAATCCTGGTTGGTCTCACAAAAGTCCCCTGAAAGTGCTCGGCCACATGGATCCAATGTTCCCATCCAAAAGCCACTTTCCATCAGCAGCCCCAAAGCATTTGTGGGCTCTGAGTTGTCAAGACTAGGCCGGCAGTGGTCACTTTGATGTTTTTCAAAGCTGGGAAGGAATATCTAACCTCGGAGTAGCTCTCGGCCACAGATGGGGAGCACGGCAGCTCAGGAGAGTGCTGATTACAGGTGATTTAGTGAAACAGGCCTGGAATGGAGGCAGTCTAACAACTTGGTGCTACTTATTACCCTCTAGACACACAGAAATGCTTCTTTAAACCATTCCATTTATTCACGCCAACAAAGCCTCCACCCCCTCCCGGACCGCAGGCCATCCGTCTGTCCAGCACAGGGGTCAAGACACAACCAAAGGCTGTCTGTCCTCTTTAGTGTGCCTACTGGGGCTGCCAACGGCACACTTAATGGGTGTCAGTATCCAGGGAACCGCAGCAGCCACCAGGAACTAAGGCCACGTTCTCTGTGACAGTGGGCAGCGACTCAAAGGCACACGAGAGCCTGCAGTGGTGGCTTCAGGAAGACAGAAATCAAAAGGTTGATGCCCCCGTACTTGGCTGATCCAGAGAAAAAGTATAGCCTGTCCTGATTTTAGCTTCTCTTCCCATGTTAAGCGACCCTCTTGTTGGTTGGCCCTGTTGACATGGGGAATCTTCCAAGTGTGACACACGCGTGAAGACTGGTAGCTATTTGTCTGATTCTGCAGCTGACTTAATGAATGACCTTGGGCACTGCTCCGCTTTTTGCTGTCCTGGAAGAAGGTGTATTTCTCAATCTGGAGATGATGAAATGAGTCCTCGGGTAAGCAAGGAAAGGGAGGAGCAGGTGCTCATCATGGATATGAAGATGGCAAAGGAAACAGTAAGAGGGAGAAACGTGGGGCACGCTCCTCCTTAGTCTACGGCTCTCTCTTCTCCACTCTCGTCTACTGCGCCCGCCCCCCGCACTTGAGACCTGTCTGCCACGTGCTTCTGAATTCTAGGGGTCTGAAGTCCAATAAGTCAGTTCCAGAATGGCCCCTGGTTCATGATTCTTCTCAGCAATAAAGTCCAATGCCCTTCCTTACCTCGACCTGAACTACCACAGAATCTGAACAACAAAAAAATAGAACTGAAGATCATGATTCTTTAATGTGCTTTTTTTTTAACTGTAGTAAAAGATTTAAGCTTATATCTATCAAATGATTGCAGTGTACAGAATTCACAATGCTGAAGCAAAAAAATATATTTGGACTTCAATACGAGGAAGATCCAAGGTAAGAAGGCTCTGAAATTGGAGATGGGTGAGGATTCTGTCCAACAGGTTATTGGATGGCCTTGATCTATAATCTGATTGAGGCAGCGCCCGGGACACCAGAATATTGCTTGCGATGGGGAAAGTTTGGTTTCAAAGTGAGTATGAGTTTTGACATCGACAGGACACGGGAGATCTTAAAATTTCCAGTACACTGCTGGGTTCTTCCTTGTACTCTGCTAGTCCATGAACCATAGGACCATAGAGAAAGAAGGCTGGGTTATAACCTCGCTACTAGCACTCACTACCCAGGTGACCAGGAGCAAGCTGACTCACCTTTCCAGGTACCGATTTCCCCATCCATAAACAGAGAGGTGTGGACCAGGTGAGTTCTGAAACCTGTGGTTTCTCTATTTTGACTTCCCAACTCCATCCCACTACCCCAGCATTTAAGACACACAAAAAAATGCTCTTCCCCTGAGTGTCAGACCTCCCTCTCCTTCATCCTCAACTTGGTGGGGCAAGTGACTTATTGTTTAGCCCACGACCGTCATCATCACCCCAAGTCTATCGCAAGCCATCAAGGACAGACTGTGAGACTTCTCAGCAGTGGGCCCTCATCTGACGGTGACAGCATTACAGGAGGAAGTCATTTCTCCTAACCCAAACCAGCTGAGCCGTGATGGCAGGCAAAATGATTTCAAGGAGCTGCCCGCGAAGAGAACGGAGCTTCCTACAGCTTCTGTTAATCACCAACACTTCACGCACTGACGCGCTATTAAGTACAGTCACACTTAATCAGGGCTGACAGCCTCATCCTCCTGGGGGCAGGAGGAAAAGACAGAGAGCGACAGCCACTGCACAGGAGAGGTCAAGAGGCAAGAGGCAGGAGGCAAGAGGCCTTGCACATGAATACTAGCGTCGAACCCCCCCAAGGGGGCTGGGAGGATGCCGTGGTCATTAGGAAACATCTCCACTAGAAGCTCTGGCGAGGAGAAGCCCCACTCCCAGCTCGGGGTGAGGAGGCGGAAGGCCCGGTTCTAGCGTCAGTGGCACTGTTGACTCACTGTGCGACCAATGGCAAACTACTTCCCTGGGCCCTTCCTTCCCCAACTATATGATGGAGTCAGTACCTACCCTGCAAAAACAGTGAGAGGAAAAAAAGGAAAATCTATGTCAGAGTGCCTTGGGTCATTCAGAGTTAAGGAGCTCTCCGTGTGCAAGTGACAAAGGCAGGAGAATCTCACTGCAAACAGGTCCTGGAGAACGAGGCTACTCCTTGTTCTTCAACTTCCTGATGGAAAACAGTACAATGGCGTGGTTAAGAGTCAGATTCTCTGGGCTCAGTCCCACTTGTTATGACTTATGCCCCTTAAGCTTCTGTTTTCCCATCTGGAAAATGAAGAGTGGACAAGGGCCTATCTCACACACCTGCCACAGGAATGATGTAAGAGAACTTGCATATAGAGAGTTTAGAAGAGTCACAGGCATAGCAGGTAAACAAAACAGATGACTTCCTTCTAAGCCAGAACCTGAGTGACCTGGGGTCCTGGGTGACCAGCAGGTGCTAGGCTGGCTTGCCACAGTCTTCTGCTGTCTAGCTCCTGACAAGAGCCCAAGAGGAGAACCACGCCGGCCGTATGCGTGAGCAACCCGCGCGAGGGTCCCCAGACCCAGAATCACGGTCGTGTGGGGGCACAAATGGGGGCCTCCAACAGGACAGCAGAGACGCCTCACCCCTGTTCTCAACCCACAGGAGAGACAGCTCTGCTCCCCAGGGTGAACGGGAACCACATGAGGAGACTGTCTGGGCCCTGGGTGCCCACCCTGGGGCCATGGTGTGATCCAAACAGTGATACCCCAAGCCCTTGACACAGCAAGGAGCTCATCAGTGGGTTTTCCACACTGTGAGCAACACAAAGGCTCTGGAGAACAGCCAGGCCCGCTGGCTGCCAGTCAAAAGATCTCCCGATCGACCTCCAATGCTCTGAAAACATCCCTGCAACACACGTCTCCTGAGGGCATGGAGTCCCCACACCCCCACACCCCCTAAGTTCCTATGACTGGCCAGTTAAAACTCTCACCCAAACTATTACCTCCCCAGGCCAGAAGCGCTTTACAAAACCGCAAATCACCATCCCTAGAGACTCACCGGGATAAGCATGTAAAACCTTGCAGGCGGGTCCCCCGCGCGCCCCTCTGCAGGCTTCGCTGCACAACTCACTTCTCCTCACTGGCTCTTCCACGCACACTTGGGCAGCAGCACACCCCACAGGCTGGCGATAGCATTCTTCCAGCTGCGTGGCTGCAGGCCAGCAAGGGGTCTGAGAACCCACTCCTCTGAGAGTAACAACCTCAGGAGCCAAGGGGAAAAGGGCCATGGAAAATAGAAGAGCCAGATCCGAATGAGGCCCGAGAGCTTGGAGACACGGGGAAAGCTGAACTGAGAAGGAGCCAGGCGACCGCTGCTTGTCACTGGGTAATAAGAACCTAACTCCGTGCTTTGCTTCAAGGTCAAAGTCCCAGTGGGCCCTGCCCCCCGAATCAGGTTTTGGCAGAAGGACGGGACGACCCCACTGTGTTTGTGTCACTCTGCTACATGTGATGGCAAAGCAAACAGAAGGAATGATACCCTTTACCCTAGGTTTCCCTGCTCAAAAGTCTTCCATTCTGACTCCGGCCAGTGCCTCTTCAGGCGACCGTGGGCAAGTCACTGCATCTCTCTGAGCTTCCGTTTAGTCATCGGGGAAACGGGGGTGAAAGCTACCTGCCCGAACTTCCTCACAGAGGTTTTGGAAGACTCCAGCAAGGTTAGATATTAAAGTACTTGGTAAATTATAACATGCCGTGTATAGCTCTAATAGATCCCAAGGCCCACGTGGTCCAGTCTCTAGACAAAATGGAAGTCGGATGGACAGTCGGGCACTCAAAATGAATTAAAAGGGATCGCAGTCTTCAGCTGCACCTGTCAAAGCACATTATGGGGAGCCGATTCTTAATTCTCAGGAACACTGCATTTCCCAGATCCCTTACACCTCTGAACTATAGAAGAGCCATTTGCCTTCCCAAGACCCCCGTGCTTGTCTGCGGCCCCTCTGGCTTCTCTCTGCCCCCCGCCCCTCTTCCTATCAGTTCTTCAACACGCAGCTGGACTCGGCCCCACTGACACACTTTCCCTCCACTGTACTATCATCTAGAAGTCTGGCAACTTGTGCATTTTCCTTCCACCTTTCCAGTTCTAGGTCCTTCTATCCAAATTTCATGATCTGCATTAAAAAGCCTGGGAACAGGTGGCCAAGGACACCAATCTCCTTAGAGGAAGAAGGTAAATTGGCAAAGCACGGGGGACAAGTCGGGAACTGGACACACACATTAGTGAATCACAGCCCCGTCACGTATTACCCTGATTAGGCCTACTTGACACAGTCCCTACAAATCCATTAAAGATGCTTCATAGTCTATGAAGTCATACAGCATCAAAGAAGGGGTCCCCAGGAAGGGATCTGGAAGTTGTCCTCACAGAAAGCCATGCTCTGTAGTTTGTGGCCAGAGCAGCAGACGTGTAAGGAATCTTAGAGGCATAAAGAAAGTGTTTTCTGAAATCCCCTCTGCAGAAAAATAGCTCCTAGGAGATTACACAGATTACAAAGCAAAAACATGATCCTGTAGCCAAATCAGTTTTGTGAGATGCTGGGTTAAACAGAGTTAAAGGAGTTTCTCGAACTTTAGGACTTCCCAGCAAATTCAAAGAGGATAATTTTGATATGGAACATTTTGGGTGGTAAATATTTTCCAGGAGACATTGTGGGAAACTCTGCTTTTGACTCACCTCCTTGTTTTATAGACAAGGAAGCGGAGACCCATAGGGGATAGTGACCCACATAACATCTCTCAGGGCTCTCGTAGAGAGGAGGGGCTAGACCCCAGGTTTCTAACTCCAGTTTTGTGTTAAATTCTGGAGAAAAGATAGAAATAGCATCTACCAAATTGCCAAAGTTGCATTTACTCAAGCATCAAGGTTACAACCCAAAAACAGCCACCCAGGACAGCCAGCCTCGCACACAGAGTCTCCACTAGCCTCCACATGTCATGACTTGTAGGCCCCTGATCGATATTCAGAATATGATAGAAGATCATTTAAGTCAACGCCGTGCTTCCTGCCTACCAAACTCCTGGTGCGATCCATCTGTCCTGTTCCAGAGCCCTTGTCCATCGGCCCAAGAACGCTCGAGATGTCCGCGTGTCACGGAGTACAAAGCTGAGATGAAACTGAAGGGGAAGTTCATTACACAGGGACACTGACAGACCACTCGGAAGGCTCCCGCATGTCACGCATGCAGAGCCACCTCGAATCTTGCCTCTCCGACAACAGGGAAGGGGTCAACACTGGGGAGGGGGGTTATTCTGGTTCTGTCAGAGGAAAATAAAAAATGACCAAAGACGGCCCATTTACCTTCTTCTTGGATTTAAAGACGTTACACCTGAAAATGTTGCTGGCACCGTCTCGGGCAATATAGCTGAAGATCTTCAGGTCCTGGGAATCATGAGAAACGTAGAAGATCCTACACGAAGAGGAACAGAAAAATGCACTGAAGATTGCATTAGGTTCAAATCTCCATCAAGGTAAACTCTGTTGAAGGGCATGCTGAAGACAGAGCTCGCCTCTTCCTACGAAGGCAGGCAGCACTTTCCAAAAGCATCAGACACTCCCCTGAGTGAGCTCTGGATTCAGAAGTGGGGGCCTGGGCGGGACACGGACCCCGTGCTATTGCTGGGCAGCAAATCTGTGCCGGGAGCTTGTCTGTTAGAAGGAAAAAAATTGTTACCATCCTTATCAGGGCAATGAGTCCACATCCTACTGATGGAAATGGGGGCAAGTTTCTGGACGCCTGTCCATGGGTCTATCCAGACGAGGGGAGTCGGGGAGCCGGTAGCGCGGGCCCCGCTGGGGGAGATGAAGACAGTCTGTGTGGTTATCAGAGTCCCTCTCCAGCAGGCCCACGGCCTCTACACGACTGTTCCATGGCTCCACCCATCCTCCCACCCCCACGTGCCCACTGCGGGCCGGGCGCTATCCCAGCAGCAGCAGGACAGACAAAAGCCCTAAAGCCACAGAGCTCACGAGCAGGGGATCTCCATCAACAACACGAGGGCTCTGAGGAAAAAGAGGCAGAATGGGGGGCAGTGTGTGGGGCGGCTGTTCTAGCCAGGGCGGGAGACCCTGTGGAGAGGCAGAGGCCGGAGCATAGGGAACCTCTCGGGGAGGCCCGTGCCAACACCACTGCAAGAAGTGGGAGCCGCTCCCGTGAAAGCCCTGCGGCATCCAGAAGGTGCTGGAAGCATTCGCGGAACGGCCAGAGGTCACGGTGGCTTCAGTGGAGCTTGTGGGCTTGGTGACGGGGTCATGGAAGCAGCCAGAGGCCAGCACATGGGGGCCCTGGAAGGTCAGAGCATGTGCTCCAGGGGAGAAGAGGAACCCCTGGGGAGGGGTGCGTCTGAGCAGAGGACTCACTTCCTGGTGCTCTTTTCTGGCTGCTGGGGACAAGAGCGAAGACGGAAGGAAGGCTGAGGAAAGGGGAAAAGTCGTAAGCAAGGCCCCCACTGGCGGAGTCTGAAGGGGTCTAGGGCAGGCTGCCGCGGGATCAGCCGCGTCTGAGCGCTGACAGCATGGGGCAGGGGAGGGGAGAAGCGGGGGCGCATCTCTGGGACCTCCCTCTCCTCATTCCCCGAAAACATCTCTTCCTCCATCGTTACTGAGACCAAGCCCTGCCCCCCACAGCAATCCTTCTAGGTGGTCCCCCACTGAGTGTCTCTGAATCGTCTCAGATTTATCCCGGTGCCCAGTAAATTGATGAGCGTCCTCGTAATTCTCCAAGCCGGCCGGGCCTTCCTTCTCCCAAGCCCCCTCTGGACAAGGGCCCCGGAGCATCAAGCCAGAAGCCTGAGGCACACCCACCCCTCCCTTGTTCTCCGTCATCTCTTGCTCACGACCCCGTTCTGGGCAGCCCATCTCCTCAGGGCGGCTCGGAAATGTGTTTTCTCCTTCTCCTCCGCGGTACGGCCTTACTTCACAGAACCTTCTTCTCTCACCTGGGTTTTTTTGCAACCTGTCTAGCATCTCTCTCTCTGCTTCCTAGCTCCCCTGGGGCCAACCCATTCTCTACCTTGCTAGCAAAGTGGTATTTTTAAAAACACAAACTACGTCTCATTATTTCCCTCTAAAACCTCACAAAGGCTTCCGACTGCCCTCAGAATCAAGTCCAAACTCCTCAGCATGGCTACCTCCCTGCTTTCGTCTTTCCCCAGAGTCCTGCCCTACACAGCCCTTCAGAACCAGTCACATACATCCACCTGCCTTTCCATCCGACAGCCTCAGTGTCCTTCAAGACGCGGGTCAGAGACGCCTTCCTGCCCACCCCATGCTCCCAGCAGGAGCTGACGAACCCCCTTGGCTCCCCGTCACCACAGCACCTCCCCTGTACTCCAACATTTACGCTAGAGCTCCTGGAAGGAGAAAGGACGACCTCCTGCTGCCCCCAGCGCCAGCATGGTAAGGGACACCCAGAAGGTTCCTACTGCTCGCGGAGGAGGGAGGGAGGCACCGAGCCATGATGTGGTCTGCCTAGTTTTTCACTCCCCCTGCCCCCGAACCAAGGAAGTAAGGTCGGTTAGCGCAGCTGAATCACACACAGAACTCCTTCCGTTTTTGAGTTTTTAATTACTATGCAACGCCCTATGGACTGGGAACGGGAATTACAACGGATAGGAAGGCAGAGCGGCTTGCCGACAGGACACGGGGACCAGGAAGGCGGCCGGGAGCAGCAGCAAGGGAGGTTAACATTCCCTGGCTGCACAAAGCACATTCCAGCAAATTGGAGGGCGGCCGTGTGTGGAGGCAGCCCCTGGGGACTAGCGGCAGGTGGTGCTACGCGTGAGTTCAGAGAGGTGCAGCGTCCTTATTAAAGAAAAATAACCACAGGGGCGCCTGGGTGGCTCAGTGGGTAAAGCCGCTGCCTTCGGCTCAGGTCATGATCTCAGGGTCCTGGGATCGAGTCCCGCATCGGGCTCTCTGCTCAGCGGGGAGCCTGCTTCCTCCTCTCTCTCTCTGCCTGCCTCTCTGCCTACTTGTGATCTCTCTCTCTCTGTCAAATAAATAAATAAATAATCTTTAAAAAAAAAAAAAGAAAGAAAATAACCACAAAAAAAAAAAAAAGAAAGAAAAGATAACCTCTAGCTCACCCAAAATGTCTGCTAGTCAGAGCTTCGACCAGTGTCCACCAACACAGCCAAGCGGCACAAAGTTTTTCCAAGCGACCTCATTCACCAAGAAGTGAATAAACCAACAAATTAAGGCTGCAGATCCAAATTTCCAGGTCTAGAAACATATTCCAAGAACACTTATTTCTTCATATGGTTTTCTTAAAAACTGTGATTCTGGGGGCACCTGGGTGGCTCAGTTATTAAGCGTCTGCCTTTGGCTCAGGTCATGATCCGGAGGTCCTGGGATCGAGCCCCTGCTCAGCAGGGAGCCTGCTTCTCTCTCTCTCACTCCCCCTGCTTGTGTTCCCTCTCTTGCTGTGCCCCTCTCTGTCAAATGAATAAATAAAATCTTTTTTTTTTTTAAAAGAAGAACTGTGATTCTGTGTGTTGGGGCAGGGGAGGGAAGGAGACCAATATGAGTGCTCCAGAGAATGAGGGAAGACTTTTTCCTCTTCTTTATCCTGAAGTCTGGTGCCATTTTGATCCTGCTTCCAAAAAGCAGCTCGATTTTCTCAACTTTCTATGTAATTATCAAAGGTGGGATACCACAGTAGTTCACTATATAGTAAGACAGTAGCTCATTATACTGCAATGATGATTACTAAGGTTTTGTTAGGTTCTGTTCTCCCTTCAAATTTCTTGTTTTTATTTTCAAGTTCGCATACAATTCTAATTCTCACCTGCTAATGGAACTGTTACGCTTCAAAGCTATAGCAATAAACTCTTCTATTTTCTACTCATGAACTTACCATGAATGACTGAAATAGAAAGGGGATCTTGGAGCAACTAGATTTGGAGATTATCACAGAATTCAGGTTGACAGAGCACTAAAGGAACAGCGACCCACCACCAACACCTCCTTTCCTCGACTAGTAATCTAAAGTAAACTTATTTCTCTCAAGAGCACAGAAGAAAAACAGAGTAGCGCAAAGACACTTTGGGAGGTCATCAGGCCTGAATCCCACCCAGCGTCCCCGCCCTTCAGGATGTGTCCGCGAAGGGCAATTCATCCCAGTAGAGGACTCCCTTTCTGGGAGCTTCTCCTTACTTGGGGAATTTTTGCATATGTTAGTTAGAAATCGACCAACAGGAATGCAGCAGAGGGAAACAAATGCCGGCCCTTGTTGGGGACAGACCCTGATATCGGATATCGGCCGGGCTCGGCAACGGACTAGCAGGAGATCCTGGCTCCCCATGGTTCTGCGCCAGTGAACCAGGGATGATCACAGCACTGCCTCTCGGCCTGGGCTTTGGAGGAGGAATGCACCCAGAGAGGGGAGCCCCCAGCAGCAAGTGGTTATGGGACGGTAAGCGCCTTATTACCTCCACCCTTTGGGGCTTTAGAGAACAAGGCTAATCCTCTGTCCACAGGGCAACCTCCGGGATATTCAGAAACTGCTGCCACGCTTCATGTGCTCATTGGTAAAGCGATCCACTACCCTCTCTTTGGACAGTTCTTGCACGGCACCATGTCCGTGGCTTATGGCCCTACCAGGCTTGCACTGAGGGCTGCGGGTGAGAAAGATCTGGGTTCAAGTCGTAGCTTTTCCACTTCCCAGCTGTTGACCTCAGGCCCACCCCTCCATTGACAGAGCCCTTTCCATCCTCACTTGAATCAGTATTTACACACACACACACACACACACACACACACACACACTCTCTCTCTCTCTCTCCATATTTAACACAACAACCAGCACACGGCAAGTTGCTTGCTTGGCAAACAGGAGTTCCCTCTTCCCTGTGAACTTTCCTGCACACCCCCAGCTCTCCAGGGACTCTTGCCAAGGACACGGAACTGCATCACATTCCCGGGTTCGCGGAGCAGGACAGGATCTCCTGGTTGCTCCGCACTGTGGTCAGCTCAGACGCTCGAAGCCAATTCGCACGACGGTGCTCGAGGGCGGGTGTGTAAGCATACCTGGGTCATTGGTTTTTAGCACTGGTGCCTGGCGACCACGACTTCCTTTTCCGAGCTCTCACAGACTGTCTGTGTCATGATCTCTTGGAGGAGTTCACTAGTGTGTGATCCCTGGACGAAGACTTTCCTCCTTCCTAAAAAGTGGCATGGAATGTCTCGTGCTGGCCACCTTCTCACATCTCATTCGTTAGGACCTCAGGACCCAAGTACCTGAGGCTCAGACACACTTAAAGAAGGGACACCTTTGTCCTCATGGTTTTTAAACGTTGTTTTGTAAGTCTCCTATGTTCTAACATTTCTAGTTTGAAGATTGGATGGTGCTGCACTGAAGGAAGAAAAGGAAGAAAAATGGAACGGGCAGATGCAGAGAGAGGCCTGGCAGCTCCGGGCCCCGTGCTCCATCCCCTGTGCCGGTTCTCTTGTCCTTAGCCCCTTCCTAGAGCCCACTGAGCCCGGAAGCTCGGTCCATCGCGGCTGCTCCTCTGCGTTCACGTTTGCTTTTAAGCTCTGCCTGCCATTCCGTGTTCTTTTAAGGAGCCCCATATAAAAATCTGGGTAGCCACCATGATATTTCTCCATGGGCTCCCCTCTTTGGGACCAACTGGAATCAGTTAACATTGCACTTGTGTCCACAAGTGCTCACCCCTCCCCGCCACTCCGGGTTACTCTGTCCCCAGCCTTCTCTCTGATAGGATGACCTCTAAACCGGCATGGCCTTGGCCCCCTGTGTGAGAGCTCCGTCCCCCGTCCTCGTCTCTGTGGGGATGGTCTGTTGACTATGGAATCTACTGGCTACAGAGAATGTGAAGAGTTTCGAGCAAGGTTTCCTGAGTCTGTGTACACGTCGCCCCACCCAGGACCCACAGCTGCGTCCCCCTCACACGGGCCCCCACAGCCTGTTCTGCTCACAGCCTGTGGGGAGGGTCTCACTGGCTGGCCTGGGGCCTGCCGCAGCCCAAACCACACATGGGGGTTCTAGACCACACATGGGGCCTTGGGCAGTTTTTTCCTGCTCTCCTTATCCTTGAAATGAGACTAAAAATCTCTCTCAGAGTTGTAAAGGTCTGGGATGGGCAGATGGAGAGTGGGCGAGACGGGGGATGGGCAAATATTCCGTAGCCCATGTGCTGTAGAAATACTTTTAACCTGTGAGCCTGTGAGTGAAAGAACAAAGCGAAGTCACCCCTGGGCCCCTGATGTCACCATGGGGGGCAGGGCCTCGAGCTATAAGGGAGCAGAGGTTCTCTTGAGCTCTCAGAGCCGTGGGCGTTCCTAACCCAAAAGACACCCCCCAGGACAGAGCAGAATGGATCGTGGCTGGAACCATAAGCTACCGAGTAGCTTGCAGATGGCAGAAACAAAACCCAATGGGATCTATTTTTTTTTTTTAAGATTTTATTTTTGAATCGTCTCCACACCCAATGTGGGGCTCGAACCTACAACCCCAGGATCAAGAATTGCTTGTTCCACCGATTGCGCCAGCCAGGTGCCCCCAGTGGGTCTTCCAAGGCCAAAGCACTGGGAGAGAACAAAGCATGAGGTGAAAAGCACAGGGGACACCAGAACCGCCCTGCTGGGTCAGAACTGCCGAGGACAGCTCTGTCCTGAGAGAATCCCATGTCACTCCCACCCCGCAAGAGCAAGGACGCCCCCAGGCAGCCCAGCCACCCGCCCCCAAATGAATATGTTATCCTCCAAGCACCTGGGGGCAGTTTTAGGAGAGGTGCTGGTTTGGAGGGAGCCCCCAGGGCTTTGCTCTCAGAACCACACGAGGGTCAGAGCAGCAAGCACGCCCCCCACCCCCGCCCCTCACAAAGGACTGGTGAGTCTCTCTCAGCCCGCCAGCCCTGCTACGTGAACATGTGTCCACACTCCGGTCCCTGCTTGTCACATTTTCTCCATGCTTCTGAGCTTTAATTGAATCTTTAGATAAAATTGACCTTTGTGGTGATCATTTTTCTCTCTCATTACCGTTTCGGTCGGATTAGCTTTTCCTCCCGCTGCGTTCCCGGGGCTCTCTATCACTTGGGCTGGTTTTCTTCTATCAGAAGTTCCTTCCGTTTCTGTCTCCTCCATCTCTCATTTTGGCCATTCTGGACGTGAGGCCTGCTCCCCTCAGACGCTTTCTCAGGCTGCTCTCTGGCGTGAGGGGACCACGATGAACTCACGAACTGGTCCCACAGTGAAACTGCTTACTTCACAGCTGTCCCCAGGGCTGGGACACATCACCCACGTCCCGTGTCTTAACAGACCTGCTCCCCAACGGCATGGTCCAGGGGAAGCCAGGGGTCACGCGTATCCAGGGTTACGACTGGGACTTCTCTTTCTGAGGGGACACAATCCAACCCATGACAGTTTCTGAGCCAGAATCTGAACCCCAGCCTTTTCAGCCAGGTTCCTCAACTTCTACACGACCCGCCTGTCCACGTAGCTGACCGCCGACCGTCAAACAGCCTCTGATTACTAGACTGTGGTGGTGACTGATATCCTTTTAGGCATTGAGGCCACCTCGAAACTGTGAATTTCCTTCTCCAGATGTGTTCCCAAGTCTTTGATGCCTCCACAGGTTCTCTCTGGCAGCCTATAAATTCATCCTCCCGTGGATAAGATTTCCAGGGGACACCCGGGGGAGAGGTGCTGGTTTCTCTGCGATCCCCGCCTGCGCACCTTCCACCCGAGTTTCTTCAAATAGACCAACCCGGGAATACTATAAATGCTCATCCTAGTTTTTCCAAAGGCTGTCAGTCCTCAGATGACCCACCTGGAGCTTCCTGGGACTCATGGGATTCATGACACACTCTGTCCTCTGCTCTAATCCACCCCCGCTTCCGCCATCACTTGCTCGGCACATGGGAACCCCCATGCGCCTGACGGGAAGCAAGGACAGGGCACCCACTCCCCTTCCAGGGCTTGGGGTGCCTGGCCGGCATGACCAGGTACTTTTCCTTCTCTGATTCCTCTGACCCACCTCCCGATCCTACATCAGAGAAGGTCCGAATCACAGCTCCCTTGAAGGCACATCACCTCAGGACTCAAGGATAAGAGAATGTGGTGGTGGGGCCGGCATCAGCACCCAAACCCCTCACACAGCCCAGGACAATCTGTCCCAAGACAACCCCCTCTCAATCACGATCTCCTGTTTTCTTTTTCTTCTTCTTCTTTTTTTAATCATACGGAACCATGTATCTTTACTTCCACGCCACAAACAGATCTTGGAACAAAATGGGGGGTTGGGAGGGTGGAGCGGACACATTCTTGATCTCATCACAATTCCCAATCACGTTTTAATGTCCTCTGTTTTCACTTTGGAAGTCTGGGGAAGGGCTGGGTTGGGGGGACTGAGGAAGCCAGGCACCAGGGTTGGGGGATGGGAAAAGGTCGTGAAGCCAGACTGTCCTGGCTTGAGAATTCTTTTCTTCCTGCCATGATGCTACAAGCTCTCTCTCTCTCGGCTGTCTCCCACTACCCAAGAGCAGCAGCTGAGGCAGTGTCGAGCCCTGGGGATGGTTCGGCATAACTTTAGTCTAAGAAACATGTATCTTACTCTGCCGACCCCCTCCCCAGCCCCACAGCACATTGTCTCGGGAGGCAGCACGGAGCCCAGTCCAGACTCTGACTTCAAGGAGCTGGTAGTGCTCCACAGTGGGGCGAGCACAGACCGAGGAGCAGAGCCCTGGGGACGTGGGGGACGCAGAGCTGGCCTGCTCCCGGGAAGGGCGCACTCGGAAGCTGCTGTCCCAGCAGCATCCTGAAGAGGTGGGTGGTGATGGGGACTGTGGAGGGGGATGCTTCAGGCTGGGGCCTGGCACGAAAAAGATCACAGGAGTCACCCAAGGTGTGTGCACTAGCGGACTATTTACAAAGGTCAGGGCAGAGTACAGGGAGAGAGGAAGACAGCACAGTCCCCAAGGGAGCCCTTGGCACCCCAGGGCCCCCGAAGCAGGACAGCAGGTGGCTGCCAGAGCCCAGAGAAGGAACCGTGTACCACCTGGCAGAGCCCTCGTGACGGGGAGGCAGCCCATGGACGGCACACACAGTCCAGCCGGCAGGCACTTGGCCTGGTGCAGAGCAGATCTGGATAAGCCAAGGAGAGGCGGCCGTCAGACGGGGCAGGGAGAACACCCCTCGCAAGGGAAACTGCCCAGAGAAGGCATGGAGTCAAAGAAAAAAGGGTGAGGGGGACGTGGGTCGCTCAGTCGTGTAAGCATCCGACTCTTGTCTTGGCTCAGGTCATGACCGAGCCCTGTGTCGGGCTCTGCGCTGAGCATGGAGCCGATTTGGGATTCTCTCTCTCTCCCTTAAAAACAAAACAAAACAAAACAAACTGGGGCCCAGAGTTATGAAACAGCGCAATGTGCTTTGGCACCAGGAACACAGCACATGCAAGGGACCAGCAGGAGGCGAGGGCAGAGGGAGGTGAGGACAGCCCAGCTGTCCCTTCGTGAGCTCATGGCACTGATGGGGACTAGGCAGGGCAGTGACATCGTTGGTAGTGCTGGTGGTGGGAGGACGGACTGCAGGAGGACGTGAGCAAGAGAAGGGAGGCCAAGGAGAGGCTATACAATATGGAAGGCGTGGGGGAAGAGGAAGAATTGGGACCGGGGCCTTTGCAGGCCGAGGAGCTGGACTCAAGTCTTGGTCTTGCTGCTCCTAACTGTGAGACACTGGGCGAGCCTTCTAGTGGTCAAGTTTTCATTTCCTCATCCACAGACATACAAACCCTCAGGAGAGCTAATCTGGGAAGTCAGATGCCAAGCACAGGGCAGGGGATGGATGCAGCCTGGACTTGGGCAGTGCACGGTCTGGGCAACCAGGCTGATGGGCCCGAAGTCCAGGCAAGAAAAGGGGAAGCTCTAAGACAGCAGCAGCGATGATGGGTAGCAGGATGGATTCCAGAGCCATTTCCCTGGACATGAGGAGGAGGAGGAGGAAGATTCTGAGTTGGGCGGACAAAACACTAACTAGATTATGGGACACAGAAGCAGGAAAAGGAGAGGGCACAGGGAAGTGGTGTTGAACATGTCAACGCTGAGAGGTGACTAAAGCACTCAGACGGCCCTTCTGGTGAGATAAGTAGAAATAAGTGATCAGGAGAGAGGCCCAGACTTAGGAGCCACCAGGATGCAGAAGGCGATGGCAGCCATGGGAAGCAGGAGATCCCTCCTCGTAGTGGGTAGGGAAGGAAGGGAATTCTCAGGCTCACTGAGAATCCTGGTAATGGGACTGACTGAAACAAAGGGCAGAAGAGGGGGAGCCTTCAAAAAACACAGCAGGAAAAGACCAGGAGAGAAGAGAAGGAACACGAGGAACCAGCACACAAGTGTGGGAGGAGAGAGTCTCCAGAAGGAGGGAAGGTCCACGGTGTTCGGTGCCCTGGAGGGATAGAAGCTGAGGAGGAGGCTGCGGAGAGCCAGGGATTAGCACGTCAGACATCCCTGGCAACGGCGGCCAGGGCGGGCTTGGTGCGGGGTGCAGAAGCCCCGATCTAATGAGCTGAGCAACAAGCAGGGGTTTTGGAAACACACACCCCAAGAGCTATTACCTGAAGAGTCTGGCAGGGAAAGGACAAGCTAAGAAGGCGGGCTCCGGGAGCGCCTCCGCTCTATTGATGGCAAAACCTGAGCCTATTTATAGGCTCAAAAAGGAAGAAACAAAGCAGAAATAGCTGCAAGATCCAGGGGAAAAGAGAGGGAAAACGTTTCAAGATGCAGACAAGACGGCCGGGGATGGGGTCTGGGTGCAGAGCCCGACTGGGGAGAGAGTCAGGAGGGCGCTCCCTCCAAAGCCGCCCGAGCTGCGCTGGGCCTGCCCCGACTGGTCACCCTCTCCGTGGCGCGGCATCCTGGCGGCCAGGCCGTCCTGATGTGTGCGTAGGAGTCGTCTGCGGCTGAGGCAAGAGCTCGGGAAGATTTTTTTTTAGTCACGTGTCCTGGTTAAAGTGAAGGCTGTTTTAAGGGCTCCCACCTGCATTTTACCTGCAGGCTAATTCCTTCCCTTCCCGCGGGGCGAGGACACCTCCCAGACGCTGGACATGCATCCAAAGGAAAGCACGTGCAGCCAGAAAAAGTCGGTGGCCGTCTTCTTAGAACCGGGATGGACACTTCATTCATGCTGGCGGCGGGGGCGGGGGGGGGGGGGGGGGGGGAAGAGCGTCTCCCAGAAATTCATGAAGGGGGCGAGGTGGAAGCGCCGGGGGGAGGCCCAGCCAGGGACGCAGCAGCCTCTCCTGAGACCTGGGTTATGCGCACTTGCCCGTCTCTCGCAGTGAACTTGTCCAATTCCTCCGCGTCAGCTGAGGCAACTGCCAGGCTTAATTGCTTCCTGAGGGCTCTGTCCTTCCCACCAGTGAACAAAGGCAACTGGGAGGGATTGGGATTTAGCTCTTTTGATATTAAAAAACAAAATAAAAAATACCAAAAAACTTCTTACAAACATAAAGATAGAGGTTTGTGTTCACATATTGTGTTTATACACAATGTGCTCACCCGTGTTTGGACATCAGGACCAACAGAGCAGATGGGACCGCTGGCCTGCCACCCGGACAGCTCCTCCGGGAAGGACACGCACCCGCGATACCCCAGCCCCAGCAGCCAGGACCCCCTAACGATTAAGAGGTCACGGGAGAGGAGACATCCTGGCAAGAAAAGCTTGGAGCAAAACAAATGAGGCAAAAACAACGGGGCAGCGATGTGCTCGCATGCAGACGGCACCCATCGGGGTTATTCTTGGAGGCTCTTCTAGCTCTTCCCCTCCAAAGACCCCTTTATCGAGGCTATTGTTAAAGCCAAGAGGAACACATCTACCCTTTATTATGGGTTCACTCCTCCCATCCACTCTCGGACGGTTTTGAATTATCAGTAAAAAACAGTAACAAACTGGACAAGACATAAGTCAAAGACCGAGATGATGCACAGAAAAAGATGCCCCCGCCCCCAGCAGCAGTATCAGAGGACAGGGCTGGCGTCTCCTGCCACCTTGAGGAAGGAGAGAGTTTATTTTCAGAGGTGGCCTTGGCTTTGTGGTGAATCCCACAACACGGCTGGCTGGCTCCCTGAGCGGAACTGAGCAAGGTCACATGACTTCTGGATCCTCGGTGTTCCCAAGGGCAAGGCTGCCTTTTGAACAGTCATGCATGTTCTTGATGTTAAGCTTCTTATTTTTTTTATCCCCTTCCCCAAATAAGGTATGGGTGGCATTCAGTGCTCCACGTAGGTCTACAGGTTGGTTGGTTCATTCATTCGTCCATCCATCCATCCAATCAACCCTAGATAAAAGTCCATAGAAAAGGTACCCATCTCCTGGGAATTTTGCAAAGATTTAACAAGAAATCAGTTCCATTCAACAAACATGTATTGAGCACAATTACATGAAGACAGCAGTCATGGGAGCACAAAGAGGAGTAAGATGCAGTTCCTACGATGAACCAGAAGACAGAGAAACAGAATGAACTTAAGGACTAGATAGCCCTGGGGTCCAGAGAAGAATCGAAATCAGATCTCCACCGTGGGAGCAGGGTTGAAAGCAAGAAAGGATTCCTCGTGGATGCAGCAAACCTTGGGATTCTCGTCCAAGAACTTGACAGACCGGTAACTGAACCCAGAACACCTGACCAATCATGGTCTGATCACGATGGCCACCAGCCATTGGGAAAGGCTGGAACTTCCCCACAGCTGCTTCTCAGGGTCTCCCAATAAAGGCTGTGGGGACTCACAGACAACCCAGCTTTTCTCCTCCCGTATTTCCTGAACTCTATGCAGAGCCCTCTGGATCTCCCAGCCGTGCTCATCTCCGTGGTCTGAGGTCTGTGCTAGCAGGAAAGCAGCCAGGCTCATGACTAGCTCTACCCTTCTGAGCAGTAGTGCATCACCTTTTCCTAACTATGCCAAGATGCAAGAGGGATCCCTGGGCTTCCCAGCCAGAATTGAGAGACAGGGCACTACACACAGCATCTGGACTGGTGTGTGGTGTAGAATGCCCAAGGGACCACTGTGGGATGAGCTGGGACAGCACCTGACTACGATGATAGACCCGGTCTCTTAGGACTCATCAGACAAGGGCCACAGCTCTGGAGCGAGGGCAAGCTTTACTTGCCTTTGGAGTGAAGGGTGACTGCACAATGGCCCTTACACCCCAGCGTCACATGCAGACCCTGTGCCAACCCTCCCACATCCAAGTGAATCCCCAAACACCTAGGGTACCAAAAAGCTCGTCCTATGCAAACTCCCTTCCCCTTTACGTGATTGGAAACCCACCAACAAAAGACTGGTATGGTTTGAAGAGGCAGTGCCTCTAAACAATGGGCAAGTGCCACTTGGGCCGACAAAATAAACCCCATGAATCACTCAAACACTAAATTATTAAGCAAGGTAGGCCCCCCCCCCCCCATCCTCCTACAGAAGGACCTCTAATGATAAAGCTTCCCTGCTTGAGAAGCAAAATATTCAAAGATAACTGACAACGATTACTGGCACTCGCAGGTCTTACCTTGGAAATGATAAACCACAGGCCTCTGTGGTCCACAAAGTGGACCACAAATTCAAAATTCTGCAAGTATGTACAGGAAGGCTCTGTTCCAGGGACAGAATCCAGTTGCATCAGACTCTCCGAAGTATGTGCGCCCCGGGAAAGATCAAGACCATCCCACGGGTGCCCGGGCCAGGGTCTACCTGGTAGCAGCGAAAGGGGTCAAGGGAAGGGGTGCTGGCTTTGCTCTGCCCACACCCCCCCACCAGAGCCTCGTCATTGCTCTGCAGATTCCCTTTGTGCCTTCCCTTTACCCATGTGAGGAGGAGAAAATGAAACAGAAACAGAATTCCAAAGTAAGCAGTCACTTAGAAGTGGAACAGGGACCAGGCCTGGTTTCTCTATTCCCCTAGTGTTCCCTCCACAGGGTGATTTCCTCCCCGGTAGACAGAGTTTAATTAGGTGATGTTTTCTAAAGTTGGCCTAATTGCATCTTCCATCGTTCGTGTAAAAGATGTCTAAGGCTGGGCACAGAGACCCCAAGCCAGAGGTCCAGCTTCGCTCATGCTGATGGCCCCTCAGTTTTCTGCTATTTGCTACCTACCAGCTTTGCAATTCAGGCTGCCAAGAAGGGCAGAGCAGAAGGCCACCGAGAAAATAAGGAAGCTTACTGGCTGCCTGAAATGGATATTTCAGCACCAACCGCCCCAGCTTTGTCATGTCGCATCTGTGGAGCCCTACTACGTGGCCCCTTGCAGAACCCAGGGATACAGCCGTGCACAAAACACAGCGGTTCCTGCCTTCGCACTTAGAGTTACTATGATGCAATTTGCCATTCTTTTGCCTTGATTGAATTTGTTTCTTTTTAAAGGTTTTTTAAAATTTATTTGTCAGAAAGAGAGAGCATGAGCAGAGGGAGCAGCAGGCAGAGGTGAAGGGAGAAGCAGACTCCCCGCTGAGCAAGGAGCCCAAAGCGGGGCTCGATCCCAAGACCCTGGAATCAGGGCCGTGCCCCAGGCAGACGCTTAACCGACTGAGCCACCCAGCTGCCCCGAGTCCTATGTGAATACGGAGGCTTCCCAAGCTCAGGGGACTTTGCCAAGCCCACAACGAGGTAGGCAGGTTATGCAGAGCCTGCTTCCGAGGAAAGCTAGAGGATGGGAACAGATAAAGAAGGAACAAGACTATGTAAGATTGAAAGCAAAGGAAAGGCAGGCAGAAACACCAAAATAAGAGGAGAACAGAAAGGCAGGGGGTGGGGGGCACCGAAGGAGCAGCAGGAGGTGCACGGGGTCTGGAGAGGTGGGGTGAGCGCCAGCAAATACGGAGTGCACAGTCTCTGCCAAGGGTTGGAAATCAAAGTCAGACTGCAAGGAGCTTTAGGGTGACAGGCACCGGGCCTGGGAGGGAGCTGAGGGTGGACAGATGTGCTCCTGCACGGGGTGGCAGGGTTGAGGGAGGCTATTTCAGGATAGGAGGGAGAACATGTTGGCAGGGAGAAATGGGGAGGCTGGGGAAGGGTTGGCCACAGCCCATGGGGAAGACACAAGTGGAGCCACACCCAGAATACAGGAGGGCAGGGCACAGAGCCACGGTGGGCCGCGACATGAAGACGGGGATCACCGAGGGAGAGGGAGGGTGTACGGCGCCCACAGGCAGAAGCGGGCGAGAAGGATGCGGCACAGAGTGCAATTAGTACCGGGGCGAATAAGGGATTGCAGAGCGGCCCTGGGGAATGAACTGAAGCCAGATAGCATGAAAGATATGCCCTTTACCCTCTTAGTTCGTAACTTCCACCATGCGTAAAATTGAGTAATTCCTACTCATGCATACGTATGAAGAGGCACTGACCATGGAATGTTCTAGCACTAGAGGGAATAAAAGCATCATCTCTACATGAAACACGACTCGCCGCAGCCATGAACACTCCCATCCCTCAGACAAGCTGGCTCAGAAAAGACAGCAGACGTCGGGGAGAGATCTCCCGTTCCGAGGCCCAGCAGAGGCTCCTGAGGGACGAGGCTCAAAGGAGACCTGGTGCACGAGCACCCAGGTCTGCTCCGCCTCCGCCGACCTTCCAGGACTCCGGTACCCGGGGCCCTGCCACGTTCCCGAGACAAGGGAGCCACGGGAACGTGTGCCGGGGCTTGAGGGGGGACTTGGGCATGCCAAGGTTTGAAGGGAGGGAACTTAGAGAGCAGGATCGTCTCTGTCGGGGAGGTCTTGGTCTGATTGTGCAGGGACAGCCTGGATATTGGAGACCTTTAAGAATCCCGAGAGATTTTGTGGCTCCCCAAAATGACAGTGGTGGGTAATTACTACACAGTCTATCTTCCCTCCTAATTACGGGATGCCGCCTGTGTATTACAGGTTAGGGTAGTATCTGATTCCATTAGGAAAATAATGCTTAGAAATTATACACATTTTTAAAACCTTCTATTTTAATCCCCACGGGAACTTGTCCTTCTGCCTTCAAAGGGGTATTATCGCTTTTAAAAACATACAGTTGCTTGGTCTCCGCTGCTCATTTCCAGTTTGTGGCATGGTGGTTCTCCCTTCTTTCCCTACCGAGAGACCAGTGGACTCTTCCCCTCCTCTGATGAAGCTCCTGGAGGACTCACTGTATCGTCCACTTCCCGAAGGCCAGCCCGCCTTCAGCCTTCGCTCTCTTTTAGGGTGGCTGCCTCTTTTCGCTTATTTGCAAGCCTCTAAAAATGCTGCCTCGGGGATTTTTCTACCCCACTTTCCCAAAAATAAAGTATGAGGGGATACGTTCAAAAGATTTGGCTCTTAACTTCTCATATATATATTTTTTAAGATTTATGTACTTAGAGACAGAGAGAGAGAGTAGGTGCAGCGAGAGAGAACCTTCGAGCAGAGGACTCCCCACTGAGCACAGAATCTCACGACCCTGAGATCACGACCTGAATTGAAATCAAGAGTCAAGATGCTTAACCAACTGAGCCAGCCATGCACCCCCAGAGTACTCTTTACATTTTAAAGATACTGTTTTGTTACATCTGAAAAATTGTTTATAGTTCTTCTGTTTAAATCACGGTGTGAGTTCTGGCTTCCGAGGGGACCCGGACTGATTAACCACCGTTCTCCACGGTGCCGAGCACGGCGAACACCACACGCCAGAGCTTCCCACGCATCCTCGTCTCCCTTCCCCAGCTAGCCCTGAATAACGGGTCTCAGACTTGCTCAAAATCAAAGCGTGGCTCAAAGACAAGGTCCCCAAACCAGACCGCACTTCTTCTCATGTCTGATCTCACCAACTACTTGCATGTTAATTAATGACATTTCTGAAGACTGGCTGGACAGCTTATGGGGACCCTCCCTGGTTTGCTCATTTACACTCAAAAACCGGAGAACGACTGCCAGCCTGGCCCCTGAAGGCTTCAGGTCAATTAATTTACTGCCTTTGGTTAAAAAGAAGGATTTTCATTTTACATATCTGGCCCCTAGAATCAGAAATCTTCGGGGGACTGATTATTCCTCCAGTGCCCAGTAAGACTGAGAAGACACCAGGGCAGGGGAACTGCATTTCAAAGGCACAGGGACTTCTATAATGGTACGACCACTCCAGGGCTGTTTTTTAACTTTGGGGGGGACAAAGTATGCCCATTAAACCAGAAGGAGTAAAGTAAGCACGTTAACCAAGGAAGTGAAATCTGAAACAAGGAGAAATTAAACACGAAGCCTTCACTTTTCAGGCCGAGTCCTGTTTTGTCCAACAGCCTTGGCACGCCAGGGACCTGGATGAAAATGTGCTTAGGACACTCACACTTAACTTTAAAGTTTAAAATTTCTTTGACGTTTTTTACCCCACACGAAAAAGCATGTTTCTTCTTAAAAGTAAAGGTAAGGCAAAAGCTACATCTTACTGGTGCTCATTGAAAAAAATCTTTGAAAAAGAAGAACAGCCAGAAGACAGACTACCGAACCTGGGATGTTTCTTAGGCTGCAGCAAACACGACACTGGATTCTGGCATCAAGATCAGCAACTGGGTGGACGGACCAGAGCACAGAGTTCGAAACAAACTAGCCCGAGAGGGAAGGCAGATTTCCACCAGAGCTCCTTCAGCAGAGGGAGAACAATCTTTCAACAAATGAGTCTGGAACCACTGGATGCCTGTTTGCAGGAGGAAGAACGAAAGCTTTGATAGATGCCTCATAGCATCTTAAAGAAACAAACTAAGGGGCATCTGGGTGGTTCAGTTGGTAAAACGTCTGCTTCCGCTCAGGTCAGGATCCCAGCGTCTTGGGATCGAGTCCTGCTTCGGGCTCCCTGCTCAGCACCGAGTCTGCTTCTCTTCTCTCTCAGGCTCTGCCTGCTTGTGCTCTCTTTCTCTCTCACATGCTTTCTTTCTCTAATAAATAAATAAAATCTTCAAAAAGAGAGAGAGAAGCCCAGCCAGACTTGGAGAAAATATTTGCAAACCACACACCTGATAAAGGATATGAATTCACAATTTATGAAGAACTCTCAAAATTCAGTAAGAAAACAAAATAACCCAATAAAAAAATGGGCTAAGATTTGAACAGATGCTTTACAAAAGATACAGGAATGGCATGGAAGATGAAAAGATGCCCAAGGTCATCAGTCATTAGGAAATGCAAATTAAACCCCCAGTGAGATCTTAATATGCATGTATTGAAGGGCTAAAAACAAAACAAAACAAACAATACCAGATGCTGGCAAAGATATGAAGGAACTGGAGGTCTCAAACTCCACTAGCAGTTCTACCACTTTGGAAAAGTTTGGCAGTTTCATTAAAAAAAAAAAAAAAAAAAAAATAGGGGCACGTTGCTGGCTCAGTTTAGCGTTTGCCTTCGGCTCAGGTCATGGTCGTGGGGTCCAGGGATCGAATCCTGTGTTGGGTGGGCTCTTTGCCCCGCAGGGAGTCTGCTTTCCCTCTCCCTCTGCCTACTGCTCCCCCTGCTTGTGCTCTCTCTTTTAATCACAAATAAGTCTCAAATAAATTAAATCTTTTAAAACAAAACCAAAAAACTACCAAGAAAATAAACAACAAAAACCTACCATGTAATCATTCTACTCCTGTGTATTCACCTAAGAAAAATGAAAGTGTATGTCCGTATACACACCTGTATTGAAGAGCCATATAAGCTTTTGTTGTGATAGCCTCAAATTAGAAACACTAAAATGTCCCCAACATACGAATGGCTGAGCACATCGAGTTATACTCATGCCATGGAACACTATTTAGGAATAAAAACAGATAAGCCACTGATACATACAATGACAAGTAATGATCTTTACAATAACCATGCTTAATGACAGAAGCCAGGCCCAGAAAAAGGACACACTGCACGACTCTATACAAAATTTTAAGAAAACACAAACTCGTCTGGAACAACAGAAAGGAAGAGAGTAGTTGCCTGGGCATGTGCAGGCAGGAGGTCGGGAGATCGGGCAGGAAAGTGGAAAGGTGGGTGGAGAAGATCACAAGTGGGCACACGAGGAAACTTGTGGGGGTGACAGAGACTCACCATCACGACTGAGGTCATGGCTTTAGAAGTGAACGCAGGTCAACATTCACCAAATTAATCATGCTAAATATGCTCCGTTTTTGTAAGTCAATTACACCTCAAAATAAAACTGTTATAAGACCTAAAATTGATATCCTGTATGGATTATGTTGTTAAAGCTTTGGGGAAAGTCTTTTCTTTCAACCCAGAAAAGGTTGATTCAAGTCCCCGAGCAGCATTCACAATGAGCTGGCTTTGTGTGCGTACGGTGCCCCTGTGGGAAAACAAAGCAACACACCCAGAAATTCTTCCTTTTACAAAAGGAGAATGACCGGGGCTCATCCATTCAGATCCTGCAAGTCCAGTTCTGATGCGACCTGTTTCCCCGAAGCCTTTCCTTATCACTCAAGTAGAAAGTGATCATTCCCTCCTGTGAATCACTGTAACACTTAAGTTAATTTTCAGATATTAGTTGAGTGCATTTCTCCAACCACCCATCGCACGTTTATTAAATGATGCATCTAGGCCAGACACTGGCTCGGGGCTGGGAATACGGAAGTGAGGCGGGCGCAGTTCTCCCCCTGGAAGAGCCTCATAGTCTACCAGCAAAAGACCTGAAGTGACAGTAACACACGATAACACTTGTTTCCACAAACATATGAAAGTACAACAGGGACCCAGAGAAAGAAATTCACGTTGTCAGACACATGGTCTTGCGTCTCAGTGACGTGCTTCCCTCCAAGAGTAAGGGACCATGACTGACTCACTCGAGTTACCCACCGAATCACCCAGCACAACACCCGGCCCGCGGGGGTTCACATTCGTATAATCCCTTGAGTGAATGGAAATTTCCCTTCCCAGGCAACCGCTCTGACTAGAAGGCAGGGCCACCATGTTGCCCACTCGGCAATGGAGTCCCAACCTTTATCCATTTTGCCGACCAAAGCAAGTCAATTGACCCTGGGTTCCCCCAAACCCCAAAGGAAGAGCTGATACCCATTCTGCCGGTGAAGAAAAACAGGAAGGAGGTAGGGGTGCGCTGGGGTGGGGGGACGCTCGCTCAGCAGAGTCCGGGACACCAGAGGGACGCGGGTGAATCGAGGTCCCGCGCGGTGGGTGCGAGGGGGACCCTGGCGCTCGGGACTGTGACCCCCAGATATTCCTCTGCCCAGGGGGCACACATCTAACCTCTGAGGAATCCTACCGGTCTCCTGAAGGCAATTTCTAGGGATTATACGTGTGACTTTCTGCGTTCCCAGATCACAAACCCTTTATCTGCACTCAGTTTCTGAAGGCACAGAGGTGAACAGATAGGCAATTATAAAATTTCCGTCAAGATAAAACTAACACGAGCTGGAAAAGTCTCAAATGACCACCAAACGATGAGGACTAAACACCAAGCAGAAATCCTCCTTCATTTCTAGACAGTGCGATCGAGCCTAAGAAGCATTTCCCTCTCAGCCTGAACGATAACGTGGATGTGCTTCTTGTACTTACATGTATAGAAACAGCAGGTCCAGAAGGGAAGAGCAGCAGAAATTTAGTTGAATTTATCTGGCCCCACCAGCCCGACAGCTCCAGGGGCCAGCAGGCGGGGGACGGGGCTCTTACCTGTAGATGGGGTCCTGCATCACCAGCATCTTGCTCTCATCCCACGTCCACTCCTTTTTCTGCAATAAAAGAAGCTGTAAATGAATAAGTTAGGCTTGTCCTTCACTACAGAACCAGGGCACACGTAAGCTACTAATCGTTACGCAAACACATGCCTCCGCTCCTGGCCTGACTTCTGAGGCCAAAGGACAAGTGGGAGATGTCCTGTCTAGTCTGGGCAGCTTCCTCGAGCACTTTAAGGAGAGTCTCCCTCCGGGACACAGAGGGTAGGTGGGAGCCAAGGCTGCTGCCACCCCTCCGAGGACCACAAGTGGACTCCAAAGCAAAATTTCACGGAGAGATCACCAAGGGGAGAAAAAGAGACTACACGTCACTCCAGAGGAGTGGGAGCAGGAGGAGGAACACAGCGGAGAAGGAGGCAGAGCTGTGGGAAAGCCAGCTGCCAGCCCCCTCCTTAGAGGGGAGCTGGGGGCACCCACGCCTGGAGAGGTTACTGGTACATTGTAGCTACCCAAGAGGACAGTCCTGCTGCCCGTGAACCTAACTGTGAGTGCCAAGGAGACCCCAGGGCAACTGGGTGTGAGGACAAGGACAGAGGGTTCGGGGCTGTCCTGGAAACCCCAGGTGCTTGACGAAGTGAGAAGCACCCCCAGGCGTTGAAGAAGCACCAGGACAGCAGCCGCCGCGCCCTCCCAGGCCCCCGCCACCCCCCACCACCAGGTGCAGGGACAGGGACCCCTCCCGCACTTCCACTGGCCTTGGCCACAGAGGTAGGGCTGTCCAGGACAACCGGGAAGAACACGCTCTTCCCTCCATGAAAGAGGGTCAAGCAGAGTGAAGGCAAGAAAGCCTTTGTGGACTCCATGGCTGTTTCACGAGTGCTCTCTGCACCCAGGGTGGTGGCCCTCTAAGCACCGGTGTGGGAAGACAGGCCTCCGCCAGGGCCCGGGGGAGTCCCTGTTTAGGCCCTTCAGAGACATGAAGCAGTATGTGTCCAGCAGCTTTGCTCACACACAACCCCGGACGCGCCCAGCAGACAGCACCGCCTGCACGGGCCACTTCCTCCCCGAAGTCTGAGTCAATCCTAATCCGGCCCACAGAGGTGGCCTGTCGACGGGCTTACAAGCATTCAACACCGACGCTGTCTCAGAAAAGAAAACTCTGCTTCAAGAACTAGTTTTTCAAAAAATTGCCTTCCTGGAATGGCCATGCTCGGCCGTGCGAGATGTTCATGTACAAATGGCCCATTCAGCACACACACCGACAAAGGAGCCTGCGTCTTTTTCTCAACGAGACCGCTCCAGATGTAGACATACAGCCAGGCCAGGCCCTCTTCTTCATACAACATCATCCCCAGCTTAGCAGAGTCCTCATCAGACCGGGCTTCTAGACTTCTCGCTACCCTAGTTGACCTTGTCTATACCCACACCATTTGCCAGTGTCCCCCTCAAAACCTGGTCCTCTGGCCGGAATCCCTTACTGATTCATAGGTGGTCAGGTTGGCAGAGACACGTCCATTTCTGCATTCCAGGGCTGATACTCTTAGCCCAGCAAGGACTAGTGGGTCGTATTTCCAGCAGCCCTACTGGCACACATGGGGCTTCCACTGCACATACCGAGATTTTTCCAAGGCAAAGTGACTCATCATTTGGATGCCTGTGTTAAACATGCAGTAGAAATGTTCACCCTGGGAGTCCTTTGAACAGCAAAACAGATTTCAAACATGGCTTGATTTGGGGCAACTTGTAATACAAATACTAAATAATTAGACATTATTATTAAATCACATTTCTATTTATGGGCACGTATTCCTGCCCAGTCTTAATTCAGTTCAGTTAGCAGCGTGTGGAGAGAGAGAGAGCACCTCCCTCGCTGGTGAGCCCGTTCACCTGGACTGTATTTCAGCAGTTGTAGGTTTCAGTGCTATTATTTCCATTTGGGTCTTCTTTCTTCTCTTTCTACTGAGCCTTCCTACTTCTTCTGTGTCAAGAGTGTAACTGCTCATGGAAGGATCTTTGTGACAGCGCCCCAACATCCTTGTCAGATGATTCCAACACCTGTCATCTCAGTAGTGCAATCTCTTGACTCTCTTTTTACGCATTTGAGATTTTCCCCATTTCTGGTAGAGAAGTGTTTTTCGAACGAAACCTCAACATTTCAGAAAATACTTTTAGAAGGGATACCCGGCACCCCTAGAGGATATCTTGACCAAAGAATAAACAACTTTCCACCTACTTATTTTCCTTTTCTGAAAATTGCATTAAAATCTGGTCCAATCCCTTCATAGATTTTGCAGGAATCCTTGCATATGTCCATTAAATTGATGACGGGATAAGAAAATTACCAAGATAAGTCAAAGGACCTGGGGCAAAGTCTACGCTTCAATATCCCTTCCAGGCCACCATCTTTCAAATAAGACCCTGAGCCGTGCAGAGACCACAGCATGGTGTCCCCCTCGTGTACAGCCTGGTCAAGATGAGAGCTAAGTTCTGATTCATAAACCAGTGACCATTCTCCGGTACAAGTGAGCATCAGTGCGGGACCGTAAACCGCATCCCTCAGAGGGAAGCCCAGCGGACCTAAGGAACAATGTCTTCTCTCTTGCTCTGAAACCATTTCACAGACCTCCTCTTTTTCAAATGTTCCAGAGGGGGAAAAAAAAAAAAAAAAAACAAAGACGACACACACGAATCGCCCCCTTCTCACTTTTCTACACAGAAATAAATATTCTTTGAAGGAAAACATTTTAGGAAAAATAATGTTCTTAATAAGAGAAGGAAAACAGGAAGAAAGACGAATGACCTACCGCCGCGCTGCGGTTAGGCCTCAAAGTTGGCTTCAACCATGGGACAGCGACATTAGTAATGAAGGCCACCTACAGCCAGACTTAGTTTCACTGGCTCCAGAAGCTCACACAGCTCCCGCTTCTCCCTGAAACCATTCCTTGTTTCAATGATTAGAAATAAAGATCTTGGGAGTCCTGGAAGCTGCATGAGGAAATTTTCAGTGTTGCTACCACTGTCCTGAATGGGCTACAGTCCCCGAGACGGACCCGGGAATGACGACATTTCAAGTCCAGATGGGAGTGCAGTGGAGAAGCAGGGGGAAGACAGGAGGGAAGGAGAGGGTGCACACACGAGCTGTGAGCCCCTGGCTGAGGCAGAGGGCACCTCACAGCCACGTTTACTGCTAACAGGACGACCAGCAGGGCGGAACGAGCTGGTCCTCAGCCTCCTTCAGCCCGAGGTCCAGGCTCAGGCGGGGCCTCCCCAGCGCCACGGAGAGTCCGCGTGGTAACGGTGAGGCCGCTCAGCGAGGCCCGGGGAGATGGAGACGGACCCCCTCACCGGCTCCGCTGACAGAAAGGAAGGGGAGAGGACAGGCAGCGCCGCGGGGTCCCGTCCAGCCGCTGCCGGACTCCCACTCTGCACGTGTCGAATCACGTCCCTCTGCACCTGCCCAGGACGCTCATAGCATCGTTGAGCCTTCAGGAGGCCTCTGAACTAGAGCTTACCAGCCTGTCTCTCTGCCTTTCCTTCTCTCACGTCTCCTCCCTTCCTATGAATTCCTCACGCCAAGGTAATTTAAAAAATCAACACCAATAGAGCAGCTTCTCTGAGTCACATTACTGGCTTGTCAAAACTTCCTGCAGAGAGAACGCTGTATGTGCCCCAAGACCTGCAATTACAGGGGGTAAGACCACGGGTCCCGCCTGGGGCATTCTGAACCCCACCATCAGTGTGGTGAAGGACCTGCTTCGGGGACACCCCCAGCTAAGCAGTGTGCAGGGACGCCCAGGGCAGGCCCATCCCTGGCAGCCATGGGAGGCCCCGGGCACCTGGCTTTGGCTCCAGGACTCCCTGACAGCCTTGCCACAGCTTCCTCAGAGCACACCGCCGTCTAAGAGACTGTCTCCCACCTTCTCTCCTGCCCCGCTCTCTCCTTCACCTGGAAACAGCCCCCCACTGAACTGTGAACCCCCCGGCCTCGCCCAGGGCCTCCCCACCTTCTCGAACAGGCACTAAATCCCGCCTTGGCATTTGGTTTTTGGAGGACCTAGAATAACACAAAGTGAGAAAGAAAAGATATGGGCAAGTCATTTTTAGCTGCTTCCTTTTCTATTCCTATTCTCACAAAAAAAATTCTCCAGCGCGTACAGAAGAAAAGTCTTCCTTTCATTTAATAACGTTTCTACAATACTTCCTTCATGTTTTCAGCATTGGTCACAACCTTAAAAGATACATACTAAGGCTCAGAGACATTACTACCCCCCGCCAAGTTCACCTAGCGCGGTGGTAATGAAACCCAACTCGTACACCTCCATGCCCCACGCTCTTCTTGCCGCTCCAACTGATATAATCAGAGAAAGTCAGTCTCCACCACCTGCAAATGGTAAAGGGCTCGCAGACCACGGAATGGGGGAAGCGTGTTCTTTACCTAATGAGTGCAAATGGCCAGTCCTCCAGGGAAAGTTACAGCCATTCTGACATTCCAAAAATCTGCCGGCAGGGAATGGGATGTGGGAACTGGGTCAGAGACAGGACTGCCCGGAACAGTGCCAAGAACAGGAGAGAGAGTTGGGATCATTATCCTAGCTGTCCTGTCTCCTCGTAGAGCCCGGAAATGGATAAGGCATCTTTGAAGCTCTTCCCCAGGAACCCAAAAGTGGAGGATGAACTTGTATTGGCACTGACTCCCTAGACACATCAAAAGTCTGTAAGCTTTATCATTATTCATGCTCCTGGAAGCAGTGGAGACTTCTTAAAAAACAAAACACAACACAACCTTGCAAGGGCCTTATTAACTCAGTTTGACAAGTTCTCCATGTTTCCAGACAGAACAGGATTAGTCTGAAAATAGAGCAATCCCTCATCTTCACACATCATCTAGGGATACAGGTAACACATTTCAAAACTGCAGTGTTCATAAATCCTCACACGATGTACATAATTCCTAATGTGCGTGCTTTAAAATGAGCAGACGGTAAAGGGGGCCCAGAAATATGACATGGTAGGAAAAAAACTGGACCAAGTTTGGTCCTGGCTCCATCAGTATCTGTGTGGGTGACCCTGGGACAGTCACGGGACCTCTCCTGTCCTCCGTTACCAAAACCCAACCAACCATGGGAGCAGACTCAATTGTTCCTGAAGTTCTTTCTCCTGAATCCTCGTTCTACCATTCTTCCTGCCACTTTTCTTATGCAATTAGATTTGACGTCTATGTTTCCACAATAACTAAAGCTACTCTTTGGGCAGGAAACTAGTTCTCCTGCGATGTGCTATCCCAGTGACAGAGTACAGGCTAGAAGTTAAAGACCTTGGGTTGATGAGGCATTTCCTATAGAGAAGCTTTTCTCTGAGCAGCCTGAAGAGATGAGTGGACACACGGCAACACAGTGGTGGGAAGAACCTACTTATCTGAGGGAGAGAGACCCGATTCAGACCTTAACGTCAACTTCTGATGGGATGTGAGGTCTTGGGCAAGTTGTTCATTCTTCTTTCACAAAACGAGCCCAAGGACGGTACCTACATCACAGAGTGGTTATGACCAATTAATAAGCATACAGAACATCAAACGGGCCCAGCAAATGGCAGGTGTTCCAGACCAGCGTTAGCTCCTATTTTTAGCTGTTCTCATTACCATCATTCCATGGACCAAACTCTCATGAGTTTGGTCCCTCTGTCCTTCTAACTTCACAAACAGATGAAACAGAATTAGAGAGAAGACAGGGTCCCTGCCCCTAAAGGCTTAGCCCATGGGGGAAAAGAGATAAATAGCTCTAATGCACATCTGTGGGAGCTGTAATAGACCCACGTGTGCAGATAATGCCATTAAAAATAATTCTGCTGGAAAGGGTCAATGTCTAATACCCTTTTGGATCCTACTCAGTTCCTTGAACAGGGTAGACACACAATGAGAACGAAGGAGCCTTTGTAGGATGTTAGGAGAGCCTTAGGAGATCCCAACCCAGTTACTGGAATACAAGAGATATCATATGAAACTGAGGCCTTTCAGATCCTTTCATAGAAAAACCCTTTGGATGAAGTTCAAGACTAATCTTTCTTATTCGGAAGCCCACTCCCTAGCAAATAGCACTGTAGTGGGACTCCAGGGTTATAATAAATGATCATTATTATATACACAGCAAAGCTAATTACTTGGGTCTGGCTGGGAGTTGAAGAAAACGAACTGACTGGGAGCTGACAAAGCCCCTTAATAGTGGGGTTCACAGCACAAATCTCAACCAAGAGTCCACGGAAATTGAGATTCATTACCTGCTGGCATCAGTTCAAGATGACAGCATTTTTAGATGCTTGTTAACATAACCGAAAAGGTCTATTTTACATCTCAGTGAGAGATGATCGTAAAATATCTGGCTATGGTCTGTCCTGGAATCAGGCCCCTGAGCAGGTCCGGCTGAGAGCACCACTGAAGTGAACGACTCCCATTGAGGCCTTCCGGAGCTTGGGAAAGGCTTTCCTTCCTTGTGTCTTCAAATGGGCAAATGGACAAGAGCAGAAAAGAGGGAGGGAATGTGAGAGCCACAAGTATCAAACGAGACTTCATTTGATCCAACTGCTAAGTACTCAGTTCTTCCCGATTTGAGGACATCATCACAAATCATGCTCACTCATCCAGTGAGCCAACAACCACAATAACTGAAAACACACCACATGGGCCAGGTCCCCAAGTAAGTGCTGGGCTTACCACAATGGCACCGTCCTTAAGAAGTTCTTGGGAGGGCAGGGAATCCCTAAAACCATGCCTTCTCTGCAATCCCCACCCCCACCCCGGCAGAAAGCAACCCACTATTCACCAAGCATAGACAGGCAAGCAGGTCCCAGCCCGCCCCAGAGAATCAGGAGGCAACAGTGCACAGACCCACTTGGCCTCTAGGGTCTGCTTTGTTTCTAGCCCAGGGGGCTCTCAGGACCTACGTAAGGACAGGTGACCCACACGCCCAAGCAGCACAGAGCATCTCGGTGGGCGAGGTCAAAGTGATCACCTGATCCAACTCTTCTTTTTTTGTAAAGATTTTATTTATTTCAAAAAAATAAAAAGATTTTATTTATTTCAAAAAAAAAAAAAGATTTTATTTATTTCAAAGACAGAGATCACAAGTTGGCAGAGAGGCAGACAGAGAGAGAGGGGGAAGCAGGCTCCCCACTGAGTAGAGAGCCCGATGTGGGGCTGGATCTCAGGACCCTGAGATCATGACCTGAGCAGAAGGCAGAGGTCAACCCACTGAGCCATCCAGGTGCCCCCGGATCCAACTCTTGATAGTGAAGCTCAGAGAGGCAAAATAACCTGCCTATGACCCCAAAGCCAGGTAGGGAAGAGCCAGGACGAGGACCCAGGTCTTCTCTTCTTAGCAAAGGGCTCCCTCCAGCATGCACACTAATCTGGGGAAAGTCAATGTGTTTGCAGGCGGAGGGGACAAGTCAACATTTTGACCATGGAGGGCAGCCCAGACACTGAGGAATCTGTTAAGAATGTCAGGCTGGACCTCTACTGTGCCCATGGCTCATTATCAGCCGTGACCTTTTCTACACCCTCAGCCACTGGGCAAGAGTTCTAGTTCTTAACCTTGATGAGGATGGCCGTCAGACATCCGCAGACTGTTCCATTTCCTTGGAGACAAGCGTGGCACGTCTGCACTCAGCCTCTCTCCATTCTCTACACAGAGACAGACAGGCAGACGGCGAGGTGGCGTGAGCTCTCAAATATCAGGGACCGGCCACGAGGGAACCAAACGACACAGAGGCTGACCACTGTGAATGTGCACCCAGCTTCCCAGGTGACATAAATGAACGCTGTGCTTACAGGCTCTATCCAAATCACAAGCACGCCCAAAACAGACACCAGGCAGGGGTAGAGAAAACAAGACGGGAAGCATCCCTTTCCCAAGCCTGGCATCAAAAGAATCAGACTGAGGAAAGACCTGTTAGATCACCTCTTGTCTAGGCCAGCTGGAGAGGGAACCCACACTAGCAATTAGCAGGGATGGAGTTTCAAAATGAGTCACAAGGTCCCACGGGCCCCCTGGGGAAGACGCTTCTCCAGCTTAGCTCTCATTACTCAGTAGAAGGAAGCTGGCTTCTCTGCCAGGTCCTCAGCACACAGGTGTTCTTACGGGGGGTGTGATCTTGGGCAAAAATATTTAAGGCTCTTCGACATGAGTTTCGTCATATGCAGATTGGGGATGATGCTGTGGCTTAGGGTACCTGACGCATGCAGGACCCGGGGAGATGGGGAATAAGACTGCCCCCTAAGGGCAAAGCACAAAGTGCCATCAGCGTGGACCAAATCAGAGGTCTACTAAGTCACCCGCAGAGACAGAATAGGCCCCACGACAGCAGATTGTGAGATGGAAGCCAACCGACAGATGATGTCAGCTGGAAGTGTGAGCTCAGCAGGGTAGTGGGGAGGGGCAGGGACGGCGAGCCGGGAAGCTACACAAGTCGGTGACGAAGGCGGACTCTGGCAGAGCGTGTCAAACAGACCCTGGGAAGCATGGGCCCAACAAGGTCCCTACGAACATCCAAGGGACCCATTTATCGTGGAACCAGGGGTCAGGAAACATTCCTGCCGCACGATTAGTGGACTTACTCCATTTCTCCCTTCCACACTCACCGAACCATGTCTAACCACATGCCTTCCCACATCACTTGCCTCAGAGAAAACGTGCTTTTCGGGCCCGTCAGGCTAACGGGAGTATCTGGCCTGGCCAACCGTTCTATGTCTCAAAGTGAATAAAGGAACTGTTGGTCAAGTCTGCACGCGAGCCTCTCTGGAGCTCTGCCAGGGTTAAGTCTTGGACTCTGGAAGGCCGATCACTCAGTACCCAGCCGGGGAGCCGCTGAGTGAGGACACGTGAGAGTGGCTGATTTCCCGAGGGGACTGGGTGCTGTGGAAGCTGACCGTGTGTCCCCAAGCCCTTCCCAGGAGGTCTGATGCAGAGACACATGCAATGGGCGTGGAAGCATCTTGTAATCTGGAAAGTGCCCCCACACCACAACCACTACTTCATCAGATAGGACACGAGGGCCCTCAGCCACCGGCCCCCTGCCACACAAAGGGCTGAGTAAAGCTCCCTGACACACGAGACCAGAGCCTGCCTGGGACTCAGGCTGCCTGAGTCATGAGCCAGGGTGCGCGGGCCTGTGTTTTTTCCTGAGGGCACCTCTCGCTTTTAAACTCACATGGCCATCATCACCCGTGATTTATTTCACTGGCTTCAGCAACTCACCTGTCCAGGGACTCTTAAGAGGACGATGTTCCAAAGACTGTCCCACGGTTAACCACTGCGTGCGCACACGTGCGGTGGGGGAGGGGCAGAAAAATGCCCCTCCCCACCCCCCACCGCCGACCGAGAACAAGATGGGGACTCTGGCCACAGTGTGGAGGTTTATCAAGGCAAAAACATTTCAGAAGAGATTACAAATTCCCTACTGCTTGTAAATTTTTAAAGAGCTCTTTACGAACGGTATTATCATATTCTATTTTTTTCCTGTATAATTCCAGCCTCATAGCCATAACTCTTTCTAGAACCTCCCCTAAAGATATTTAGAGCGCATAAGAGAACAAGTTTTGCTTTAATACATAGCAGACCTTTGTAAACGTCCATTTGTTGAGAGAAAAAATGAGCAACCTACGGAAGCAGAGCAGCCCCCGCCGTGGAGTGCTGTCCAGTCCTACCCTGGCCCATGTTTTCGCGAGGAGGACACGGAGCAGATTCACATCCTCGGACCAGCAATATGACCCCCCTTCCACGTCTCTCTCAACTATCTGGTTCTCCCAGTTTATGTCGCCTGTGACTACATACTCGTCTTCACCTTCTAGAGCCCCGACCCTCAGGGTCTACCTGAATTAACGGCATCTTGGGTTCAGAACCAAAAGCAGCTTGTGGGGTCTCTACACTACAATGTCCCTGCGTGAGGGTGCTGCCACCGGATGTGTAAAACAAGGCCATCCTGAGTCCAAAAGATACCAGCAGAGTGAAGAAACAGAGAAACAAAAGGACTCCTCCTATATCCTCAATCTCACAAAGCCCCTTTCTGCTTCTTTCTGGAAACATACACTCTCCCCTCTGCCAATACGTACATCTAGCTTTTCCCAGAGGTTAACATCATTCTCCCACGACACGCACAAGTAGCACAAACACAGCCACACGTTTAAGCGACATTTGCCCCCTCTCTTGTGTCACCCCCACTCAGAGGAATGCCCCCCAAATGGCTCCATCCCCCTGCCCCCTCCCCACCTTGGCTACAGCCCAGGCTTCCTGCACACGGAACAACAGCCGTGGTTGGGTCTTGAGGGACTATTCCAAGAGACGGGCTGAAGCAGCAGCAACAGGACAACACAGTGGGGCTGGGGGACTGAGGGTGATTCGGGACAGAAGGCAACAACTGCTAAGGAAGCTTCCCCATCCACCCTCCTGCCGAACCCTCTGACTCGTCATCCCGTTGAATTTCAAGTACTTCCTGAGATCAAGACTCCAAGGTCCAGGTGACAAAACGCAAGGATGGCAGGAGGTGGAGCCCTGTTTGCCCACAGGACGCCAGGACATGGAACCGCTGGGCTGTGGAGAGCACCGGCCTCCACCTCTTCTGCTGCAACCGCGGCCTCTCAACACAGTGGCTGCCCTGAGCAAGACCATTCACCAGACGAGGAAGAATTCTGTCCAGGGAGTGGCCTAGCAAAGACAAGGCATCCCACGCCCACCTTCCCTGCCCCCCTCCTCACTAGTTTCTGGGTCAGAGCTCCTTACCTTCTTCTTCTTCTTCAGAATCACTTTCACTCCATCCACCGAAACCATAATGCTCACCTTCTTCTTCTTGATGTTCTTGGCTTTGAACTCATACTGCAGGGGGAGGAGAGAAAGAAGCACAGTCCAGTCAGGTCAACGTACCTGCAAGGTCCCAACTAGCTCACGCCCCGGAAGGTGGCCACAGGTGGATTCTCAGGGGATGTAAAGGCAGGTGGGTGTCTCGGGGTCAGCACCTGGCCACCAGGGATGGCCGTGGGATGGGGTAATCCATCCTAACGAGCTGAAGACAGAGCCCGCCTTCAAAACATCATCGGAAACCCAGAACCTTCCCTCAAAAACTCATTCTGATGTTCGACAACCTCCACTGACAGGTTTTTCCTATGTCTACGCAAACGCTGTGGAAACGCAATTCCATCTTCACTGAGGATTAGGAAGAGCTGCTACCGGTCTTCAGATCAGGGCTGTTGTGGGTTTTTTCACATATTAAAAAAATCATGAGTTCTAAGCTATTCTCTGTAAGCTCAAGTCTCAAATTCCTTTATCCGTAGGTCAGTTTCCAAGTCTACCCACAGCTCTATTAGCCTGAAATATTCTGGAGAGTATTCTAGAAAGGATCTGACTAATGGTGGTTACGAGGGAGGGCACTGCCTCACAATCTCTATGGGTCCCTACGCTGCTGACGGACACTGGCCTCATCCTCATCCCCAGACATTCTCCGTTACATTTGCTCATTCCTAGCCATTGCTTTTGCCTGTGCAGACATCTGTGATGGCCGGTATAGTTCTACATTTTCCTCACTGAACTTCTTCATGAGCACTGGCCCAGTTTATTAAAGCTCTTTTCATCGGGTCCCCATCTTGGGAGCAGCTCGTAGCAAATTTCCCAACCTAATTAGTAAGACATCTGGGCTACAGGTTAAACAGTGAAAACACAAGACCCAGAGCTAAGACTTCTACTCCAACCTGCAGCCCCTCTTCTCTGGGACTTTTTATACTCAACACGCTCTCCCAGCATGCCCCCAGCCAAGCTTGGCACTGCATTCAGCTCCTCACCGGCACATCTAGAACCTAATTATTTCTAACTAGAAATGAACCCAATACATCCTAATGAGAAGAAAACATAACCTACTTTGAACACTCTCATTAGAAATCCAGAACCTTCTATGGGCCAATACTCTGATTTTAAGGATTCAACTTAGAGCTTCCGACCCTGCCTGCCTTCTGTCCCTTCCCCCACAATCCAAGCCAATCCTACCCTGTTGCACAGTCTGTGCCGATAACCCCAGGCTGGCTGCCGCCTGCAGACAAGGACATGACCTAACTGCAGCCAGAGGTTTTTCTTTCCATCGTGAGGGCAGGTTCTGGCTTATGGCTGATTTGAGTTTCTGGCGACAGCAACATACATCACTCCCCGCTCTGGTGGTCACTCTTCCTACCCTGTCAACAGCTGTCCTTTTTGCCAAGGGGAGCTTGCAAGAAAAGCAAACCGGAGCGGTAGGCGTGTGGAGAAAGAAAACAGCAAGCTCAGACTTTGCTTCGGAGCGTGTCCGACAGCACGCACGGGAGGAGAAGCGTGTCAGACCGGCGTGTGGCTCAGGACCAGGCCTCGGCCACGCACCTGATCCCTCTCCAGGGCGGCAGCTGTCAGCCGCTGAAGGCACAGCATGTCTGGCATGCACCGCAGGACCTGGCTGTGATCCACGGCGAGTCCCCTGACTGCGCCTTCTGCGCGGGTACAGTGTTCCATGAACAGAAATGACCTCGGGTGGAAGAGCCAGCCCGGGAATCTGCCAGTGACCGACTCTGGCCCCGTGCCCACTGGGACAGGTGAACCTGTCCTCTGTGGCTTGTCTTTGCTTTCTTCCAGGAGTCCACTCACAAGCTCCACAGATTTCCTCCTTCTGCTTTTCCAGCAATAACATGAAGTGTTAGGTGTCCACATCTAGAAGGCGCTATGTCCCTCCCCCAGCCTACTGGGGGTTTTAGAGAGCCCACTGCCTGTTAAACCATCTTAGAGGTCCTCCATTGCCTGCTAAACCGTATTAGAGGTCCTCCATTTCCAGAAGAATCTGGTAGCAGCTGATCATCTCTTTCTTGTTGGATCCACTTCCCCATTGGTTGCCCGGTCCCTAGTTTTTAAAAGTCAAGATTCCTCCCACAGCCAAGGCTGGCAAGGAGGCAACCAGCCAGCACCTGGCCCGTGCATCTGAAACACTGTTTCTAGAGCTCACATCCTGACTACACATGCCTTTTAATACCCTGATCTGAAGAAGAGACGAGGTAACTGAATGTCCTCTTCAGACCTGGAACACAGCCTCCCCCTACCCGGGATGGCTCTTCTGGGCTCTGTGGGCACCGGGCCTACCCGTAAAAGCATGACCAAACTGGCTGCCCCAGAGCCTCAGTGGCAATGACAAAGCAGGTGTCACTCCTGACAGCGGCGGGTGGAATGCTCTGGAGTGCTTCCATACAAACAGGGGCAAGACAGGCATGAAATGGGCCCCGTTACAGCTGCCAGGACCGCCCGAGTGACATTTAGAAGAGCTCATGGGCTGCTCACGTTCGGCACCTCTGACCCTGCGTGTGCGCGAGTGTCCCTGACCCTTTCCAGCCCAAGAGGAAATACTCCAACTGCAGGTCCGCCGGAAACTCCATAAATCAAAGGAAATGAAGTGTCTCACAAGGCTGAACAGTTACTCTCCTGAAACTCAGTTTATACGGCAACTGCACTTCACTTGGACAACCAGGATATCGTGCTCGTGGGGGTTGACGAGACCGACCTGGAGGCAGGGGAGATCACAGGAGGGACCAGGAGAGCAGAGGGCAGGGGCTCACAGGGACACAGGGACGAGCCTCCTTTTCCCCAGGGTGTGTGCTCTGGCTCGTCGGGGGCGGGGCGGTCAGGCCCAGGAGGAAGCGTGTGTCCCGCGGGATGGAAAGCTAGGCTGCTGCGGCTCTGCCAGGGGGCGAGGAACAAACAGGACCCCGGGGCCGCCGTCTGCACCGACTCCAGCCTCCCGCAGAGCCCAGGCCAGCTCCGGAGGCTGAGCCAACCCACCAGGCTCCCGCTCCATGCGGTCAGGCTGACCCAATGTACTGGCTCTGCCAGCTGGGGCCCCGCCACAGGGATAGATGAAGCCCTCCAGACCACATTATCGTGCCAGGGGTCTGTCACCAGAGCCTGGGGACCTGCTGGCAGGGCGGAGTGCGGTGCCCAGCAGCGGGGGCCCATGCAGGGGAGGCGGGGAAGAGGGAGGTGTTCAGGTGCAACGCAGCCTGGAGGAAACCATCTCAGCTTCCAGAAGGGAAACTCCATACCCGGGGAAACATGGGGAAACAGGGAGACGGAGCGTGGTGACAGTCGCAGGGCAATATGAGTGCTGTATGCAAACGCCATAGAGCAGTTTTCGAGAACGGTGGAAGTGGAAAATGTTATGTCTATCTTACCGCAATAAAAAGATGAAAATTGTAAACATGGTAAAGAAATACAGCCCTCCTCATGGCAGGGCCACTTTAGCTCTGCTCGCTCCTACTTCTGTCCCTCTCCCGCAGGCACGTGAAACAGGCCCCCCTCTTCCAGTCTTCCGGTTGCTCTTTCCTGTGCCTGGGATGCCCCCCGCCTCCACCTGCTTGGTGGGCTTCTGCTTCTTCTGGAATTATCCTGGGAGCCCTCTGCACAGCAAAGCCTCGCAGGTCCGCAGCCTGATTCCTCCCCCCGGGGCTGAGCCATCATCAGGGACTCGACAGCCATCCACAAGCCTCTAGAATCACTGCCACCAACTGGTTGTTGACGTCCCCACTAGGCCAGGCCCGCTCCTTTGAGAACAATAGGACCTATCTGTCCCCAAGAATCTAGCTCCAGGACACAAGAGGGTGATAAAGGAATGTCAAATAAATTCATGAAGTCAGTTGACGGTGGTTATTCACAGACCCCGAAGGAAACATGACACTGTCTGCAAAGGTAAAATAAACATTCCTGAAATTAATTAATAAATGAACTGAAGTTATTAAAACCTAGATTCCATTTGATCAGCATAAGGGCTTTGAGAAGATCTGACTTCCCAAATTCTTCCTTACTCCACACACACCGCTAATCATCTTCATTTCTGCCGGCTCCATATACTCCATTTAATAAAATAATTCAGCTTTCATTATTGGTCAAGGCTGTTCCCAATCATCTGATGGCACCAGAGGAACCTCTGTTCCCAGGGCTATCCCGCTTCCCTAAGTTCCAGCTCCTGTGCCTGGGCAGCCAAAATATGAGGGACGAGGTGCTCGGGAACTGTGGCAGTGCCGGGCCCCACCGGGTAGCAGTGACTCGAACTGCTCATTCATGTGAAGCCACAGACAGGTGAGCAAAAACCCCGTGTCACTCAGCATCAGGGAACTACACTCCACAGTGAGATCCCACCTCATGCCTGTCAGAACGGCTAAAATGAACATGTCAGGAAATAACAGAAGTTGGCGAGGATGCGGAGAAAGGGGACTCCTCTTCCGCTGTTGGTGGGAACGCAAGCCGGTGCAGCCACTCTGGAAAACCGTATGGAGATTCCTCAAAAAGTTAAAAATAGAGCCACCCTACAACCCAGCAATTGCATGAGTAGGTATTTACCTCAAAGATACAAATGTAGTGATCGGAAGGGGTACCTGCACCCCAATATTTATAGCAGCAATGTCCACAATAGCCAAATATGGAAAGGCTCCAGGTGTCCATCGACAGATGAATGGATAAAGATGTGGTGTATATATATATATACAAAGGAGTGCTACTCAGACATCAAAAAATTTGAAATCTTGCCATTTGCAATGATGTGGCTGGAATCAGAAGGTATTTTGCTAAGTGAAATAAGTCAATCAGAGAAAATTATCATATGATCTCACTCATATGTGGAATTTAAGAAACAAAACAGGATCGTAATGGAAGGGAGGGAAAAATAAAAGAAGAAGAAATCAGAGAGGAAGACAAACCTTAAGGGACTCTTAATCATAGGCAACAAACTAAGGATTGCTGGAGTGGGGGTGGTGGGGGCATGGGGTAACTGGCTGATGGCCATTAAGGAGGGCACATGATATAATGAGCACTGGGTATTAAATAAATATATATTAATATTTATATGATAGTATATAGGATATTATATATACTATAATATATAATTAATTACTAAATTAAGTTTAATGTTTAATTATTACTATTGATTAATTAAATAAATAAGACTGACAAATCAATGAACTCTACATCTGAAACTAATAATCCACTACCTGATTAATTAATTGAACTTAAAGTTTTTAAAAAAGCATATAAATCATAAAAAAAAAAATGTGAGCAAGGTAAAGACCATAGTCAGGACTAAAACCAAATTCTGAAATACCTGTGAAGTTTCCTGTGAACCCTACGTGAAGACATTTAGTTCCTAATAATCAATCAACCTCAAGCCCAGCATCTCATTTTAGCAAGACCTATAAGTGAAAGTTGGGTATAAGTAAAATCTCTCTAAGCTGCAAAATACTCAAAAGGAACCAGAGGAGCTACTTTTTAAAGAAAGGAATATTCACTGCCATTGTATCATAAATGTTGAGCTTATATATTGACCCAGCTCTGTAGATCAAGAGATCTGAAACTCAAGTTTTAAATTCCACTTGGCATACCTGATTTTTTTTTTTTTAAAAAGCAAAATTCCAGACCCAGCCCTCAGAGATGCTCATTCAGCAGATCTGAGGTTGGGCCAGAAGTTGGCATTTTGGGGGGATACTGGTGGTAATAGAGATCGCACTGTTCAGAAACACCACTCTGGGTCCCAGAAGCGTATTGTAAAAACTCGTTCGTATTTTCATCGGCCTCTAGAATTGCATTAGACGGAATCAGTGTGTCTTGTTCATATGGGTACTGTGTTTTAAAGTATGGCTACTACTGTTAGCAATTAAAATACAGATTCTTAGAACAGCACCGTGGCTCTTTGCTGTCATACATTTCCTAAATCAAAGGCAACTAAAGATCCAACCATTCTGTCGGGAGAGAATTCTGGTGTGTGGTTCCTACATTCCATTTTATGCATTTTGTAGCCCTGAAATATTTCATTAACAAAATTTTAGAGGAATGCTTGTGTTCGAAATGGTCGGGACCACAACCGTTGACCAAACATCGCATCTTAGGAATGAAGAAAGCCACTGCCCAAAGATGGCCCAAGAAAAAGTTCCTCAGGTTCATGAGCAGAAAACCCGAGTCCGGAACCCATATCTTCTGACCCCCTCCCTGTGCTCATGACTTCATGGTATCTGTTCTTTTCACGGGCCCAGGATCCTGGCTCTAGCAAATGAAGTGATTCATTCATTCCTCCATACATCCAATATAAGCATAACGAGCTCTCTGGTGTGCAGGCACCCCACCTTACAACAAAGAAAAGAAGGAAGAATTAGAAACTAACTTCACGGGTGGCTCAGTGGCTTAAGCCTCTGCCTTGGGCTCAGGTTATGGTCTCGGGGTCCTGGGATGGAGCCACACTGCTCAGCAGGGAGCCTGCTTCCCCCTCTCTCTGCCTGCCTCTCTGTCTACTTGTGCTCTCTCTGTCAAATAAATAAATTTTTTTTAAAAAAAGAAAGAAAGAAACCAACTTTACAGAATCTGGAACATTCTCAGGCTGCTCAGTGGACAGCCGCGATGCCCCTCCCCCCCCGTCCTTTCCCACACACTCACACTGGCTTGCTCTCATTTCCTCAGTTGCTTCCTACCCTGTTCCACACCCAGGGACACAGGTCAGTGACCTGGGAAGGGTGCAGAATGCCAATGAGGTCATGAAAATATGGCAAAGGGGCCCTCTGAACAGAGGCGGGGTTTGGGGGCAGGAAATATCCAAGTTCTCGCTGTTTGGAACAGCAAGGAAGGGGCGAAAGGTCGATCCAGACACAAATGTTCCAGGGGAGGGAAGTATCTGCAGGGTCAGGAGACCGGCACGCTGGCTGGGGGCATATCCAACAGGCCCCCGATGGCGGGCAGCAGCAGAGCGTCAAGGGCAGGCGGTCTGGGGCTGCGCACTCAGGGGAGCCCGTGCGTGGCGCCTGCTCCTGGGGGAGAGAAATACAGCCATCACTTTTTCCAACCCGGAGCATGTTGACAGGTCATGGGGAGCTGAACGACAACCGGAATGATTAAGGGGACTCACAGGGGTGATTTATGGAGCAGGATAAGAACCAGCACTAATAATAAGCTACTGCTCTCGGGTTGCTTTCCCCTCCGCCGGCGCTCATGGCACGTGAGAAATACCTAGTAGCACCTTCTGAGCAAAACCCGAGGCAGAGTGGGTGAAGAGCCACGAATTAAGCAGCTGTGACCCACAGGACCAGTTCTGCCTTCCCCTCTAGTATCCAACCCAGATGCTCCTCTAAATGGTGAGGCTCATAATTTAGAAGACAGGAACGTTGAACTAGCCTTTCAGAGGAAGAAAGAAAAAAATGCTTCAACAGTGTAACTCGTCCCTACACACACTCAGACAAACAGACATGCTACCGGGAGGAGAGGTCTGCTAGTATTTAGGAAAGCCGTGAATGGAAGATTTAAGGGTTTTCTTCCTCAGATCCAAATGGGTTATGAAACAATACTGAATCCTTCGATCTTTCTAAGGTATCTTTAAAAGAAAGACATCAATCATGCACCGTGACCTCCCCGGGCAACCTTGTTGTAAGCTATGAGCATCCCACAGCCACCTTGTAAAGTTAAATGAAACCCTTTGCATCGAGGGTTATGAGGGTTCCTGAAGAAGCCAGGCTTATGCTCTTGGCTGTGTGACCTTGAGTGGAACACTTAACCTCTCTGGGAACTGCCCTTTCCTTCTGTGAAATGAGGGTCCTGGGCTGGATTACGTCGGAGACTCTTCCCAGTTCTCAGTGCGACTGACACCGCATCCATCATTGCAGCGAGTGTGCGGGGACGGGCCCACGCCCGACCCAGAAGCAAGGGAAGAGAGTGGAAGGGAGAAAGCGTGCAAGGGACAGGGGCGGGTTCTCAGCTGGAGAACAAATTATTAGAGTTTTGCACAGAAAGCTTCGTGGGGGTCACATGCTGTAGGGTTTTGAAAGAAGTGCAAAGCAGAGGGGCAGAGGCTGAACATCAATCCCAGTATCAGAACCGAAGATTCCAAAAGGACCGAGAGTAGAAAGGGGTACCCCAAGAAAGGCCAGGAACATAGACCTAGTACTGGGCTGTAAGAATGAAGAAAACGCACTGATAAAATTCCTGTAGAGGGATGCCTGGGTGGCTCAGTCAGTTAAGCCACTGCCTTCAGCTCAGGTCATGATCCCAGGGTCCTGGGATCGAGTCCCACATCAGGCTCCTTCCTCAGCAGGGAGCCTGCTTCTCTCTCTGCCTCTGCCTGCCACTCTGCCTACTTGTGTTCTCTCTCTGCCTCTCTCTTTCTCTGACAAATAAATAAATAAATAAAAGCTTTAAAAAAAAATTCCTATAGAGACAGAGAAGCAGGATAAATAAGCCATCTCTCAATCCTCTGCCTGGAAAAAGTAGCGATGCTTTCAACAGGGACGGCGCACGGGTGAGCTCACGTGAGGCTTCCCCCCTCCTTGTCTCTCCTAAGTCTTTGTTCCAGGGCTCTCCCTCCTGGGCTTGGCCCCATCTGCAGCATGCAGAGGCGAGGAGAGATTTGAGACGCCTGTGTTTGCACTCACCCATGAGGGTCGGGTGTTCTCGGGTTTAAGGGGGGGAAACAGTGGACAGATCAGGGGACTGAGATGAATGTTCGTGGTATAATGAAAGATGGGAGCGAAAGGGTCACTCTCGGGAGACCTAAAGACACTACTTGAGAAGGAGGAGTTGGGAGGGTTCTTGGAGTAATGGTGTTGTCTCCGTCAAGTGATCATTCAGCCTTTAAGAGGACAGCAGCAGTTGTGTTTGAAAAGCAGCTTCCATGAGGAGTCTGAAATCTACTCCCAGAAGCTTCCACTTAATGATTCTCTAACGTGGTGCTTCTCAAACCTGACGGTCCACGTGACTCACGCGGGGGTCTTCCTAAGCTACAGGCTGGGGAGGTGGGAGGTGGGGCACGGATGCATTTCTCAACAAGGTTCCAGAGCAAGGTTTGAGTAGCAAGGGTCTAGAGCTCGCATGTACACCCAAAAGGTATTTGGAAACTTTAACTGTCTGAACGAATGATCCCTAAGGGTTTTGTTTTTATCCTAGTATTTTATGATTCCCACCAACTGTAATATTATTATCCTGGTTACATTAAAAATTGAGAGAGGGTATTTCTCATAAACAGCCCACCTTTGATGGCCAAAAATCAAACTCTAATAGACAAAAAGGATTTAAAAAAAAAAATAGTATCCAGAGCACAAGTTCCCAGAAGGGAGTACAATCTGAAGAGTTACTGACTTATTTCCAAACATAATAATTTCCTACTGTCAGCAGGTGGCAATATTTCCTCCAGATCCAAGGGATCACGAAGCGCAGCAAAGGTTCTCCACCCTGGCCGTACAATGCGACCATCTGGGATGCTGATGAAATCCCCATCCGGATCCCACCCCCAGAAATTCTGATTTCATTGGTGTGGTGTGCAGCCTGGACACTGGGATTTTTTAAAAGCTCCCCAGGTGGTTCTAAGGTACTAGAGTGAGATGCAACACACCCAGAGGAACCAAGAGGCAAAGAGGCGTAAGAGGTGAATGCTGGCCACCCCATCAGCAGGCGCATCCCATAACCTCCACTCGACTACATCGTCTCTTCCATCCCATTACCAACAGGTTACAGGTTGTTATACCGAATACTTAGGCCTGACACCAAAAACAGGAACCGCCAAAGAAAATGTTCTGATAAATTGGACTTCATCAAAATTTTAAAAACTTTTGCTCTGTGGAAGCCAGTTTGACTTGAAGAAAAAGACAAGCTACAACCAGGAGACAATATTTGCAAGTTACACATCTGACCAAAGACACATCCAAAATACCTAAGGAACACTCAAAACTCATTAAAAAAAAATTCCAAGTAAAAACTGGGCAAGAGAGAAGCAGAACTTCCTCAGAGGACACAGGAAGGCCAAGAAGCCCATGAAAAGAAGCCAGCGGGGTTTGGAGGTCGGTTCAGAGCTGCTGTGTGACAGCAGGAAACATAACCACAGTGAGTCTTGCCTAGGAAAGGATGGCATAATGTTATTTGTGTGCACTGGAACTTCTGAAGTCGGCATCCTAGGGCCTACTGAGCTGTGTCCAGACATCATCATAGCTCCCTAAGACAACAGCACAGTCCACGAAGGCAGGAATAATGGCTTCCCATGATAAGATGCTCAACATCATTAGCCGTTAGGGACATGTAAATGGGACCACAAGGAGATCCCACTCTGTACTAATTAGAATAGCTAAAGTAAAAAATAAACAAACAAACAAATAAATAAATAGATGGTACTACCACCAAGCACTAGCGAGGATGGAACACAACTGGGCCTCTTATAGGCTGCTGATGGAAATGTCAAATAACACACCCATTCTGGAAAATGGTTGAGCAGTTTCTCCTAAAGTTACACATATGCTTACCATATGGCCAGTGATAGCTCAACTAGGTATTTACCCAAAGAAAGAAAAACTTATGTTCCCACAAAAACTCGTATAGGAAACGCTAGCAGCTCTATTTATAATCACTAAAATTAGAAACAACCCAATATCCTTCCAGCAGGTAAATAAACTGTGGTACATCTATATAATGGAATATAATCAAAAGTCATAAGGAAAATATGTAGTTCAAGTGTGAGGTGTATCATTATTAAAAAAAAAAGTCACAGGTGGGAATGAAAACTGGTGCACCCATTCCAGAAAATGGTATGGAGTTTCCTCGAAAAGTTAAAAATAGAGTTACCCTGCAATCCCACAATTGTGCTACTAAGTCTTTACCCAAAGAATAGGAAAATACTAATTCAAAGGGATACATGCACCCTGATACTTCCAGCAGCAGCATCCACAACAGCCAAGTCATGGAAAGAGTCCAAGTGTCCATCAGTGGATGAATGGATAAAGAAGACGTGGTGTGTATACACGACGGAATATTACTCAGCTGTCAAAAAGAGTGAAATCTGGGATGCCTGGGTGGCTCCGTTGGTTAAGCTGCTGCCTTTGGCTCAGGTCATGATCCCAGGGGCCTGGAATCGAGTCCCGCATTGTGGTCCTTCCTCAGTGGGGAGCCTGCTTCTCTCTCTGCCTCTGCCTGCCACTCTGCCTGCTTGTGCTTTCTCTCTCTTTGACAAATTATAAAAAAAAAAAAAAAAAAAGACTGAAATCTTGCCATTTGCAACAACATGGATAGAGCTAAAGGGTATGACGCTGACTGAAATAAGTCAGTGAGAGAAAGACAAATACCATATGATTTCACTCATATGTGGAACTTAAGAAACAAAACAAACGAGCAAAGGGGCTGGGGGGAGGGAGAGAGACCAAAAAACAGCCTCTTCACTCTAGAGAACGCACTGCTGGTCACCAGAGGGGAGGTGGGGGGGCAGGGGGGGAACAGGTGATGGGGATGAAGGAGGCTCTTGTGAGGACCACCGGGGGATGAAGCACTAAACAGCACACCTGAAACTAACACAACACTGTGTTTACCAGTGGAAATTTAAAAACTTAAAAAAAAAAAAAACTAAAATGGTAAATTGGTTGGACGGTTAAAAAAAACCTAACACATGAAAATGAACTACTGATTCCCACAAAACCTGGAAGCATCTCAAAAACATTACGCTTTGAATGCAAAAGGCAGACTCAAAGGTTACATCCAGGTGTACAATCCAGTTATAGGCCATCCTCAAGGCAAAACTGGAGACAGAGAACAAAGGGGTAATTGCCAAGGCTTCGGGCTGGGGAGTGGGTACAGCCACAAAGGGACAGCACCAGGGAGAAGGGGGTGACGGAGACAGTGCTGCACCCTAATCGTGGTCGCGGCCACTAGAGCCTAGCGGCTAAAATTCACAAAACTATATCATAAAATCGATTTTACCCTGTTAACTTTAAAAATAAATGACATTTAAAATCTTTAGTTTACATTTTTAATTTAAATTTTAAATTAATTTGAAAAATAAAATGAAAACCAAAATGGTCTGGGCTGGATGAAACATTAGGACCGGGGGATGCTCCAACCTCCTCCTCTTCAGGGGGTCCCTCCACTCCACACCTCCAGGGCGGGAACAGACTGTCAGGAGCGCTGTTCCCACAGCAGTGCCAATGACAGTGACGGTCCCAGATCCTGTCCCTTCCAGGTTAAGAGCGAGGGCTCCTGTGGTGCCCTACAGTGCAGGCCGGGAGAACCTCACACCGGCCGGACGAGATGGGGAAGACTCCCCAGCCCCAGGGCTCCCTACACGGCTAGCCCATCCAGACACCTGCTGGATCACTGGGCTGGGGCGACAGACACCCCCAGGTCCCCCAGGTCCTCCCACTGCTCTGCATCCAAGCCTTCTCCACTCTGTCTGGTACCCTGGCGCCTTTGGGAGGCCATTTCTGTGGCCCCGGGGCAGTCACCCCTTCCCTTCGGGAGCTGTAATCAAGAGTGGATGTGTCTCTACAGGCACAGGCTCTCAGGGCCAAGTCCAACACTCCAACAGGCAGAAATCCTTTTTCGGCATTTCCTAGGCAGGAGTCTGCCACCGGGCGACACCGAGCCCACCACCCTGTCAGCTCCTGAACACCGGCCTCGTCTCCAAATCCACATACAGGGGAACTTCTCTCAGAGGCACCCCCTTACCGTCCCCCCGCTCTGCATCATTACCACCCAGAGAGGTTTCTTCTAACCCATGTACATGAGTCTTGCCCTCCAGCCTTCTGGAAGTCTCCGAGCACTTTCCCATGATCCCACTTCACCCAGGCCAGCGCTCTCCAACTTGGCCTCGTGTCTTTTCTGTTTCTCCCCCTAATTTCAGGGGTGTCCTGAAGATGATGCTGCAGGGTGAGGGAGGGCCCCAAAAATGCACCCTGCCATGATCCTAATCTTCTTGAAACACTATATATAACAGGTTCTGACCAAAAATTTTCTAAAACAACAGACTGCCTAAACAAGAGACTCAAAACCCGCTATTCAACGCTTTCGGCCAACGGACCCAAAGCGGCCAGTTTCCCTTCTACCAAACTGCTCCCTGACACATGTGACATCTAAGCTTGACTCTGCAGACCCCTGGGCTTGGGACAGAGCCTCAGCGACCACTTCAGGGCTGAGAAACCACACAGGCAGAAATGTGCGTCCCCCGACCTGCAGCCTACAGCTCTCATGTTTAATATGTTGGCGTTCCACATAATATTCTGTTTGACAAATGAGATCTTAACGTTTTTTTTTTTTTTTTTAAGATTTTATTTATTTTAGAGAGCAAGCAAAAGCACCAGCCAGGAGTGGGCAGACGGACCAAGGCAGAGGAAGAAGCAGACTTCTCGCTGAGCAGGGAGCCTGACTGGGGCTTGAGCCCAGGACCCCGGGATCATAACACCTCAAATTTTTCTTTTAAAAAATTAAGACCTGGGGGCACCTGAGAGGCTTCATCAGCTAAGCACCTGCCTTCAGTTTGGGTCATGATCTTGGGGTCCTGGGATCGAGCCCCACACCGGGCTCCCTGCTCAGCGAGGAGTCTACTTCTCTCTCCCTCTTTGCCCTTCCCTTCTGCTCATGCTCATGCTTCCTACCGGAACTTAAAGGAATTTCTTTCGTGCTGCTACGGCACTGAGCACTCGGGGGGCTGGTTTCCTAACTACGCTGAATACAAATCACGCTAACACTCTTTACTTGGAACGTGTCCTCTCTCATCTTCTCAACCCAACTCAGTTCTTTGAAGGCAGGTGCTCTCTAGGTTCAGCTTTATATCCAATGTAGTGTCTGTTATAGGATTTTCAGCCAAATGGAAGGACTTGATCTGACAATGTAGAGAGTACACTTGGGCCACAGAATTGAGAATATGAGGGCCAGGGAAGAAGCAAGGAACACTCCAGGGAGGCCAGCTGTCCCAGGGAGGTGAGAACATGTACAAGTCGCTCTCCTACCAAGCTTGCACACGCCACCCACACCTACAGACAGACAGATCCCGGACAGGAAGAACACTGGCCAGGGGAAGCTCTTGGCTAGGCACCCTTTAAACCTGGAGAAAGACAGTCTTCTCAATACAGCCAACTTCTCCTTCCATTTATTTTTCCTTTTTCAATATGTGGTTATTCTGATGGCTATCGAAAGGAAAGTCAAAGCACCATTACATCTGAGAACACAGGTTCCTGCCCTCAGACTCTGAGTGCGACACTTTAAAAAGTTACTTGAGTTCAGGAAACACACAAACTCTGCCTATTTGACCTACTTCTCAGTTCCTAAGAGCTTAACAGCTTATAGGAAATCAGGCTACTGACTGGACCACAGGTAAATTGCATACTTCCTTACGTTTTCCCCAAAAAAAAAAAAAAAAAAACCTGAAAAAGGAGAAAGAACAGTAGCCATGGAGCCCCATAGAAAATTACCTCTAATGGTCACCTTGTTCGTAGCAATCACCGCATTGTGAGTCCAAATCAAAGGCTCTTCTATGACTAAGCTCCACAATCATATGTCATCTTAACAATTTATTGGCTTGGAATAATTGTGCCAAAAAAGAGAACTATTTTTCTCCAGGCTAAAATGAGCCAAGTTGATTTTATTTCTCCCCATCTTTTTTCTGATCAGGATGATACTCAGAAGTAACCAATTACATTCAGATCACCGCTCAAAAATGAACAGATTTTTTTTAAAACTCAAATGTGTTTATCCATTCCACTCCCTGAAATATCAGCCATGATCTCTTTCTTAAAATGTTTCAAATTACTCTCAAAAAGGTGTACAAAAGGCCCCTCATTTCATATCTCTGTATCTTTCCATTCCCCGACAGCCACCACCAAGATAAAAGAAAATCCAATTTTAAAACAGGGACATTACATTTGATACTGAATAAATAAGATAACCAAGGGTCTCTAAAGGGGTATTTTACCATAAGAAACTTGCTGCAAGGGGACAGGCTCTTCCTGAATTCAAGGGGCTTGAAGGACAGAGCGGGAGTCCTCCCTGGTGACAGACTGTGGCCTCTTCCAATAGGGAGAGGGACAGCCCTCTGGCACAGCTGCATTTGGACTCAAACTTGATCCTGGAGGTGCCTGGGTTTCCCGGGCACTCAGTAGGTCCTTTCAATGTGGAGACTTCAATTTGGAAATTTTTCTTGTGTTGCTTCTTTGACAATTTCCTATTTACTGTTTCTCTTTCAGAACTCATCAGATGTTGACCTTCCTAGAGAAGCAAACCTGATAATCAGTCTTTTCTCTCTAATTTTTGGTTCCTTTCTTTTTCCTGAGAATTTTCAACCCTTCTACTTTAAGTCTGATTGTCATTTTTAATTTTGGAGCGTTCTCTCGTGATTTCTCTTTCCTAGCCTCCTGTTCTTAGTTTAGGAAGTAGTGTCTTAATTTTCTAGGGGTTTGGGGGGTTGTTTTTTCAGGTTTCTTTCTCATCTCTGCTGTGTCTGTTTCCTCAGCTTCCTCCTTCCCTTTATTTTGGTATCTATTACACTGGATAGTTTCCTCGAACATCTCCTGATTTGGGGCCGCCTGTCCTCATTTCAGAAGGAGGAAGTCAAAAGCTGACTGGAAATGCTCTGTGTGGGGGTGGGGCTGCTTGCCAGGAAGGCCCCACTGCCCAGGGAGCCTTGCTGCAGACTGATGAGGATGCAAAGTGACCTTCTAGCTGCAGAAACCCAATGTCAAGGCCTAAAGATGTTTTCTCTGGGACCTTCAGTTTCTCCAGAGAAAAATCTTGCCATCAATATTCCAGAAACAGGAGGGGAAGCTCTAGAGCCCCACTGGTTAAGTAGGAAGACTTCTACTTTGAACATTTGTATTAAAATTTTTATTTTTTGAGAGAGCCCGTGTGTACATCTTACAGAGGGGAAGGGGCAGAGGCAGAGAAAGAGAGAGAATGTCAAGCAGACTTCCTGCTGAGGCACAGAGACTGATGGGGGTCTCAATCTCAGGACCCTGAGATGATGACCCGAGCCGAAATCAGGAGTCAGACGCTCCACCCACTGAGCCACCCAGGCACCCCTAACTCATGAACTTTTTAAAAACTGCGGTGCCTTCCCCTGCTTTTGCAATAGCTGGTGCTTCCGTGTCTTGAGTCTGTCCAGGGATTTCCCACATCAGCCAACTTACCTGTCACCTGAAGTTGCTTCTGTTCGATTAAGGCCATCAACACATCCATGCATTCCAACTTCTAAAAAGTCATTGAAATCCTTTTACTGACTCTTTCCTCTCTTGATCTTTGCCTTAACAGTTATCCCAGGGAGGCTTCCGGAGAGAGGGAGAGATACATACATACAGCCAATCCACCAAGACCGTTCCCTAAGCCGGAAAAAATTCTACAGGATTCTCTGAACTAATCTTAGTGATGCTAAAACGAACAGAAGCAGCCACTCCTCTCCTGAAATATGAATCTGGAAGTACTGTTCTATTAAACAGCACAGGGAGAAGCTCTTTGATCTGTGTGCTAGTTTTCCCACTTACTGTAGGCCTGCCACACATAGTTCTCTTTATGGGGCTGTGTCAAAAACCCTGTAATGACTCACTGCGTGTCATGATGATCTGTTTGTACTTGACCCCTGCCACAGGTGTCAGAAAAGAACCAGACAGACCACCTCCACCACACCGTACTACCAAAGAGAGCAGCTCTCGTGCCCAAGACCTGGTATCCCAACATCAGGACACCACTCCCTTCAGAAACCGTAAGGAAGGTTTGAGTCTTCCACGCACCTTCCTAAGAAGCCACATCCCCACCAACTTGACTACAGAAGGGCAGTCGTGACATTGTGGCTTAACATCCCATGGCCCACTACTGAAATGTGTGTCCTCTTGGAAGAAAGGGATGGAGGTCAGAATTACAAGCATCCTGGTGAAATGTGGCAACAGCTGATACCTTCTTCTACCACGGTAAGTTAGAAACCCCGCATTCAACAGAAGGCAGTGCAGAGTTATTCCATAATGTGAAAACAGACCCTCTGGTGAGTACTTCACCAACAAAAGGAACCGAATGCTTGAGACTCAGGAGTGACGAGAGGCCAAGAACCAGAAGACAAAGGTGTCACTGGCAGCAGTGAAATTAAAACGTCATCTTTGTATAGCCCTGTGAGAGCACTGGTAAAGGTTAATTATCACCGGGTGTCCATATCAGCAGAAAGATTAGAAGGGAATTTAAAAGGTGGTAATCGGTTTGCCTCGGTGGCTCAGTTGGTTAAGCAGCTGCCTTTGGCTCAGGTCATGATCCCAGCATCCTAGGATCAAGCCCCGCATGGGACTCCTGGCTCGGCAGGGAGGCTGCTGCTCCCTCTGCCTGCTCTCCCTGCCACAACCCTTGCTTGTGCTCTCTCGTGCGCTCTCTCTGACAAACACATAAGATCATTAAAAAATAAATAAATAAAAGGGAGTAATCTTCTTAGCAGGCCATTCATGGCTATGGTACCTTCCTGGGAAGCACCAAAACTCATCCGGCATTTCCATACCCACCCCACCAGCTTGCTGACATTCTATTCCTGGCATCTCTCTTCCACTGTGAACTCTTTACTTGCTTGATACTCTGCTTCCTGAATAAAAATGGAGAAGTAATTGGACTCAAGACCTAGTTTAGCAATAAAAGGGACAAGGTCTACAGCTGGATTGGATATTGACCAGAACGAGCCAGGAACCCAGACGGAGGTTGCTGATACTTGGGCAACTGGATACGTGGTGGTGCCAGTCCCTGGACAGGATAACTGGAATAGAACAGACTCATGGAGGGAGGGTTGGATTCTGGACAGGACAATTCTGAGGTGTCTTTAAGAAATGCAAGAAGGGAGGTCAAGTAGGCAGCAGGGAAAATGATCAAACTTTGCCGTCAGGGAAGAAGTCTAAGCCCGAAATATAAATTCTGGATTGCCTGTGTGTAGTTATGAATGTAAGGAGACTACCCTCGGGGAAAGTAAAGAGTGAAAGAACTCTGAACTTTGCAGACTAGAATAGGAGGGTCTACTTCTCTATGAAATCATAGGAAAATGCCACTTTCTAGACCAAAATGGTGGACTACCAGAAATTTCTAATGGTCCAATCCAATAGAAAGAATAGCCAGAGTGCGTGAGATCAGGAGAGTAGGATGTATTCTGTAAGCCAAAAAATTTAAAAGAGATGATGATGGTCAGTGGCAACAATATTCCTGAGAAATTTGGGAGGAAGACTAAAAACATCCAGTCACATTTGGAGAGAGTAATCACCAGTTCTTTTGACAAGACTTACTCTCTCAGAAAGACTGGGGTTGGAAGCCCTTTTAAGATGTGAGAGCGATGAGAAATTTGGGGTATGGGTAGCAAGTGAGCCATTCTTCTCAAGATCAAACAAGATAATATATCTAAAGAGATTAGAAGGGTGCCTGGCTCATTTAAAGGACTTGATAAATGGGTTAAGTGATTAAGTGTTTTTTTTTTTTTCAACGTGACTAGTGAGATTACTGGTCGCTCTAAACCTCCCACGGCACTTTAAACAAAGCTTTGTACTTAGCTGGTACTCAATAAATATTTTGGATGTGATCACTGTTAAGTAGGAACAAAGGGATGCTAAATCATTCTATTCTACATAATTTGCAATTAAAAGTAGCTATAAATTCTTGGTGAACCAGATGCCCTATTTTCCCTTCTTAAAAATATAAACTAATCTAAATGGGATTCTGTATTCTTCATTCCTCTATGCTATGAATTAACAAAATCTTCATTAGAATATCACTAGATTACTACATGATGAAACTACTCCCCTATACACACACACACACACACACACACACACACACAGAGACACAGGAAATCTGGCCTAAAAGGGAAAAACTGGTTATATTTTGTGACATGATTCAAGGTTGTGAGATTAAGTGAGGATGCCACTGAGCGTCTCCAGCATCTGAAAATGAAGCTGATCTTGGGATCAGGAGCTGCTCTTTGCTGTGATCAATGAAAGAATGTGAGCTTCTGGAATATTCCAGAAAATATACCAGCCACAGGTTAGGTGTTCCTTTGGTTTATTATTCATAGTAATCAATGCTTCTCCTATCTACAGGTGTTATTTTGCAGCTTGAAGGATCCCAGATCTAGCCACCATGCAGAGTGAAAGGTAAAGGAACTGCAGAACACCAAGACAGGGGTGGGCTCCTGTACAACTTCATTTACTTCCCTCTCAGGCAAACCCAGGGTGATTTACACCTTCGGCATTACCTGGAACCGTCTTCGCCCAGCTACCACTTTCTCTATGAGGCAGGCCTCCTCTTCCACACACCTTCTCTCTGCCAAATACACATACATTCATTCTAGAAGGCCCAACCATTCTGGGTCCCCCAAAATAAGAGATGCCCCTTTTTTGAATTCCTAGCACTCTTTGTTCAGAATTCAATTTCAGCGTCTAATACACTAGGTTGTAATTACGTGTTCTACGGTCTTTCCCCAGGTCTACCTTCCAGGGGGACAATGAAGCCAGCAAAGCTGAGATCTAGGACACACTGGGCTTACTCCATCCTAAACACCTGGCACATAACCGATAACAAACGGTTATTGGTCGGATGGTATTTTTCTAACCAATTCAGTAACCTGACTTAATACATCAGATTAGAAGGGAAACAAGCCAGGGGTGGTAGCTTTTTTTTTTTTTTTTTTTCCTGTAGCTGCTAGAACAAATTACCACAAATTTAGAGGTTTAAAAATGCCACAGATTTAAGCTCTTACAAATCTGGATACCAGAAGTCTAAAATGAGTCTGCAGAGCTGCATTCCTTCTAGAAAAATCAGTTTTATCCACTTTTTCGCCTCTTAGAGACTGCCTGCAGTCCTTGGCTTGGGGTCTCTTCATAAACCAGCAAGGGCAATGTCTTTGGAACCTCTGACTCTCCTGCCCACCTCTCATAAGGACCTCTGTGATGATTCTGGGCCCCCTGATAATCCAGGGCAAGCTCCCATCTGGAGATCCCTTCCTGATCCCATTGGCAAAATGCCTTTTGCAGTATGAAGTGACACCTGGCTGGGGTATCTTTGAGGGGCTGTTGTTATTCAGCTGAGCACAGACAGGTGCACGGACAGTGGCAAAAAGCAACTGCCAGTGACCTAAAAGCAAAGGATGAAACAGAAAAAGGTGGAAAGTCAGTGAAAACTCAACAACCAATCAATGAAGCAACCTGTGTCCTCTGAAGTGGGCATAAATTAGCTCTGTGCTCGTTCAAGGACCTCTGGGTGGAGGACAGCAACTTCTTTGTCTCAGGGTCCAATATCACCAGCAATTCAAAATAAAGACTTGGGAGTCACGAGAAAAAAGTTCATTTCATTCTGTAAGGTTTAAGAAAAAGGATGCGGGACCATGAGAGTATCTCAATTAAATGATCCTGAATTTTGAAAGGTAAGTCTCAGAGGGGGAGACTTGGGTTCCCTGAAAATTTGACTTACATGGAAAATCTTCCCTGATGCCAAAGGAGATTTATGTTTTGTTACGGACTTAACAGTTGGATCCCTCCAAAATTCCTATGTTGAAATCCTACTGCTTCTTGGGATGGTATTAGGATGTGAGGCTTTGGGGGGATGATTAGGTCATAAGGGTGAAATCCTCAAGAACTAGATGAGTGTCCTTTTTAAAAAAAGACCTCAGAGAGATCCCCTGCCCTCTCTGCCAGGAAAGGAAACAATGAGAAAATGGCTGTTTGCAACTCAGGAAAGGGTTCTCACCAAACCTGGCCGTGCAGTGCTAGGATCATAGACTTCCAGCATTCGCAACTGGGAGAAAGAGATTTCTGGGGTTGAAAAGCCACCCTCCATCTATGGTGTTGATACAGCAGTCTGAATGGACTTAGACAATGTTTACCAGGGAACTGTACTTCTGTCCAGCATAACTGCACTTACATATCCAAATAAATGTTAACTCTCCAAGCAGGCACCCCAGGGAGCACAGTAGATTTCAACAAATAATTCCTGTCTGGAACTCTGAGGAAATCTCCCTTTAAGAAGTTACTTTAGAATGAATATATAAACCACATCATCATCAGCCTCGTCATTTCATTAACATATCTCACGTTTCAACTGGAATTAGCAATAAGTTGAGTTATTAAGATAGGCAACCAATGATTAGACTTGGTTTCACATGACTTCTGGACATTAAAAAAAAAAATCAAATATCATTTATCCTGATAGTAGTCAAAAGAGTGAGCCACAAGATCTAGATATAGCTCTTAAATAGGAAAGTCAAAATAATTAAGTAAATAAAAGTGGGAGTTATCACTGAATGACGCAGTTAACCTTTCCAGACCACCTCTTTGAACAGGACCACACTCTTTGGATGTGTAACTTATGGTATGGTTGGCTGCTTAACAGGACTCTGGCTCTGATCAATTAGTCACCACTTATCTCTATTATTCACTGCATGTTACATGGAAAGAACACTTAAATGCATGCAAGCAAAACTCTACGTCTGGTCTGTATTGATGCCTGTATCTCACATGCTTTACAAGCTTCTATTCGTATTAATGCTGACATCACAAGTCTTTCGTATCTGGATGCCAAACCTTGGAGACAAAGATCTTTCTCCCCTTTCCTTCCAGGGACGGTGGGGACTTGATTTGATAGGTTTCAAGTTCCCACCCTACAGACCTGGGAATCCAGATGATCTACAGTCAACTGTGAAGGATTTATTTCACAATCAAACACACATGGCTTCACAAACACACACTCACTCCATATGGGCTGTCCAGAATGGCTACACAAATGTACTTTCCTCCCGGCCATATATCTTGCAAGCTGCTGACAACAGAGCCCCATTAGCAACTTCATAGGTAAAGCTGGGCTCTATCACTGGCCTTGATATATGGCACTCTTGGTGGTCACTCAGCCCCATTCATACCCATGACATCACTGTTTCCATAGAAACAACATCACTACATTTTCAAATGGGGGAAGGACGACACAGGATTCGGAAAGAAAACAAAACCCGAACAATGCAACTGGAATATGTGAGCTATTAGTTAGCATGCTTTTGAAAGGGTGACTTAGTTTCTCTGCAGGGGAAAAAAAAAAAAAAAAAAAAGCCCACACAAACACAAAGTACAAATTTTTAAAATTACAAATAAATGGAGAAGAAATGCAAATAGGATAAACAACTGACAAATTTCTTTTGGAAAGATAATCCACTTTACTTTGCCAAATTAGATTTAAGAAATTTAACTTTTCTTAAAATAAGCCCTGCAACCCCATAATGCAGGCATATTAATGCATGAATGCTTTTAAAAACATTTTAAAGTTTTCTTGTGCTTTTTGACTTAATGTGGTATCCTGAGTTAATATAATTGAAGGTAAATTTTAATAATTTTTGGCAGTTCCACTAAGAAAAATAATTCACCTGTAGTCATATTCCACAATATATATACATACATATATATATATATATATATATATATATATATATATATATATATATAAAAGAAGCAAGCCACAACCATGTGAACACTGAACAATGAAACTGTATTTATGAAACCGGACACAAAGGCAAAGTCAAACCACTACACAAAACTTGAATAGAACCTTTTCAAAAGCAATCTCAAAAATGAAAAATTCATGGAGAGGAAAATCAGGCACTAGTACCATCCTCTGATTCTTTATATAAACATAAGAGACTTCCTCGGTATTGCTAGAAACGGCCTGTTGTGTTTAGGGAGAGAAACCAGCATTCTTTTGAGCGTCTATAATTAATAGTCTGACTTACAACTCCAGAAACATCTTAGGAATGCCTTCCTGGATGTGGGACAGTCTTTTCAAAGACTGAAAATGTTGCCCAAATCAGTCACCCAAAAGCAATCTAGCTCAGATGAGATGAAAAGTGCACAGGGTGGATTCTCGGAGAGAGACCATGTGTGTGCAAATACGGGAGCTCTCTGCCCCCAGATACTGACGAGCATAACCAAACAACCCTACCGGGGGTCACAGGTTGTCTCTGGTCTCCCTGAGCAGGGAGGGATGGCGATGGCTGAGCAGTGCCAAGTACGAAAACCAGTTTCCAAGCCAAGGGGAAGGGTCTCAATGGACTCAACCATGCATCCCCCTACGGACGCTGCCACGAACCCCCACCGCAACACCTGCCAACCCGCGGCCATTCCTTCCTTACTGACACATGTCAAACCCGCTAGGCTCATTAAGCACGTAAACCGTACTGTTTATGAGTGAGCAACCCTACACAGACTCATTTACTCATCCTAGTGGTGGGCTTCTTTGGGACCACCCTCTCCCTCCATGAAATTCCCAGGTAGGAAGTGGCACCAAAAATCCCAATAGCACAGAGCCACCAGCACCACCTATCAGAACATGACCCATCCTGCAGTGGGTCGGACAGGCGTGATTGCCAAGACTTCTACGGTAGACCTTAAGGGCTTGGCCTAACAAACATCTAGAGCCAGGAGTTGAGCCCCATATGGGATATAAGACACAATGAACTAGGGGCGCCTGGGTGGCTCAGTGGATTAAGCTGCTGCCTTCGGCTCAGGTCATGATCTCAGGGTCCTGGGATCGAGCCCCGCATCAGGCTCTCTGCTCAGCAGGGAGCCTGCTTCCCCCTCTGTCTCTGCCTGCCTCTCTGCCTACTTGTGATCTCTCTCTCTGTCAAATAAAATAAATAAAATTAAAAAAAAAAAAAAAAGACACAAGGAACTGCTGAAGACCACTCGGGTCCAACCAGGAGATAAACCCAGGTAGGAGAGAGGTGAGGGACACAGAGGTAGATTCTGTAGGAGAAAAAGCTCACAGGTAGGTTGGGAGGGTGGAAGCTGCACCAGTCCTGTTCTATCGGATGCCCCCACCTCACCCCATCACCACCTCTCACTCAGCGGCCTGTAGCAGATACAGGGGTCAGGAGTGACCGTTCCACAAACAAGGTGGATGAAACCTTACTAAGACCCGGCTCCACTGTCACAGGGCTCACAGACGAGGAAAGCTAGGTGTCCTATAATTCTAATTCAGGGTTACAAATGCTGTGGGGTGCAGTGGAAGGGCGACGAAGCCTTTGCCTTCCGAGACAAGGGGCGAGGGGAAGAGGGGGGCTCTGGGAGACTGGGTGGCAAGAGCACACACAGACACCAACTCTCGGCATTCAGGAAACACAAATGGCCCATGCCTCTGGAGGAAGCGAGCTCAGGGATGTGGTTAGAAATGAGGCTCACCACTGAGCTAGGGGAGAGTTCATGGTCCATTTTCTAAACAACCAAAACAAAGCAGAGCACTGGTAGAACAAGCAATTCTTAACCTTGCCACTGTGAGTTCAAGCCCCACATTGGGGTATGGAGGAGGTACTTCAAGGAGGAAATGTCCTCTCTGAAATTTGGGATTAAAAAAGAAACATCTATGGCCAGTAGAGAAAATCTGAAGAGAGAAATGGCTACATGAGGCCCAGCAGTCAGGGGCTGCCATCCCCATGATCCACAGCACTAAGACGGCCATGCAGGCCTCAGATCCTACACAAGCTGATGGCCTCCTCCCCTCTGCGGTGGCCCCCACCCCACTCTCACTACAGGTGATGTGGCCTTTGACTGTTTTTATGTGTGTGCCAGATTTGAACCTGTGTTCTCACCACCCAGGAGCTACCTCCCAGCAGCACTTACTCAATCACATACCCACGTGAACACAGACCCACTGGCCTCCCCTGGCTTCCCAATGGGTCCTCACCCTGGCTTTTGGCAAGTTCTGCCCAGAGCTCCCTTTTTAAATGCTCCTCCAACCAGAAGGCTCTGTGGCATCTGTCATAGGTTCAAGGCCTGAATGTAGGAAACTATATGATAAACTAAGTGTTTATCATCTTTGATGTCCCGCTCCAACCCGTGCTGGGCCTCCACCTCCCTCCATTCTCCTCTAACACCCAAGCTTTCTGAACCAACCCCTGGGAAAGGCCTGAACAAAAGTTAATTTCACCTAGAATTATCTGAAGCAAGGAGAGGTCACCATAGAAGTAGAAGGTGCTGGGGAAGTGTTAAATCATGGATGGGCCTGGAATCATTAAGAGCCTCTAAAACAAGTTGTTTTCTAAATTCATGAGGAACTGTAGGTATTTGGCGCCAGCTGTTGGGGTCAAATAGCCGAAATCCTCAACTCAGACCCAATGCATGCAGAACCCTAAGACTCCATGAGAAATGACTTTTGCATCATCAACCACTCTGTTGAGATTTTATTTACTTTTTTGACTCTGGGATCATGACCTCAGCTGAAGGCAGACGCTTAACCACCTGAGTCACCCAGGCACCCCAGCCACTCTAGGAGACGAGACACACTGTTACACCATATAACAAGCCATGTGCGTGGCATGTGTGAAAGGAGGAAAAAAGGCAGAGAGGCAAAGGAGAGAGTGTGGTGCAGTAAGATGAGCGAAGCTGGTGCTATAAGATGGTTATTTACATGGTCCAGTCAGAAATGAAACAGGACATTAAACAGTGTCCACGCCAGTGTAGCTGTCTGGCCACCAACCGAAAACCCCAAGGACTCACAGGAGTTAGGAAATAATAAAGACTGGGGCACCTGGGTGATGCAGTCGGTTAAGCGTCCAAATCTTGATTTTGGCACAGGTCAAGATCTGAGGGCCGTGAGATCGAGCCCCGTGTTGGGCTCTGTGCTGGATGTGGAGCATGCTTAGGGTTCTCTCTCTCTCTCTCTCTCTGCCCCTCCCCATCTCTGTCTCTTAAAATATAATAATAATAATTAAATTAAATACCTACCTACCTAGCTAGCTACCTTTTGGAAGGGGAGCAAAATCCACTGGAAGATTAAGGTCCATCCAGAAGCCAAAGTCAAGGAAGAAACTGCAGGGATGTTTGGTGACACATCAGAAGATAGAGGAGGCGTACCAGCACCCCGACGCTCCCCCAGGGCGGGACTATGTGTATGGTGGACGCTGTCTTCCCAGTCTCATCTCTCTTCTGACTTACTCAATTCTTCCTTACCTTATTCCAACCGTGAGAGTAAAGGCTCTTGCTCACCCAAAAAATAATCAACGGGCACAGGTTGGATTTCCATGTTTCTCTTGCATGTGAGACAATAGTCATGCATCAAGTTTATGACACTGCGGAGGTCACTCCCCAAAGGATGCATCTGACCTGTTCATCCTACAGCCACAATTATAGCTCTCACCTTGGCTCAACAGCTACCCTGATCAGCACCTTCCACACAGCAACGGAAGGTCATGGAAAGAAGAAATCAGAAAATGTGGATAGCTCATAGCAATTCATTATCTATTGCAAACGACTCACACCTGAAATCCCTCTCTTAGGCCAGCCACCATGGTTTCTCAGCATGAAACAGGAAAAGGAGCTGAAGGAGAAGAGAGAACAGCTTGGGGAAGGGTCTGGGGTGCTGCCTTCAGTCTGGGCCAAGGCCAGCTGGAACAGGCAAGCACAGAAAAGATGCAGATCCCAGCTTCCTGAGGACGAGCCACCATAATTAAAAGAGGTGGAGGGGGAAAGTGGCCAATCTATCTATAACTCAAACTCTGGAAGCCACCTCAAATACTAAAAGGCTCTTCAAGGTCATCTTGAGTCCTTCCCAGTTACTTGAAAACAGCCTGACGGATGCTAATTAACCCTCCGGATTCCGCAGCCCCAAGGGAGATGTAAATGTGTTTAACTGATGAGCAAGTTCAATCTGTACTATTCCTGGAGCTCAAACAGCTTTTTAAAGGGCCTTCTGAAGAAAGCATCCTGACAGCATCAGGGACTGTCCTAACTTAAATGGACCACAGAGAGTCTCTCTGGAGAGGATGCAGCAAGAGTGGAAAGAACATGGACTTGGAGAAAGGTCTGGATCCATATCAGATTGGGCATCAAACAGCTATGTGAGCTGGAGATCCACCTCAGTTTCTTTACCTGGACAAGGAGACTACCACCACCCACCCCACAGACTGTGCTGGCAAAATGCCCTCACCCTATTCTCAGCTGACAGTGGGCTCTAGTTATAATCTGTAGTGCGCTGTACACTGTGGTTTGCTAGAAAGTGCTGTAGTGGTTTGTAATTTAGAAGCCTCTTGCCTCACTTCCCTTCTCCTTTGTAATTACCCACCCAGCCCAGCCTCTCAGGACATGCCAGCCGCTGCTGAAAACACATTCATGTAGGTTCCCTAGACCTCAAGTTCCAGACTCTAAAATAACCAATGTGATTGCCTTGTCCTAGCCAGCAAGGTGGGGGTGGAGCCTCGCAGGGGAAGCTTCTCATGCTCCCTCACCTACCAGTCTCCTTGCTTGGCTGTTACTCCTGTGCACTCATTTCCCCATCAGCCTCTGCCAGGGTTCTGAGCACCTTCAACTCTGTCCTCATCCACGAATCTCAATAACAAGCTGCCTACCTTCCTCTTTCAAGGTCTGAAAAACAGCAAGGAGGCCCAGGGTGGTCTCCCTATACTAGGAAATGTTAATGAGAGGACCCCATCAGCTTAAACAGTCAGATGATTTTCAAAATTACAAACCCTTGTTAGTGTCAGTGTGGTGTGTGGTGGGGAGTGGCATGGTACCTTTCATCTTTGCCCATTCATACACATGGTGACATTGCATTCCCAGCCAGGGGCACCCTCCTAAAGCCACTCTGGGTTACCAGAAATCCCAACCCTAGGAGGTCAAAAATATTCAAAATATATTCAGAATATATTTGAAATATTCAAAAATATTTCAAGACAATGACACAAATATTTCATTAGAAGAAAATGGTTCTTAATATACATTTTTTAGAGAGAATGGGAGAGCCAACTTGCCCCCAATCACACAGCTCCACTCTTACTTCCCCTTTCCTTCCTCAACCTCAAAGTAGCCTCAGTAGGAACAGACATGGTCTCCCTAAGATAGGAATGGTCTCCTTGATACAGGAGATGCCTGCTTATTTTCTGGATTCATGCATTTAAAAAAGATAAATCTTCAACTGTGTCAGCAAAAACATTTGTTAAAGACATGGCTTGGAAAACTTAAAAAACAACATATTTTTTAAGAAAGTAAGATCAGTTTGTTCATGGTAGGAAAACAGAACTTTCTCACAAGATGACAGCCACAAAAATGGCAACATTTGCTCAGAACTCAGCATCAAAAAAGAGATGGATAACACCGTTTTAGCTACGAATCCAGGATTAAGGGGTATGCCTAAACTGTCACTTATTTTTAAACTGCTCTGAAAAAGGGCTAGTAGCCAAAATCTATGAAGAGTTTATCAAACTTAACACCCAAACAACAAATAATCCAGTCAAGAAATGGGCAAAAGACATGAACAGACATTTCTTCAAAGAAGATATACAGACGGCCAACAGACACAAAAAAATACTCAACACCACCTGGCATCAGGGAAATACAAATCAAAACCACAGTGAGATACCACCTCACACCAGTCAGAATGGCTAAAATTAACAAGCCAGGAAACCACAAATGTTGGCGAGGATGCGGAGAAAGGGGAACCCTCCTACACTGTTGGTGGGAATGCAAGCTGGTGCAGCCACTCTGGAAAATAGTACAGAGGTTCCTCACGAAGTTAAAAATAGAGCTACCCTATGACCCAGCAATTGCACTACTGGGTGTCTATCCCCAAAATACAAATGTAGTGATCCAAGGGGCACATGCATCCGAATGTTTATAGCAGCAATGTCCACAATAGCCAAACTGTAGAAAGAACCTGGATGTCCACCGACAGAGGAATAGAGCTGCCCCGCACAGCTGCTCTGCTCTGAAATGTTGGCAAAAACTGTCTTGAGGCCCATCCACACTTCACCAAGGGGATTAAGAACACACTTATATTATGTCAAACTACCTCTAACCTTTTTGTGGGGGACTGGGAGGAGACTAACTTTTAGCCTGAGTCCTGAGTTTAAGGGTCAACCCTTAAAAGCAAGCTACCTGTGCGCCTGGGTGGCTCAGTGGGTTAAGCCGCTGCCTTCAGCTCAGGTCATGATCTCAGGGTCCTGGGATCGAGTCCCACATCGGGCTCTCTGCTCAGCAGGGAGCCTGCTTCCTCCTCTCTCTCTCTCTGCCTGCCTCTCTACCTACTTGTGATGTCTCTCTGTCAAATAAATTAAAAAATCTTAAAAAAAAAAAAAAAGCAAGCTACCTCCATCAGTTAACATCTTGGAGGACAATGTCCATGGATAAAGAAAATTCCTACAGTTGTCCTCCTGGGCAAATAGGCAATGGGCTCAGGCTTGGAAGCTGGGCAGAACCTGAGTGAAAATGGCTATCTGGTCTAAGACGGACCGTAGGTGGAGCTTGGAGAGTCAGCAGGAAGGGACAGACAGAGCCTGGGATCGGACTCCTGGACTGCCGTTCAGCAGTGCGTGTGATCATAGGGAAGCTACTTCGCCCTGCAAATCCTTGCTTCTTCATCTGCAAAGGGCCCTGCTGATGAGGTGTCAGCATGACCATTGCTTCTTCAGGGAAGAGGTCTCCAAAAGGTCAATTCCCTCCATTCGACACACTGATCATACCATGGACCTGATCCTTTAGTGCCGCTTGGCTGAATATTCACACACATGGGATTATCTGATTAGCCCTGGAGTCTCCAATCTGTAAATTTCAGTAGGGCAGGGACTGTGTTGTTTTTTTTTTTCTCTCACAGGTCTGCCCCAAACTCCCAACACAATACACAACATGTAGTAAGTTTCAAATTAACACGTGTTGATGATTGAATAAATGATTAATTGAGCTCCTGAATGTGAAAATGATCTATAAAATAAGCAGCACAATGGAAGCGTTTGTGATTGTGACTTGGTGTGGATGATGACATGAGAATTAATCCTCTTAGCTGCTGGAAACCATTCTGCTTTCATTTAAGGAACAAAATTGCTGCATTTGAAGGACACCGTAAGGAGAGGGTCTCTGACAAGCTATCCCATGGTGCCCCATTTCAGGATTCTCTTCAGGACCATGCCAAAATACCCAGCTCATCAGCGTTCTGAAGCAGTCCTGCTTTATTCTGATCCATCGCTGGTCACTGTGGGAGACTTGGTTGAGTCATCTGGGCATTTTAAAAAGCAAGCAGTCTACTGGCTAAAGCTGCTGGGCATCTGCTGTTGGACCGAAGACAATGCATTCTGGACATGGGCTAGGCTGAGAAAAGCACCCCAGGGCCCACCGACCCCCACATTTGGTTGAATCCGACTCTATACCCAGACTGCTGTGAGCATCGGGAGCCAAAGGAAACTGCAGTGGCCAGAGCCCGGGAGAGCTTGCTGCCCCATGCTGATACATTCATGGGAACAAAGGCCTTCCAAGTTGCGCTGAGCTGGTCTGGAGATGGAAGGCCTTTATGCAGGTTTCCAAGGAGATGACTCAGATGCTGTTACCATAGAAACTGTTGCTACCACCTATTGTCCATCACCCCTTGACAGAAAGGCAAGGGGGGTGTGGTTTGATGGAGAAGGAAACAAGAAGAGTTGGATTTAACTCAAGATGAAAACACATATTGAGATGGGTCCCCCCCAAAGACTTCTCTGGTATAAGTAACAAAACCTCCAGTGTCCCAAGGAAATGAATCTGGGACATGAGTGTGGTGTGACGTTATTTGTGCTGGGTTCGGGGTGAGTACCATGGCACATAAAAATGACCTCTACCCATCTGTTGGGTCCTATCATCAAGGCTCTCCACAGAAAACACTTGGGCATAAGGGTCATCAGCACAGTCCAGGCCATGACCCCTGAAGATGTAGGACCATAAGGAAACGGATGTAAGCTGTCCGTTCTTTCCCCTCTTTCCTGCTGAAATGTTTTTCAGGTAAAAGGGGGATATAAACTCTGAGAAGCTCCTCAGAGTTTTGCTACTATCTCTTAATACTTATCATGAATAAAGTGTTCATTTCTTTTTAATCTAACAAGAGCAGCTTATGGGTAAATTAGACAAGTTCCATTAATCATAAATGCATACGGTCATGGAAGACATATTGGATTTGGAATCAAGTCTGAAAGATCAGAATTTGAAAGTCAGTCTCATTCCTTATTATATGCATGACCTTGGGCACTTTACCTGCTGAGTCCCAATTACTGCCAGTCTACTTCACATGGTATAAAGCCCCATCAAGGAACTGTCCTCTCGTGTGTCAAGTATGATGGTGTTGGTCCCATCCATACTAGCAAAAGGCTTTTTAACTTTAATTACTCCGGACAGGACTGTTACAACTCTTTTTGTGTTATCCAACCTTTTGTTTAGAAAATAATTGGTACCTAGCCAATTATTCTGACATTAAAATTATAGGTGACAAAATGAAATAAATCCCTACACAGCTTTCTGATTATTTTCTTATCTAGCCTTCTGATTATTTTCTACTCATCAAGCCTGACAGACCTGTCATTTCCCCCATAGTCATTTGGGAAGTCAAATTTCAACTGGGAATAAGCTGTTGAATTTAGAGGAGAAACTCTCTGGAAGACCATGGATGGCCACCAGATACTGTCTGCAGGAAAACAAGGAATCAGTATGGCAGGTACATTGTTGAACCCCATACATTGAATTTAGGGTAACGAATGGGAGCTGGTAAAGATCTGGAGTCCAGAAGTAGAAAGGAGAGTAGAAACAATTCACTGCTGCTACCCCAATCTAGAACATCTTCATGTCTTCCACACCCTTTAGAAAGACACCAAGTTGGAAATCCATCACCACAAGCACTCGCCAAGCTGCCAGGTAGACCTGCAGTCCTTCAGGTCTGCTCCAGGAAGTGAGTGTCTCAAAGGAGGCATTCAGGCGCACCGGATGTGGCAGAGAAAAAAATATGCAATTCAGTTCCTCCAATTCTGTACAAGTTCCTTATTTATGTTTTTATTTCAAATAACAGTGCTGTGCATTGTTTGGACACTCTTAGATCAGGAGCACATGTCCTGCCATGTTGTCAGACAGGAGGGATTAAGAAAGAAAGAAGCAAGAGGAGCAAACGTCTGTCCAATCATGGACTAGTGGCACTGGCTAATCCTACATGCCAGGAGGGAAGGCCCCAGAACAAGAGAGAACATGCTAGTGTTCTAGATCTTGGGTGTAGGTCCCTCTTGATAATGATCAGGAACCCAAAGCTAAGTCAAGACCACACAATCAAAAAGGGGTCACTGAAGGACTGAGGCCAAAGGGACTAATGCTCTTGGTTCCAGCAGGTAAGACTCACCTTTTGCTTTAGCTTTAAATAGGATTCCCACAAAAAGTCTTCGGAGCTTTAAAAATCTCACTCCCACAGATTGCCCACCCTAATACCAGACAGCATTTCTCCTTAACCAGAGCTTCACCGAGGCAGATCTCTCCAATGAGAACAAACTGGTCAACCTCTCCCCAGATATCTCCCCTCGACACACTACAACGTGGAAAGACCTAGAAAGTACATGACATAGCATAAATTGTTCTCCTGGCTTCTCCTCTTAGAGTTAAAAAGACTGAGGCCCAGAGAGCCAGTGAGTGACTTGTTCCGGGGTCAAGAGCCACATGGGGGCAGAACCTGGGCCAGAATCCAATTCTCTTGCCACTCATCACAGGACTGCTTCCAACACCTTACACCGTCTCAACACATGGCCATCTTAGTCCCATGCACACTAACTTTATCTCCGCTAGACTAAAATCTCTGACAGCAAGACCCGTATCTTTTACTAGCAACTTTCGCTCCCCATGCTCAAACACCCAGCACCGAGCTAGGGTATCTAGGAGGAATGAGGAAGCATTTCCTGATCAACTCCCACCTCACTTTTTATTAATGATCTGGGTGTGCCCTGCTAGCAGCACCAAATGCCCATCTCCACCGTAGCATTCATCATTCTGGACTGTCCTTGTGCACAGACTTGTCTTTCTCTTGACTGGACTATGACATCTTTAAAGACAAGACTGGATGGTATCTTACTACCTTTATGGATCTCAATGCCCAAGACCTACCAGGGACTCAAAAAATATATATTAAATTTTAAAAATGGATTCTAAAGCGAGTCTCAACCCACCCACACACATCACAGAAATCTTGGCTATTTCTGGGGCAGGAATTATCACTCTACCATCCCCTGAAATAATTTCTTTTCTTGGTTCCCAACTCTTGATTCTTTGGGAAGAATTCTAGCCACAAGGGCATCTGGCCTGCCATCTTTAAGAGGAGTTACAGTGACCAAGAACATCTTTACTCCCTAAATGTTTTAATGTTGTATAAATAAAATGCATTAACAGAGCTAGTTTTTAAAGCTAGGTGTGATCTTTTAAATCTTGTTATTTAAAGAAACCATCATCAGCTAGCAGCCCATTAAAATAGTCCATCTGGGACTATGGAGGAAAGATTACCAATTCCACTGCCAAACTCCATCACCAGAAAGAACAGAAGTGTCACTTGACTTACTCTAATGACACTTGGACACACTCAAAAAGCAAGTCAGTATCTGGACCCAAACAGATGCTCTCAATCTGATCCATTTCTTTACTGAACTTGATCTGTTTGGCAAGATGTGAAAATGTCTCACTCACAACACAAGGTTGAAAAAGTGATGGCTGATGAACATCTAGGCTGTTTCCAGTTTGGGTCACTGTGTTAAAGCTGCCATGAATGTACAATGGACGTGCACTTGCATTTCTCCTGGGGAAATGCTTAGGGGTAGAAAGGCTGGACCCCATGGTAGGTATATGTTTAACATTTTAAGGGAACTGCCCAGCCATTTTCCAAAGTGGCTGTCTCTTCCCATCCCCACCAGCAGCGTGTGAGGGTTCCAGAACTTCCACAGCCTCACAAACACTTGACAGCAACTGTCTTTCCGGTTTTGACCACCCTTAAGTGAAGTGATGGCATCTCCTTTTGTTTTAACCTGCATTATCCAAAGGACTAATGATGCTGAACATCTTGTCATGGTCTTGTCATCTTTTTTGGTTTAGTGTCTGTTCAAATTTTTTGCCCACCTTTTAGAATGGGTCATTTGGGGCGCCTGGGTGGTTCAGTTCGTTAAGCCACTGCCTTTGGCTCAGGTCATGATTCTGGAGTCCCGGGATCAAGTCCCACATCGGGCTCCCTGCTCAGTAGGAAGTCTGCTTTTCCCTCTGACCCTCCCCACTCTCGTGCTTTCTCTCTCTCTCTCTCAAATAAGTAAATAAAATCTTAAAAAAATAAAATAAAACGGGTCACTTGCTTGGTTGCTGGCGACTTTAAGTCCTTTATGTATTCTGGAGACAAGGCTCTTATACAAGAATGTCTGTCGTGGGTGTTTCCCTTAATAGACCAAATATCCTACTGATTTCCTCTAAGTGTTCCCCCACCCCGCCAGACTCTCCTTCTGGTGGCATCACAGTCTAAACACGGAAGTGAGGGCACAGGCAATACAGTCTGAAACCCCAGGAGCCGGTCTAGTCACAGCTCATTGGAAAGCTTCATGTCTTCTCAAATCCCTGCCTACTGCTTGTCTGCTTTATACTCACACACTCCAGGGATGAGTGAACATAAGTCTGTTTCTTTAAAGATACGCTAACTTTGGGGTCCCTGAGGGGCTCGGTCAGTTAAGCATTCGACTCTTGATTTCGGCTCAGGTCATGATCTCGGGGTCATGGGATCGGGCCCCGCATCGGGCTCTGCGCTGAGCGTGGTGCCTGCTTGGGATTTTCGCTCTCCCTCTGCCCTTCTCCCCACCGCCAGCATGCGCACACACACCCTCCTGATCTCTCATGAATAAATAAATCTTTAAGAGACACACTAACTTGAAGCCGTTCTCGTCAGGGAACATCTCAGCCCCCTCACAGAACTTTTGGGCAAGTCTAGAGACATTTTTGCTTCTCACAACTGGGTGGGCAAAGAGTTGTTCCTGAGACCTGGTAGGTAGAGGCCAGAGATGCTGCTGAAGGTCCACAAAGCACAGGTCAGCCCCAACAAAGAGTGATGTAGAAACCCTGCCTCAAATCCATTGGCAGGTACTGCTTTTAGGTCAAGCAATAGAATGCAAAGCAAATACTGATCTAAGAGCAGGAAACCCGAGGGGATTCTCTAAGCTCTGTTGCTAACTAGGCATATATCGTCCGGCAAAGCACCAAACTTCTCAAAGCCCCAAATTGCTCATCTATAAAATGCAAGGCTTAACCTAAATTACCTTGAAGTTCTCCACCAGTTGCAAACAAATACAATCCTATGACTGTTCGTTCAGAACCCACAGAACTTGGAGCAGCCATAAAATGGGCCTGGGGTTTTCAACACTTCCAGGTTAACAGATGGCGACGAAGGTTGGTTCGAGGAAGAATCTCTGAGAAAGTGTCTGATAAAGGGGGAAGGGGACCCACACATGGTGGTTGCCATGGGGGAAGGACAAAATGGGTGAAGGGGCGTGGGAGGTGCAGGTTTCCAGTCATGGAATGAAGAGGTCAAAGGCACAGGAGAGGGAACACAGTCCACTGTATTGCGATAGTGCTGCACAGTGACAGATGGTGGCCACGCACGTGAGCACAGCGTAACACAGAGCTCTCAAATCACACTGTCCACTCGAAACTCACACTACATCGTGTGTCAACTCTACTTGAAAAGATGGGGATCAACTATTGACCTCAGCAGGGACCTTGCCTCAACAGAGAGGGGGGAGATGACACAAGCTGTCCGACTTTCCCAACAGGTGCTCCCTAAAGAGAACCTGCCCCATGGAGCTGGACCCCCACCTGCCCTCCGTTTCCCCCACCGGCCCAGCTTCCATGAGGAACACGAGCTCCACAAAGCCAGGCGTGACTCTCACAGGAGAGAGCCTTCCAGGGCCCGTGTGCCCTGCAGAGCCAGTCCCCAGCTCAGAAGGGAGATGGTGTCGATGACACAGTGTCTTTGAAAATCCAGACAGGGCTCTGCCAGGAGGAAGAGTCAGCTCCTGAAGGACCCCGGGACTCACCTCAGGAAAACAAGAGGATTCCCTGTGGGCCCGAGCAGTACAGACACTGAATGTGGATCAGGTTTCTGTCACTCCCGCCCTGTGGGATGAAGAAGATCCTGCACCAGTTCTTAAAACAGCTGCTGCGCGGGTTAAATGAGATTGAAAATTGCTCCTCTGGGTCTCAGCAAGAGCACACTGATGGCGAGCATCTCGGACAGCCCAGGGGTAAAGTTCTTTCATTTCAAGATGACTAAAAATTAGAAACATTAATTAAGAGAGGAGACTCACTGGGAGCACCCGGTCTCCCAGAAGCAATCCCCAGAGCTGCCTGTAGATATTTCTGGTGAAAGCATCACAACTTCCACCGTAATGGACAGAGAACCGAGAAAAGTGAGGCCAGCCCGGCAGGGAAGAGAGGTTTGCTCTTCCTGCAACAATGAGGAAACTGTGGACAACTTGCTCCTTCCCAGCAGGGTGAGGGCAACGGGTGGGACCCGTTTCACCAATGGCCATGTCTCTCCTCGTGTCTCTTCTGTGACAACAGAAGGCGTCCCACAGGCCTAACCGCGAGGAAACGGGGAGCAAAGGTGGGACCCAGAATGGAGGAAGCGAATGCCTTGGCCTCTTATGGGACACAATCTCGGGCCAGAGCCCCTCCCAGCGCCCCTCCCCCTCACCCACACCGCACGTGCCTCGCACTACCCCAGTGCGTGGGGGACTCGGAGCAGAACGCCTTTACCCCCCTCTCAGCCCCGGTCTGCAGCCACAACTACTCCACGGCGAAACCCAAGGCGAAGACCCTGCAGTCGCGTCTGCAAACACCTGGAGCAGGTGTCAGACCCGAATAAAGCCGAGAGCACCACTTGTGACCCGCTTAAAGACGGAGCACGATAGGCTCCGTCAGGGATGCCTGTAACTTAATCAGGCCCCCAGCCCGCCCGCTGGGTGCGTGGGTGCATGTCTGGGTGCATGCGGAGCGGCGGCTGTCAGCTCAAACCCAGAGCAGCGTGCAAAAATCAAGTCCTCTGAATTACATTGTCCGTTTTCACTTGTTCTCTTCTACCTTTGCCTGCCCCCTCCCTCCCGAAGACCAGCTCGCAATGAAAGCAGAGAGGCAGCTGGGATGCGGACACTCACCGTCGGACCAGCGTTCTCTCGCAGGATCTGAGCCCGACGACCGCTGGGTGCCTGGAGGTAGGTGCCGCCTCCCTCAGCTCCCCGTGGCTGACTCTTCAGATGCTTTCTAAACAATGACTCAAAACATCTCTAATACCGAAACCACCTTTTTATTTGGTTTCTGCCTTTGTGGGTTGGGAACGTGGGAGAGGCTGGGTTGACGGTTCTTGCTTGGGGTTCTCATGACGTTGGTGCAGGAGGCTGGCTAGAGCTGCGGTCACCTGAAGGTCAGCCTGGGCCGGGCCTTCGAGATGGCCCGCTTACAAAGCTGGCAGATGGCCCTGGCTACTGACCGGAGCCCAGCGGGAGCTGTCGACCAGAGTGTCTGCACGTGGCCTCTCCGGCCTGGCTGGAGGAGGCTAGCCGGGCTCCTTGGCAGCTGGGTCTGCTCAGAGTGAGGGATAGGTGTCTGGTCTTTGGAAACCAGCCTCAGAAGTCTAGTGCCTCCACAGCGATCTATGGGCAATTGGGGAACCCCAAAGGTCAGCCCAGGATCCAGGCAGGGACAGTCACAGATCTCATTTCTCTCCCTGACACCAGTGTCAAAGATTTTGCGTTTTTAAATCCCTGCACTGACCTGTTTAACTTTTAAAGTCCCCGTCCCCTCAGGGTCAGGGAATGGCTTTGCGTATCACCCATCATGCCTCACTGAGCGTCTGGCTTTTAGGAGATGCTCAAGAGATAGATGCTGAGTGAATGAACAAATGAGCTTGCCGAGTGAGGATCTGTTTTTTGTTTTTGTTTTTTACTTCCCTGGAGACTCCTCTTCCTCCTCCACGGCCACAGTGGATACTACATCCAACTTTCATAGGATTGTGTTTAGGAATAAACACAATGATTTATGAGGACGGATTTTCATGGTCCCTTAGTTGTTGGCAAAGACTCGAGATGGCACACGTGGCCCATCGTCGTCCGCAGAGCTGCACGGCTTGCCCTCCCGCCCACGCTGAGACCCGTCACCCCGTCTGGCTGGCTCTCCTTCCTCCCCACTGCCCAGTCAGCTCTTGGCAGCCTGTCTCCGGCTCGCACTCCTCCTGGATGGGCAGCGTGGGGACCAAACCTGGTGTCTTACTGTGAATCTGTCTCTCCCCTTCTGCAGCCAGCCCGGGCAGGTCACTCCATCCTCCTTGGTCTCGTCTGCAGCTGCCTGAGGAGAAGATAATACCTGCCCCACAGAGTTGTGTTGAGGGCAAAAACGCGTCACTGTGCATTGTGTGTTCCAGGGACCCAGCACACAGCAAGGGTGGCGCAAGCGTGATGAGCTACAGGCACTGGCCCCGCCTTCACGGGTCCTCTTTCCCTCTGAATTCCGTGCTCTACCCACAATGAACACCCTCCAGAATCCAAAACATGCCGTGTTTTCTTTCACTTCAGTGCTGTCCACGTGCAACTTCCTCCTACGAGGATCAGCTTAAAGCCCTCAGACCAGCAGCCAGCTCGTGCTAACTACCATCCCAGTGTTGGAAATTAGGACTCTGCCTGGAATGTTCTTTCCCATCTCTCCTCTGTACCCCTCACCCCCACCCCTTGGCTAATTCCCAATCATCTTTCCAGTCTCAGTTCAAATATTTCCTTCCAAGCTTACCCTCTCCCTGCAAATGTAGTTCAGGTGTCTTTCCAGTCAAGGACACTGCTGGTTCCTGAGGGGCCTTCTGCCGCTTACAAAAATGCTCTCCTACCCCAAGGCAGCAGTGTCTGGAGAGGGGAATGGACTGGATTTTGGCCTCTACTCATGCCTTTAGCCAACAGCCAGTGAACAGCACCCCAACCCCCACCAACAAAACCACACACAGCTGCCCAACTGCTCGTGAGCACCCACAGCGTTTATCAGCCCCCGGTGCAATCAGCCCTTGTCTGTGTCCCTCCAGAAGGAGGACTCCACCAGGCCATGGCTACAGCTTCTCCAAATGGAGTCTCCGATACCTAACACACTACTCTGCACTTCAGAGCTGCTCAGTAAATCTTTGTTAAGTGAATGAATGAATGGACCATGGAGGATGGACATGGCCTTGTATTCTTCCCCTGTGCTTATTCTCGTCTTCCAGGGCCCTGGTGTAAACACCAAGCCCTCAACAACACATGCTGACTTGTCACCCATGCATTTGTGGGGTTTGTTCTGAGTACGAGAAACGGGGAGGGAAGCTTCCAGATCCTTTGCTCACACAGTGGAGTTCAGGCTCCAGCAGGAACAAGCACTCTGCTTTAAGGGCCCTCCGTCCAGGTGGCTTATGGACCTCTGCAACCGCCACCCTATTAAGCAGCAGGGAGCTGCCGAGGGCACAGCTCAGTCTGCCCAGGAGTGAAGAGAATGTGTTACCTAAGATTTCCCTGAAGGGTTCAGAGAGTGCCAGTTAAGGGTGCTGTCCGGCCACTGTCGCCCCGAACCAGATGACAGTAATCCCAAGCCACCTGCCGGGTGAGCAGGCAGGGGACACACGCACACACGTGCGTGCACGCACACACCATTCAGTCCCAGAAGTCAGTGAGGCCCCACATTTAGTAAGCTGCTGATAGTTGCAGCTTCTTGAAAAGGACACAGTAAGGCAATAAGACAAGGTAACCTGGGCAGTTAAGGGGCTGGTTTCAACGTGTCACTACGGGGGCAGGGAGGGGAGCAAGTGTGCGAGAAGCCGCACAGCCTGGCATTGGGAGCAGAACCATGTACACCCCGGGAAGCCTGGTCCAAGCCCTGGTTTCATGTTAGACACAAGCTGCCTTCCCTCTTCATCTGGGTCCCAAGAGTCGGTGAGCAGTCAAGGGGGTCCTTCTGCTCCCTGCAACTATGCTGAGAATAACATCAGAGAAACATAAAAGCTCTCTGAAAGCGGATGATTCCCTAAGTTACTGTCATTGGGTTGTCTCATTCCTCTGTGTGGTCACCACGCTGCTCTGCGGCTCTCCCTCCAGGAGCCCCTCCTGTGGTCTTCGTCCTTCCAACGGCTCCTGACACCCCTTCTCGCTCAGCCAGTCGTGGGGGCTCCTCTAGACACATACCCCAGCTTGAGGGCAGTGGTCACATCAGGTATTTTCTTGTGTCCTTAAAGCTCAGAGCCCAGCCCCTGGCCCGTAGGCTCGCGGACCCCAAGCCGGGGTGTACACACATGCGGGTGCGCAAGTGCTTGCCCTTCTCATCCGCCAAGGAGCTGACCACGGGGACAGCAAGTCGACCCCTTCCGGGACAGGCACCAAAGGGCAGTCGGTGTTTTCTTATGCCAAACTGCATTGCCCTTGAAACAGAGCTTCAAAACTTCTGCTGACGCAGTCCACCAAGTTGTGGATACAGTTGACAGGTTAAAATCCGATCTGACCCACTTTAACTGACGGCGGGGAAAGGGACTTGTAGTACGAGAACACGATCCGTGGGCCACAACGGTTACTTCAGAGACTCGTTCCAAAGAGGAGCCTGAGCAACCCCCTGTGGGCACCTGTGTACGGACCGGAGCCATCTGGGGCTCGTATCTGTTTTGGCTTCGGTGACTTTTATAGCAAAAGACTTCTTATCAAGACTATTATGGTCCATTAGTTAAACCAGATGTTAAAGCCATGAATCACTAAAACAAAAAAAAATGGACATACCTTGAGCATTTTAAAATAAGTATATAAACAGGTTTACTAATATTTTTGAGCCTACTGGTGATCTGTCCTTTAGGTACGGGTCCATAGATTAATTGCCCAAAGTCTTCTTGCATAAATAACAGATTTCTAGTTTGCTTTCTTCCAAGTGGATGAAGACCTTGAAGACATCACACAGTAAGACACAAAGACGGCTGCAGGCAGACCCCTTCCACAGCTGCTTCTCTCCTTTCAACTTTTTAACTCTTGCCATTGTCTTTGCACCTAGTTCACCAGCAATTTCTTTTGTAGCAACTCACTTTTACCAATTTTGTTGGAAACCCTCAACTTAGTTTCATTCACACAGCAATTAGAGGCAATTAGGTGTTAAGCACTTGGAAGAGTGCCTGGCACCCAGGGGTGCTCAATGCACGTTAGCTATCTATCCCACTCATTCCATTTATGTCATGATCAAGTTACTCAAGTTACAACAGCAAATTTACTGTTGCAAACAGGTAACAGCAATTTGCACAATGGACTCCTGCTACGCACTCAGCCTTAATGGAGGGGAATTACTGTGCACACAAAAGTAACATGGGCATAGAGCATACAGTAGCCATTAATGCATTTTGCAAAAGGGATGGAGACTAGCAAGTAAGTTAAATGGAGATCACGGAAGAGAGCGGCTGCTCTGATGAAGTCCTTCCAATCCCTTACGTTCTTCCCAACGTAGACGCCATCGCCAACCACAGCCAGTGCGTAAAGCCACACCTGGCTTCTCGGGGAGAGCTCCAGGAACAGCAACAGTATCGGTTTTTATTTGCAGTGTCTGCTTCCACTTTGCAAGATACAAAGCTAAACCTTTCTCTGCCAAGTCTCCCTAAATTTAAGCGGGCTGGCCAATGGCATGTTAGAATGGGTGGTCTGTGTTCACTTGAGTTGAGCATTCTTTTAATAAAGGACTTAGTTATAATGCTTTAGTTCTTTAGGTCTCGTTTTCATTCTTGTAGGCCAACTGACAATTGCCGTGGAATTTCAGACAGAGCTAATCCACAATCCTGTGTACTTAAAAATCAAAACTGACCAGCATCCTCACCAAACCAGGCACCACACTGAAAAAGGGATTGGTCCCCAGTGGGCCTTAATGCTCATGTGAATCTCAGTGCAAAATAGGGGAACAGGGACAGAAAGGGGCTGGCCTAAGGCCTTGGGTGAGGGCAGGATTAGCAGGACGTGAGACCAAATCCCGCCCTCCTGACCTCTCTCCTGTCCCAGCAGCTGCACTGCCTTCCCATGGCCCATGTTAGAGGTAAGTGGCTTAAAGAGGGCTTTACTAGGTTGAAGTCAACATTAGAAAACGGAATCCACCAACACGATCCATGGCCCTCTGCCTTGAATAAGAATTTACCCAAAGAAGAACAGAGGTCTTACTCCTGAGGGACTGATCACAGCTTTCAGGCCAAAGTTCCTGAAAAGACTGGTTCAGGAGCTCCTACCACAAAGGGAAGAGTCAAGAATCCTCCCCAGCAAAGGTGGGAGCTGGCCTCAGCAGTAAGCGGGAAATAAGCTGGTTTAAGTCACCGCCCTCTCTCCAGACACCAAGATGAATTCAATAGCCCATACACGGATTACTGCGCTTCTCTGAGGGTCAAGGGTAAGCTGAGGCCCTGATGAACACGTTACCATCCAGATGATACATACCACTTCACTCCCAAATAACCAGTGATTTAGCTACAGGAGCCTGCCCCGACAGTGCTGGGGAGGGGGATAAGTGAGGGAGCCAGCAGGATCTGCATCAGAGCAAGCTGGTGAATGGCGGCCTTGAACCTGCCAGTCTCGCTGAAATCGGTGGGTCGGCCTGGGGGCTATGGGTTTCCAATGAGAGACTCCATCTCTAAATAGTGAGAATCTAAAGGAAAGAGAATGAAGAATAAGACCCATGCCATGTCCTACCAGAAACAAACGAAAGGTTGGATACTCTTTTCTAGAAGTATGGAGAGAGGCAGCGGAAGACCAGACAGACCAGACAGACAGACTTGCCCCACCTCCTCAGAGGTTAGCAGAGTCAAACGCAAAGGCAGGAGGAAGCATGTGCTTTTATGCCTGGTAGGTGGATAAAGTCACGTTAAGACGGTCGTGTAGCTTCTTCTGAGTGTCCTTGGGCACACTGCTCGAGGACAGTACAAATGTCCTACTGTGAGCGATGGGTTCCCTAAAAATACTTCTCAGACGATTAAGTGAGACAGCTCTGCAAAGCATCGGACACAGATTCGGGCATTTATTAGGCGCAGTATAATGGCTGCCTTTGGGCTGAGTAAATGAGGAAATGGTAGCACAGGGCCCGACAGGGTAGGAATTCAAATCTGCCGCCTGGGTAGTGGGAGAGCTACCAGCAGAGGGATCACGAGGCTGAACCGTCCTGTAGCACTTAAGATGGAAAGGAGCCAGATGAGCAGGTCCGGAATGAAATCCAGAATACAAAAGACCTTGGCCAACAGGAGGTGATTGATAAATATCTTTGGAATGAGAAGCTACACAACACGTCATTTGCCTCCTGACATTACGCTGGGACGAGGAGAAGGGACATGAACTATACAGGCTCTATCCCCACCCCACCCTGAGGATCCTTCCAGCCTCAGTTCTGATCTCTACCAGATGGGCCCAAAGGACCTGCATGTCCCCTCCAGTGCTCAGACCATCTCTAGGATTCATTCAGCCCATGAGAGAGATGTACAGGCCAAGGACAAGCCCACACGTATGCCCGTGTGTCTGTGTGCGGTATCTTGGGAAGGGGTGAGGCGGGCTAGCCCTCCCCCAATGCCAGCCCCAGGCAGACCAAGGGACAGAATGCCAGGGATTAACCGCCGTCACCTTTGTGTGGCCGCCTTTGGGCCTTCAACGGGCACAGGCATAGGCACGCATGCAGGCCTGGTTTTAATTAAGCAGAGCAATGTCTGTACCCATCCAGCCACCAAAGCTTTGATCTCCCCACGGGGCATGCTTCTGCACTGCTGACTGCGCTCCAAGAGTCTGAAACACAAGCCAGCAAAAGCCTTTGACAGTTCAGCCTTGACCAAGCTCCCGGCAGCGGCACCCACACAGGTGTGCCCGAGGATGAGGGCCGGGGAGGAGGAGGAGGAGGCCGGGGCAGGCTTCTCTGGGTTAGGGACGCTGACCAAGCAGAGGCACAGGAGGGCCAAGGCTGGTGGCTACATATGCCATCCAACCAAGACAGGGAGAAAAATGCTCTGCTGCAGGGAGACCACTAGGAGTCGGTGCAAATGCATGTAAGCTGTGGGAACCTCTCCACCATGGGAAAGCTCTCAGAAACAAGGGTCCAGGGTCTAACTGACAAGTCTACAGAGGGTTGTAAGATGTGCGAAAGACAAACTTTCCCCGGTGTTGCATCTATTCCCCATGTATTAAGGACTCACTAAAGGAATTCTCAGATTTAAACCAAAAAGTCGCAGCCCCAATCTATGGGGATAGGTAGGCAGAGTCTGTTACCAGCAGACTCAGGCTGCATGCATCCTACCAGAACAGCACTGGAAGCAGCAGAAGGGGCTAGAGTTGGGGTGCAGTTGGGGGACCCCAGAAGGAATGGCCTGTTTTCCTGCACGAATCCAGATGTACCACTCCAACTGGCCGAGGACAGAGGGTGGTGTGTGTTGGGGGGGGGGGGTTCTTCTACAGAACATTGGGGACACATGCACTTTCTGGAACGGGCTCGAGACTTCTAGCAGCAGCCACTCCTCCCGTGACATAGCTCTTTCCAGTAGGACTGGGATCACAGAGAGCAGGGCAGCAACATCTTACAGGAAGGTATAAACTGGGAAGGACAGGGACATAACATGTTGCCGGGAACAAAGAGAAGGACAGACAGACTGCTCAGGAGGGGTTCAGAAGCTGGGGAGAACAGAGGCCAAAATGACCCCACTGACTTCATAAGAGAAAAAGGTCTACTGGGAGATAGTCCTAGAGTACAGCTCTAACAGTGTCCAGCAGCTTTCCCCTGACCAAAACCTACTGACTTTCCACCATCTATGGAGTAAGATAGGGCACTCAGTGCCTTCACTCTGAGAGCCCAATGTACCTTCCCATCCTTGCTTCATTAAACCCGACCTGTTCCAGAGACACCCTCAAACTCACAAAAGCAGACTCCAAGGCACAAATCTGAGAACCCTACACTGGCTTAATTCATAAGTGCCCAGACTCTGAAGCTAGACTGTGTAAATATAATTCTGCTGCCTCCTCTTACTACTTAAAGTGACCTAGACCAAGTTCCCTAACCTCTAAGCATTTGTTTCCCTTGTAGACAATGAAGCAGCCGTGCCCACACATCATAGGATTATCACAAAGATGAGAGGAAGGTAGTCGTGACGAATATTTAACAACTGTATCTGGTTCGTAATAAAGTTTAAAAGCATTTGCTTCTTTAAAATTTATACAGTCAGATTCCAAGTTGGTCTCATGGACCTTCGCCCTTTCGAAGCCAGACCAGCATAAAGCCGAGGCAGGCTAACAGACGCAGGACACAAGAGAGCCCTGCAAAATGTCCAATTCCCCGAAATGGTCCTGCAGCTGTGTCCATGGACCCCACACATACAACACAAAAGATCACAACATTCCCCATCTTCGGCTTCCCTGAGGAGAAGAAAAAAGAACTTCTACTTTTTATGACACAGCAGAGGGGATGAAATGCTTTCTACAGAAGAGGCAAAATAAATCAGTTCCAATAACGGCCTTTTAATTCCCTGATCCCCAAGAGAAAGAAAGGAAATGAACAATGACAAGCATTCCAACGACGGCCATTACCAAGCAGCTTTTAACAGAAGCAACATAAACTACCTTCTCCTATTCAGAAATTTGGAGATCGGGGTTTTTGCCACCTTCAGGACTCCTGGTCATGACTCTTCAAACTGAGAAGAGGGTAAGACTTGCACTTTACAAAGCTGGGTTCACACCCTCGTTGGGAGTCAATCCCATTTCAACAGTGATCAAATGAAGCCCAAGGTCCTGGGTCCCCATAAGCCTCTGAGCCACAAGAGCATGGATTTTTAGTGAACTCTGTGCTCATTAAAGAGAATCTGATCTGAAACTAATGATGTACCGTATGTTGGCTAATTGAATTGAAATTTAAAAAATAAAGAGGAAATATGTAAATGTAGGAAGAAGAAGCCAAACAGCCCGGTATCACTTGCCACAGATAACCACTGTTAATATTTGAGTTTCCCTATCTTTTTTTAATACATAAGTTTCTGTTTGGAGTTTGGTTGTTGTTACAAAATTGGCATTCTATTTATACACAATTCTACAGGCTATTTGACTTAGCATAATAAAGGTCCCCCACCAAGATTCTTGTAAAATTTTAGAACATCAATATTCCATTATGCGGCCACATAATTATTATAATTATGAGCCAGTTATCAATTTTTGGTATCTCAGCTGCATATCCATGATGCTATGACCAGCTTTCGGATCCAACTGTGCTATCCAGAATGGTAGCCACGAACCACAGTGTTCAGCGTTTGAAATATGGCCAGGGTGAACAAGAGACGTGCTCTGGGTAGAGCACAACACTGGCCTTTGAAGACTTAGCACAACATGCATGAAATATCTCATACTGATTATACTGATCTTATACTGATTATATACTGAAATAACATTTTAGACACATCGGCGTAAACAGATCACATTCCCCAAACAAATGTAACCTGGTTCTTTTGGTTTCTCTTATGTGGCTCCTAGAAAATTTTAATTCACATATGTGACTTGCATTCTATCTCTATTGGACTGAGCTGTTGTAAACATTTCTCCTTTGCCGGCTGGCACCACGTGAGGTCTTGTCAGCAGAGGGTGCTGGAAGGACACTGCGGTAATAAGAGGTTCGAGCTTTTGCTCTTGCTTGCATGGCTCAGCAGGAGGCCTCCTGGCCCCTGGAAAGTGGGAGACTCCTGTGGCACACTTCCTCCCCTCACTGAGTCTTCCTGGGGCCCCCGTGACTTCTCCACCCTCCAGTGAGCCCCAGATGCACTCTCTCTCAAGAGACAGAAATCTCAACGTTGGGAGACTCTGTCTCCTACTTTAACCTCTCTTCGTCCTAGAGCTAGAAGTTGCACTTATATTCTCTAAAATTCTCTTTACCACTCTTGCAATTGGTTCTCGTTTACTAGTTAATAATTCTTTATATTCGGGGCACCTGGGTGACTCAGTCGTTAAGCGTCTGCAGCCCAGGTCACGATCCCAGGTTCCTGGGATCAGCCTCGCATTGGGTTCCCTGCTGGGCGGAGAGCCTGCTTCTGCCTCTCCCACTCCCCCTGCTTGTGTTTCCTCTCTCCATGTCTCTCTCTGTCAAGTAAATAATAATCTTTAAAATAATAATAATTATTGTTTTTATATTCCATTTTCCCTGGTAAAATGCCCGGTCTGGTTTCCGTCTCCTGCCCAGACCCTGTGGATAGGGAAGTCCCGGATATGCAAGTCAGAAACGGAGTGTCAGCGAGGCTTGGAACACGTGCCCCACACCCTCCATTCCCCACTGGTCTTTTTCTCCAACACCGTCTTCCATCCTTCCCCGTGGTCCATTCCCTGAAGGCAGAACTGTTACCCACGACACGACCGCACCCTGCCATCATCACAGCAGCTGCTGTTGGGTGGCGGGTGACCAGGTGACCGCTGAAGAGAGGGAGAGGTGACACGCAGAGAAGAGAAAACAGGCAGAGGAAACAAACGCTAGCTAGCTTCTAGCCCCAACCAGCCTAGCCAATAAAAATAACGGATGTTACAAATTATTATAAAACAAGAAAAAAGTAAAAGTTACAAAAATAAAAAGCAGCTGCTCATCCGTTTGGGGTGAGCCGAAAACGGAGTGAGCTGGCCTGGAGCCAGCCCTACCTGGCCCCAGGAAAATATATAAAGAAAACAAAAAAAACTTTTTGGACACCCATCCTCTCCTCACCCCAGGCACCCAGCCAGCCTCTTACTAACCAAAGGTTCTGCTCTCCATCAACAGCTCTGGATGTTGTGTCCGCACAGGCCTGGCTCCTCCTCTCACACTGACCTCTGCCTCCCCTCCCCACAAAGCCACAGGCAAGCTACACATCCCAGGGACATTTCTAGGGACATTTGAAGCCATCAGCATCAGCCCCAGACCCCAACTTCATCCCAACTCCTATCTTTAATAAAAGAACAAGATGGGGCGCCTGGGTAACCTGAGTCAGGTAAGTGTCCGACTCTTGATTTCAGCTCAGGTCATGAGCTTGGGGGCGAGAGATCGAGCCCCCCGTCAGGCTCTACGTTCTGCACAGAATTCACTTGGGATGCATGCTCTCTCCCTGTCTCTGCCCTCCCCCCCCCCTCACTCTCTAAAATAAATCTTTTACATAAATAAAGGATTAAGATGGTACCTGCTCCATGGAAATCTTAGTTCTCAGATTCCTAGCAATACATTTTAATCAACTCCAGTTCTCTGCCCAAGTGCCCCATCTTCTCTGGCCCCTTAGACTTACTGATCACCCCCGGTTAAAGCCCCCGTGTGGTAACTCCAACACCAGGAGCTCCTGCACGAGTCTACTCCTTTTGTTTTCCCTCTTGTGTTTCCTTTGATTTGACACTCAAACATCGGTCATGTTTCACTGACTGTAATACATTGTCTGTGAAACGCTCGTGAGTGCGGTGAGGCTCTGAAAAACCTTCTCTTCCTCCAGAGAGGAATTACGTGCCTTTCGCAAGCAAGTGGAGAGGAGCAGCACCACCTTGATTCGACCCCGCTGATCGGAAGCTACGTGTGGACGTGGGGAGGGCTGGTCTATTCCCCCGTGTCCTCTCTCCCAACATACAACCTGTCGGGTCTCCGAGCTGAAAGCGGGGTGGGGGGGGAGGAGGGTGTTTTCCAGGACCCCTCCCCTTTTGGGTGAGCCCTAGACCCACAGTTTATCTCTCCAGTTCTGCAAGATCATTGAAAGCTCTGTGTACCTGTTTAGCCTCATTGCTGCTGCTTACAAGCCCGCCAAAAAAAAGTGAGGGGCACGCGGCACCTAACGTCAGGCTCACCTCTCGGTCTTTCCCTTCTCCCCAGGACACGCAGCCTCAGCAGCCCGCACACAGACCCCGCATCACTCACATTCACACACACGATAGGCATGTGTATGCTTTTCTAGTCTCCTCCCGCCGCCACCGTGGAAGGATGGGTAGGAGACAAACTTCTCTGTCAAAATCAGGAGAAAACCCCAGAAAGAAAGAGCTTGCTGTGGGTCAGCTTCTCAGCCCAACCTCTATGCTTTGCTCCCTTCAGGGTCCTCTGCTGCCTCACTTCTGGCTGCAAAAGCAGGCTTCTCAGCTACACCGGCCTGCAGCGGACACCGGGTCTTCGTCCCCCGCCCTGGCCATAAACCCTGTGTTTCCACTGCAGACATTCCCACGTGAATCTTCTTTAACATTCTTGTGCAATCAACTGTTTTCATCTTACTGCTCCTCCTCCTCCTGCGTCTCTCATGCACACATTTTAAGACCTTTTCAGAGCGCTCCGCTGGTCCTGTCTGTTCACGTGAGGAGGGCGGCTCGTCCACTGCCTGCCTCCCATGGACAACGGCTTTCCTAGCGGGCTCCGGGCTCCAGAGGTCTGTTTGCGAACTCATCTCGCCTAGGAGCTTTCCCTCCTTCGCTGCCCCTCCCCAACGGCTGACACCATGGCTGGGCCGTGCCCAGTAGGATACACGACTCTGAGCAAGGCTGGACGGCGGGCTGTTAGGCTCTTCTCCTTTACAGACAAGGAAGCACAGGATATCCAGCAGATCCGTGGTGCTGTCCAGCCACGGGTCCCATCACTGAGAGCCGCCGTAAATGACCGTCTCCTGAGTCCTGGCGAAGGAATCTGGTCCTGCCCGCGGGCCACGTGCAAAGTGCATGGACACACTTCACTGGGGCAGGTTTTGAAGTCTGGAACAGCACTTCCCCCTACCTTCTATTCCCGGTCCAAAAAATTCAATTTTTTAAAAGATGTTATTGTAGAGAAAGAGCTCATGAGAAGGAAGAGGCAGGGAGGGAGAGGGAGAAGCAGACTTCCTGCTGAGCAGGGAGCCCAACGTGGGGCTTGATCCCAGGACCCTGGATCATGACCTGAGCCGAAGGCAGACACTTACTGACTGAGCCGCCCAAGTGCCCCTAATTTTGTTTGAAAACATTTCTAGAGGAAAGAGCAGAACAGTTTGTGCTGGGAACAGAGGAGAGATTATTTTGAATGTGTTTCCTATAGTCACAAGAAGTCTACAAAGATGTTAATATGGACCTCTTAACTATTAAAAAGTTTATATTCTTTAAAAAAGGTTATAATTTTTTTAACATATAGAAATAGATCATTCAATGACAAATGCATTGTTCGGCAGGGGAGAAAGACCGGGAGCATATAGTCAATAAAATTAAATGATAATGTTTTAATTCAGGGTTAGAATTTTATTTTTAGCTTATTTTAAACATATTTTCTGCAATCATTAATATATTGTCCAGGATGCTTTTCTTCAGCTTGCAAGGCAAAGGGAAATGAATGGTACAATGAGACCAATTTGTTCTCCCCCTGCCCACATCCCCCAGACAAATTGGCCCTTTGGGGAGGAAAAGCTAGGGGCCTCCTGGAGGAAGAGTGAAGAACAGAATCCAGGCCTGTCGCGGAAGGCTACTAAAGAGGGGAGGATTTAAGAGCTCCCTGAGGGCAGCACCAGCTTAGAAAGACACAAAGCGCTAATGGGCGTATTTATCACTCGCTCCCTAACTAGCAGAGCTCAGGGAAGACACACAGCCCGATGGAGGGAAAGGGAGCTGAATCAGCCTGCAGAAGACAGTAAATGGCTCAGAAAAGTTCGGAACGGCTTCCACCAAACTGCCACAGAAAAGCCTTCCCAATGCCCCCAAACGAACATCAGGGTGGTCTGCCGGGTTCCCATCACACCTGGTACTCGGTCTCCGGTGCACCTGTCACAGTCCACGAGTGCGCCCCCCTGCGGCCGTGCTGGGTGTGACCCCCACCCAAGAGCCCAAGGCCTGGGTCCGCTCCCCTCCCCGCTGAAGCCGCAGGACCCAGTAAACGTCTCTTCAGTGAACGTAGGACACAAGCAAAAACATTCTTACAACATTCCTGGTTTCTAAACAAATCAACCTAATTTGCTTACTTTCATTTTATGAAAAGAAAAACAACTTGAGCTGCTAGTGGGCTCTAGCTAAAGGCAGGGTGACTCCTGGACTTCCATCCCAAGGAGCACCCCGCGTGATCTCAGGACTGTGCCAGTGCAAGGCCAAGAACACGGGAAGTCACAATCCTCGCCCCTTTCAGGCAGGTAAGACAGCTCGAGTCGGCAAAGGCATGACCTTAACCTAGATTAGTTGGAGAGTGAACACTTGGGAAATGGCACTTGGGACGACCTGTTTGACGTACCTTTAATCCTCTTTGGAAAAGAGCAGGCACATCGTCATGTATACACTGCACTCCCCCAGACACAGCTTCTCTACACAACCTCCCTTAACAGGGACACCCTGCAGGTGCTCGTGTACCCAGTTCACAGGCTGGGGAAGGTCAGTGGCACTCAGAGGCACAGCTGGGCTGGGGCACCTGCTGTGGAGGACGGGGCGGCGGGGGGGGGAGGCGCACAGCTGCAGCGCTGGTCTATGAGCTGGAACACGGTGAGGGATCAGGAGGGAGAGACCGGAAGGGATATTCTGCCTATGACCAGTTGTGCTTTGTGTTGTGACAACAGTCCAGGCCTTCGGGAAAGGGGAGATCGTTGAATAAAATAAAAACTAATGCGTAAGAAATGGGGGAGTGACCTCCTAACCCTACGACCTTGTTTAGAAAACATTGAAGCTTGTGCTGATCTTTATTGTCGCAGGCTCCAGAGGGACCAGGATGAATGGTTTGGCTTGGGGAGAAGCATGTGGGGTCCTGGCGGGGCGGCAGGGACCAGGATGAATGGTTTGGCTTCGGGGAGAAGCATGTGGGGTCCTGGCGGGGCGGCAGGCATCCTGTGCCTGGCTTTTGGGTCTCGGGTCTATTGCCAGGAAGAGAATCATTTCCAATTCTCTTAGAACCTTATATTTCCTGCGATGCTTCTTTTTTAGATGCTCATCTCTCCCCATTTAAGTCTTCCCAGGACCCTCCCCCACTCCATTTTATTCATGACCCCCAAGCCCCTGGCCTCCTCCTGAGAAGGTCACTCTGGACCTGTGTGGTTCCATCCTGTGAAGACCACTGGTCTTAGCCAACACCAGCGGGTGGGGGGTTGGATTCCTGGGGCAACAAAGAGCCTAGACTCCCTCCCTAACTTCTCTCTGACCTTCTGCCAAAGTTTCTCTGGATGAAGTCAGACTCGGGGGATGGGTCCACAGCATCGCTTCTGTCTTCTTATTTAATACAGTCTTCATATTTTGTTTTGTTTTAGGTTTTGTTAAGGCAAAGCTTTCTATCCGAAGCGTCCCCCTCTTAGCGCCGCAGCTACCTGCCTCCAACGCAACTCGTATTCCTCTGTTTGACCTTTCTCTGGGCTCCCAGGGTTCCGGTTCCAAGACCCCGTACCTAAAAAGTTCAACCGCCCTAAAAAAAACAAATAAAGCCTTAAGTTGCCACTGGCGTGTTTCCTCTACTAACAAAGTTCATTGTTCTTATAAAGCCAAGTCTCCACCAGAGGAGAAAGAATTTGTAAATGTCAGAGGCAGGAAGAAACTGCCAGAAATACAGTCGATGCGAAAACAAACAACAGTGCCTTGAACAGAGAGGCAGGCAAGAAACACATGAATGAACAAACGGTGTCAGGAATCCATCCTCACCTGACTTCCCGAGTGGGTTCCTGAGCTGCCACATCCCAAGCCTCAAAACTGCCTAACACGGACCGAGAAAGGCCCGCCTCTCCCTCCCTCCCTCGCTTTCCACCAGAAACACTCCGAGATCTGGAACGAGAGGCGTTAGGACTGCACACTTTGCTCATTACAAGGTAGTGACTCTACATTCTTTAAACCTGCAGATGCAAAGTACCAGTGAGTACAAATTAAAAATCATTATTTACATAAACTTTCTGAACGTGAACTGGAGACTACCTTTCACAGACTAACTCTCCAGTTTAAAAAAAAAAAAGAAAAGAAAAAAAAAGATACCCACCAGAGCACCCAGGCACAAGGGAAAGGTGCCTTTGGGGTTCAGAAATAAATTTTATATGTGTTATATAACCATGTAAGGTATTAAAATGTTTACCTGGACTCCTCTCAGGTTTCCTCCTGCAAACGGGCTAACATGCCAACAGGGGCAGCCGTACTCTGAACTGCAAAGCTTTGAAATTTTAATAATTTCCTACATGCCACTGAACTAGGACTATTAAAACAGCTGAACTTCGATGATTCATAAAGAAAGTATTTATGGAAACAATTACAGGCACAATTAGGAATTTTTCTCAGAAAGCGCTTAATCACAGTTTAATTGAACCCTCATCTCAACTTCAGATTTTTATTTAAATTGCTCTGTGCTTTGTGGAAAATCAACCCCTTTCAAATCTCCCTCCAAACATTAAGCTCCACTCGAACCCAGAAGCCTTTCCACTTGCCCTTCCTCAACCCTTGTAGGGCCTCAGCCCCTCACCGACCCCCACCCACTCTGGAGCAAGGCAGAAGCTCCCTTGACAGCTTTCAAATAATCACAGGACTGGTCTTGGTTGTGTTCCTATCCTTTACAGAGTTTCTCTGCTTTCTCAAGACAAAAAGGGGGGGGCATCTAGGGGAAGGTGTGAGATTAGGGGGATAGGGAGGTGGGTCTAAAACTGCCCCTCTGATCTGAAAGCAGAAAATCTCACAAGCAGATTCTAAATGAGGAATTTGTTCACTCGACACTTGCATGTAATGGGAATGATCGCAATAGTCTTGCATAGAATTCCTGAACATTTTCATCAAGATTCCACCTCTTATACTCCACATACTGGATAAAGTGTTAAGAAGTCTGTGAATGGAGTGCTCAGGTTATATTACCTTTTTTTTTTAATTTTTTAAATTTATTTTCAGCGTAACAGTATTCATTGTTTTTGTACCACACCCAGTGCTCCATGCAATCCATGCCCTCCCCAATACCCACCACCTGGTTCCTCCAACCTCCCACCCCCCCCACCCCTTCAAAACCCTCAGATTGTTTTTCAGAGTCCATAGTCTCTCATGGTTCACCTCCCCTTCCAATTTCCCTCAACTCCCTTCTCCTCTCTAACTCCCCTTGAATTACCATTTTTTAAAAAAAGATTTATTTATTTATGAGAGAGAGAATAAGCAGGAGGGGAGAGAGAGAACACCAAACAGACTCTGCACTAAGCATGAAGCCAGACATGGGGCTCGATCTCACCATCCTGAGATCACAACCCAAGCAGAAACCAAGAGTCTGACGCTCCACCGACTGAACCCCCCAGGCGCCCCTCAGGTGGTATTACAACCAATAAATGAGCAGGGGTGCTGAGCCTCCTCGCAGCTCTCGAAGGACAAAATGAGCAACAGTGTGACCTGTGTGCGCAGCCCCGCACACCGGCACACACATGGTCTTCCATCCTGTCTGGACCTCCCAAGTCACATGATGCCTTACCCTTGCCCCCGCGAGGAATGCAAACATCCACATGGACAAATGGAAGTGACTTTTCTTTCCTCGTTTTATTGTCAGCAGCTTCGTGCCTTTTCAGAACGACGTGGAATACGCCAGTTATGCTCAGCAGGAAATGGAAGGAGTCCCCGAAGAGGTCAAACATCGTATGACCTCATTGCCAACCAGCAAGGCCACTGCCAGGGGCCACCTGTGTCTGGCCACATGCCTATTGGTCTTATGACCTTGATTAATAAAAACCACAGTTGAGGGGCAGCTGAGTGGCTCAATCATTGAGCGTCTACCTTCAGCTCAGGTCATGACCCAGGGTTCTGGGACTGAGCCCCACGTCAGGCTCTCTGCTTAGCAAGAAGTCTGTTTCTCCCTCTCCTACTCCCCCTGCTTGTGTTCTTCCTCTCGCGCTCTCTGTCAAACAAATAAATAAATAAAATCTTTAATAGAAAAACAAAATAAAATAGAATAGAGTAATAAAAATCACAGTTGAGATTGATGTAACACCAAATGATTTTCATTAAAAATTATTTTTAAAAGAACCCCGCTTGACGAAGGATGCCCCAGGGTGCATCTCTGACCCATAGATAGAACAGGGATCCCCCCAGTGATATCAGTACTACGAACGAAACCAGCCTCATACTGCACAGAATCCACATCACGCAGGGAAGACCTAGTCCACAGCAAACACTTCAGTTAACCCCGGTCAGATGGAAAGGGCTCTCAAAGGTCCATTCATGCTCGAGAGAGCAACGTAGGATACTGGCCACTATCAGACATTTTCATTGCATCTCACAAGAATACTGCTGAGCAGTATTCTGAGTTCCTCCTCCAGTGGAGGACGAACATTAACGGTGGGCACAGAGGCAGGGTGACAGTCCCTACAACACTGGCACAGCCTCCAACCAAGCTTCCCCACGAGCAGTAGCAAGGCCTGCAGAAACGCACAGCGTGTGTGGAGACACCCACACGCGTATTCGTCACAACATTTGTCATCCCTAAGAGTTTTTTAATTCATTGGGGAAATGATTCTATAAATTATCATTTAATGGAACAGAACACTGTGAGGCTGTGACACAGGGACGCAGACCATCTGCGTACGCGGACATGAAAGGGTATCTGCCATTTGCCACAGAGTAAAAAGGAAAGCTGTAGAAGTATGTCCTGTACAATCCCATTTTCCTGTTAAAAATCAGTAGCTGGCGGGTGCCTGGGTGGCTCCGTTGGTTAAGCAACTGCCCTCGCCTCAAGTCACGATGCCGGAGTTCCAGAAGCAAGTCCGGCATTGGGCTCCTGGCTCCGTGGGGAGTCGGCTTCTCCCTCTGACCTTCTCCCCTCTCATGCTCACTCGCTCTCTCTAATAAATAAATAAAATCTTTAAAAAAAAAAAATCAGTAGCTGGCATCTGAGTGCTTGTGCTCTGGGGCTTGTTAAATATTGACATGGGTTTTTAAATTTAACATCACTCACAGTCTTAGGACTGACTTAATATTCTCTGTTTGAAAACCGAGCAAAGTCAGGCTCTTGGTGTAAAGATTTGCCTGAGGTCGAAAAGCCAGTGAGCTGTGTGGGTCAGGCACTGACCTGTGTCATGTGCCTTAAAAACAAACAAACAAACAAAAAGGAACGCAAGATTACCAGAGGGGTTAATGGTGATAAGCTCTCTAGAGAGGGAGAATGAAAATATGACTTTAGGGAAGCCCGGGTGGCTCCGTTGATTAACCGTCTGCCTTCAGCTCAGGTCATGATCCCAGGGTCCTGGGATTGAGTACTGCAGCGGGCTCAAGTCAGCTTCTCCCACTGACCGTGTCATGTTCTCACTCTCAAATAAATATATTTTTTTTAAATACAATTTCATCCTCTTCTCAACAATTAGAACTTATTTGCTCCATCAAGAAATTCCAGTTGTAAATGGAAAAAGACAGACGAACAGAGAGAAAGTAGGCCTTCGGTGTAAATTCCTGAACAGGTTAACACCATGCGGTCAGCCAAACCATCACCTCAAACGCAGCAGTTAGAGGGTTTGGTTTCTCCTGGAGTAGAGCGCTGAGCAGTAGTGACACATCCTGGAAGAGGAGACTCATTATCTGATATGCATACTGAAGCCGTGGATCCCATCAACTACGCCCCCCCCCAACTAGCCCAAAGATTCCAAGCATCTGCGATACACACACGGCAGGGGGCCCTCGGCACGAGGGCATAGGGGAAGGACAGGTTTTCCTGATGAGGTCACCAAAGTGGGAGAATTTATAGCCAGAACGAAAACAATGACCAGGGCAACACAGGAGGTCCTCATGTAAGCTTCTGTCCTTGCACAACCCAGGAATCAAACCCCAGCCCCAGAAAAGTCACAGCAGCCTCCCAAGTCCAGATTGCAACGTCTCCGTATTATAAGTGAGAAAGCTGACTTGTGGCAAGCGCACTCGTGCCAGCTGGGCCAAGCACGTAGGCTGGACGTGCACCTTGGACCCCTTGTGCTCTCCATATGCCATCCATCCACCTGCCACCCCCCGTTAAGATGCCCGCTGTCCATGGTAACCACCACCTAGACCCACGCAGGCCACACAGCAAACCCCAAACTCCAGCTGGACACGAGCAGGGGAGGCAGTTATGAAGAAGGAAGAAACCCCCCAGTTCCTACAGCATCCTGTCCCCAACTCCCATGCACGCGTGAAAAGAAGCCGCGACTTCAGTCCGTGGGGTGATGCTTTCTCTCTCCCCAACACACATCAGAGCTTCCTAAAAGGTAAAGGCACAGGCAACAGGTTTTCCCGACCATCTGTCTTTCCCGCGAGCAGCGATGTCTTTACAGCAAGCCCAGTGAATCCTAGCAGCAAGCTGAAAACCTGACACCGTTATTCTCAAGGGAGGAAGCATCTTCCTAGAAAGCTGGATGTTTCCAGGGCCGCTCCCCTGGAATGAGGTGCTGCCCAGCAGGGCGACGAGCCACGCCGAAGGTGGACACGGTCTCTGACAGTTCTCCGGTGAGCCACTAACGCACCCACTCTGCCTCCTTATGACCCCAGCCACTGTGATCCTCTCAAAAGGAAAAGGATTTGTCCGGTTTGGGTGGGAGGGGTTAGGAATGAGGCTCAAGGATGAAAGCAGCGCCGGGCCCTGATCCACAGCATGGGGGTAAAGACCACGCAGGAGTGAGAGGCTATTTGGAAAGAGAAGCAGAAGGACCAGATCCCCAGGGCTCACGAGATGAAGGAAGAGGCAAACAGGAACCCACACCACAGACCTAAAGAAATCATCCCAGGGCTTAAGTCGGACCGCCCACGTCCCCGGAGACGGTCTCACCTAAAAGCGACTATGACAGGACGCCTACGTGGGCCAGGGATGCGTGGAGGCTCCGGACACACCTTGTCATCTGTTACTGCAACGCCAGGAGGCGAGCGTTCTCAACCCCATTCTACAAGCAGATGGGCTGGAGGTCAGGAGCTTGCTCCGGAGACAGCTGGGAAGTGACAGAGTCACACCCCATGCCCAGGTGTAACTGAATCCCACCCGAGTTCCCGTTAAGTACTAGGTAACACCATGCTTGCGCACAGAGCTGCTATTACCCCGGAGAACCCCTCCCCCCTTGTCCTGCATCCCTGGGGAATGTTCTATGATGATCCAAAAACTGAGTGAAAGACTGGTTTAGGCCAAGTGGTCCACGGCCATGTTGGTGATCTCAAGCCCAGCAGCGCAGAGAAGACACATTTCAAACCGGCTGCGGAAGCCGCGAGGAGCCCACCGTGCCCAGAGTCCTAACTGTCCTGCAGCCAAGGAAGCATCCGACAGTGACCCCACATGCGTGGGCTGCTGGAGGGGACAGGCTGCCCCGACACTCCTGACCACCTGCCTCTTGCCCAACAGGCCGGGCGCTCCAGAAAGAGCAGGAGGCAGGCTGGAGTCGAGGCCACTCAGTGAGGCAAACTGGTCCTGGGCGGCTTCTAGAGCGACAAGCACACTACACGCGATCATCACCCCCGGAGACCAGCAAGCCCCCTGTCCTTCCCAAAGACCCTCGCTCAAGATCTGCAGGACAAGGACACCTATAGGGCTTGGCCCAGGGTGGTGGTGGGAATGGGAACCATAAGTCACACCGGTCCTCACCATGGAACCTTCCTGTGATGGCTCGGGGCACACCCAGGGAGGCTGGGTTTGAGGCGGGTCCGGGAGCTCAGGGCCCTGTCTCCGCAGCAGCACATTCATCCGCTGGGCATCAGGGGGCGGATAACATTGCCCACGTGCACAGATTCGGAAGAAACAGAGGCTATTTGGGGACAAGTGACTTCACTTCTAGCCAGAGTGAGACCTCAGGTCACCAATGATTTTCAAAAATTTAAAGTCTCAGAACTGCTTCAAGTAGGAACTTCTCTGGAAGCTCAGATTTTAGGTACGTCAAAAGTGGACCTGCTGGGCTGGGCACGGAGGCCGGGCCTCCCGGAGCCCCAAGACCCCGGTTCTGATCCCAAGTCGGCCCCTCACGGACGATGAAACCCGGAGGAAGTCAGGCTCTCCACAACTCCATTTCTTCATCTCTAACGAAGGGAATCAGACAGCCTCCCTCAAGGTTATTTGTGAGAAGGAAACGAGACTACGGGAAGTTCCCAGACAGTGAACCTGCGACGGCTCCGGTCACTGCTGCCGCTGCGCCTGCGGGGAGCGGCGGCCACGGCCCAGTGGCCAGCACGATGCCGTCACCAGTCGGTCCGAGGGCAAGCGGTGGAGCAGCCAAAAAGTCGTTTAAACAAGGATGCTGATCAAATCAGAGGAATGTACAGAAAAGGGGAAGAGAGAGAGGGAGAAGTATACACGCGGGTTTAATTACCTCCATGGGGTTAAGGCAGAGCTAGCTCACTGGCCCCCGCAGCTGGACTCCACACGCATCCGAACCCACCGGTGTGGGGTGACCCAGAAGCCAACAACACGGGTCAGGACCCAAACGGGAAGTAGTCCAGACCAATGAAAAAGAACCTGTTGGGCTGGGCATGGAGGCCGGGCCTCCATGGGGTCGGACCAAAGGGTCTGCCTCTTGCTGGGTTTCTCCCTGAGCTAGGTTTCCTCTAAAGGAGAGGCCTGGGGGGCCTGGACGGTTCAGTTGGTTGAGATTTCAACTCTTGGTTTCTGCTCAGGTCATGATCTTGGTGGGGGGGGGGGGGTCAGTTTCCATGCTCAGTGGGAGCCTGCTTGTCCTTCCCCCTCCCCTGCTTGTGCAAGCACGCACAGCTCTCTTGCTCTCTCTAAAATAAACAAAATATTAAAAAAAAAAAAAATAAAGGAGAGGACATGTACAAGTATCCGTCATTCCCCCATTACACAACATGCACCAGAGAAATACACGTCCTTCCCTCCAAGGCCCCCATTTGGGGCCCCTTCCCTAACCAGTGCGGGAAGATTTGGTAGCAGAGGGTGTCTGTAAATGATTGCAGCACCCATAAGGACACCTGACAACATGCCAGGCCCTCCTTTAGACCTGCTACATAATTATCTCTCATTTAATCCCACCATAAACACAAGCTTATAAAGTACCATCATGCTGCCTTAACCTTTTACAATAGAGGAAACCAAGGCCCAGAGAAGCTAAGAAACTTACCCAAGGTCACACAGCTATTAACAGTAGCATCAAGATTCGAACCCAGACAGCCTGGTCCCGGGGCCACGGTACTTACAATAATCTTACTATTCTCCTACTTCTCTAACTATAATTTTTGTTTACATTTCACAGCACTCTTAGAAATTCAACAGGCTTCTCATGTTATCTGCAAACATACTTGTGAGGTTAAAAGGTCAAATTTTAATATTCCCATTTAGAAGACAAATGAACCAAAGCACAGAGGTTACGTGACCTGCCTCACGGCGGGAATTCGTGCCAGGGCTGAGGTTAGAATGCAGGATACCAAGAGCCAAACTCTACAAGTGAATGGCCTTGTGGCTGCCCAGGTACTGATGACGGGATGCCCGCCGGTGTCCTTAATGTGCCCCCACCAGCGGCATTTCTCCGCATCGGGTCAGAGCAGTTACGCAGGCACTGATCTTCCTTCGCCATGACTGCGGGAAGGTGGGGTGTCTTACTGCTGGGGGGACCCACCCCACACCAGCCCAGTGAGGTCCCCAGCAGAGATGAGAACAGGAATGGGACTCAGGTGGCTCGGGGCACGGAGCAACCTCTGAGAAAGGACGCAGAGAAGGCAGCCAGGGATGAGCATCAGGGCAGGGAAGGAAAAGGAATGTCAACAAGTGTCAGTGGGGTCAGCAGGGGGGCGGGGGAGCGGGGCAGCATCAGAAGTGCGTGGGAGGGTCTCTGCAGCAGCCGCTGGCAGCACCCCTAGATGGGCAAACACCACCCAGCCCCCAGGGTGGTCAAAGAATGCCAAGGTATGATAGTACAATCATGTGAACAGTATGTGCACGAGGGAGACCTGATGGCTAAAAAACAAGGCTGGTGGGGCGCCTGGGGGGCTCAGTGGGTTAAAGCCTCTGCCTTCGGCTCGGGTCATGGTCTTGGGGTCCTGGGATCGAGCCCCACATTGGGCTCTCTCTCTCTCTGCCTGCCTCTCTGCCTACTTATGATCTGTCACATAAATAAATAAAATCTTAAAAAAACAAAAAAACAAGGCTGGTGAGATCATGAGCTATTTTTCCTGCTTCCCAAATTTTACATAAGGAGGTTATATTCTTTTGTAATTACTGTGAAGGGTGCTGCACTTGGGGATCCGGGCCTATCTGGGCCGGGGGAGGGACCTCGGGCCATTCTGCCAGAAGACCATCAGGATGATGGACAAAGGACCCGCGGGAAGCGGGTGTATCTTGAGGAGGGCCAGTCCTCTGCGGGACCCACGAGGCACCCGCCCACAGGTGCTCAGAAATACTTGAAACAGTAGCAGGGTCCACGCCGGGGCAAGGGCAATTCTAAGCCCAACACAGTGCCAATTGATCCGTCCTGTGCCTTGGCATCCCCCGGCCTCCTGTTTGCATCTTAGGAAAAGACCACAACAGCAGGACCCAGGGGAGCAACAGAAAACCACCACCAGGGGCTGTCGGAGCTGCAAGTGATGGTCTCAGCACCTCAGCGGAGGGCACAGCAGTGTGGCCGCCTGGGAGGGGCCAGTGGGTGGCCTGGCGGGAAAACAAGGGTTTTTGGTTTTTTGGTTTTTTGTTTCCAAAAAAGTTTAAGATTCAAAAATAACACCGGTGAATTAGTAATTGAAAGCAACTCTAAGGGGCAAGAGAAATAGAGGAATAGACTAATAAACTAACTTAAGCACACAGATGGGACTCCCACGTCGTGTCAGCCATTGTTGGTGTCACAAAAGAGTGGCTAATTTCAGACGGAAAATTAAGCAAAATAGCAGCTCCATAGCTCTATGAGGGGCTTTAGTAACAATCAAGAGTAAGCAATAATATGAAGAAGGAAGGCAAAGGAATACAAAGTAGCTGATAAGGGAAAGGATCTTTCAGAGAATCAGAAAGATGTGCGGTGGCGCGGGAAGGGTTAACCGGTCATTTGAACGGCAGAAGGATGGGAGAAACATGGAGAATTACTTTTGATCAGAAGACAAATGACCAAGGTAAGAATCCAATCTCCAAGAGAACTAGCTCCTCCATCCACACCTTCGCACGGCAGCCCACCCGTGCCTTGAGCTGAGGGCTGGGTCTTCTAGACTTGACTCCTCGTGGCCAGCACCTAGCACAGTGCCCGGCAGAGAGGAAGCCTTCAGTGGGTGTTTCGTGAGTGAGCAAAGAAGTGTTAAGGACCCTGAGATAAAAGCCCATCTCTGGAAGACAGAGGGAAGGCAAGCTCTAGTCCGTAAGGCCACCAGAGAAGGTGACTCATGCACATGGCGTTTCCTGGAATTCCATTTTCTTATACCCTTCACTGGTCTCCCATGCACAGGCTTGGTGTCCACCAGGAAGCCCGAGATCCTCGAGAGCAGGGACCACAAATTCCTACGTCCTCCTTCCCAGCGCCTGGTGCAGAGCAGGATTTGGGGTCTTAAATAGTTATTCATTAAATGGGCTTGAATAAAGAAGATGAGAAGAGACAAGGAAAGTTACTTCTGGCGGGCAAGGTTCTTTCATTTCCATTTACCGGAGAAATGAGCTGGCTGTTTATCAAGCCTCATTGCGACAGGCATTCCCCCAGACAAAGGCAGCCTTTGAGACCTAAGGGAGGGGCAGTGCCTTCCGCACAGCTTCAGGCTCGGTGTTTCCACGGGATAGCTCAGGGTCAATAGTGAAGTACGTTGGCAGAGACGTATGCCAGCGACGTTGGCACGGCACCTGCCCAGGGCTGGGACAGACTCCAGGCGGCCCGACTCAAGTCAAGAAAGCTCATAATTCATCTGGAGGAGAACTTAAAAACAATCCAATTAGTCGAGTATGACTGCAGATTGGGCAATGGAGTGTCAACCAAATTCAACAGTCAGGGCAGGAAGGAGGGGACCGGGCCCATCCCTCTTCCCCCAGAGCACACGACCCAGGCGAAGGTGAAAGGTTTCCTGTTTCTTGGATTCGAGGGCACCGGCCATATCAACCTGTCAGCAGAAATGCCTGCACGGGTTCAGTGGGAGAGTCTCCTTCCTTAATGCAAAAATTCCTAGGCAGGCAGCTCCCCGTGTAACTACCACTAGATTAAAGGGACAAGACCAAGGAGCTAATTATTAGATAAGGAAAGGCTCTGCAACAGGAAATGCAGTAGGTTATTACAGCTAGTGCTAAGGAGGAGAGCTTCCTGGGTATTTAAATGCATGTGGAACAAAGCACAAGGGCCGTGATCACAAATTTATGTCCTTAAGGAAACATGCCAGGGTTTTCAAGTAAGTCGGGACTTCCCAACTGCACCTGGGTTCTTCAGAGTTGGGGAAGTAAGCACAGGCAGCCAGCACCGCCCTGATCCCCAACCCCCTCAGGCCCCCCCATATCTGCCTAGATACAACTTCCCATTCCACCCACACCATTCAGGAGAGTCCGAAATGATTTTGCTGAACAAGAATCAGCAACTTGTCCCTTGAGATCAAAGTAGTCACAGAACAGACTTTCAAGGGACAGTCTCCAGGTTCATCTGGTAACTGGTACTGACACACACAGCCTGGCTTGTCAACACCAACCACCATACCGACCGCCAAGCACGCCCTGAGGAGCTCAGGAACTAGACATTCACAGATAAGGAAAAGCAATCCTGAAATTCACAGGGAACCACAAGCAGTCAAAGCAATCTTAAGAAAGAAAGCTGGAGGCCTCACTGTACCTGATTTGAAACTGTATGGTAAGGCATAAAGAGAAACACATAGGCCAACAGAAGTCAAGAGAAAGCCCAGAAATAAACCTTGCTTATATGGTCAGCTAATTTTCAACAAGGACACCAAGGCTATACAATGGGGAAACGGTGGTCTCTTCAATAAATGGTTTTAGGAAAACTGCGTATCCACCTACAAAAAGATAAAGTGGGACCCATCTCTTAACCCATAAAAGTTAACAGAAAATGGATGGAAGACTTAAAATAAGACCCCAAACCATAAAACTCCTAAAAGAAAACACAAGGGGGGAAAAATATTTGACATTGGTCTTGGCAATTATTATTGTTTTTGGATAGGAGACCAAAAGCTTAGGCAACAAAAGCAAAAAATAAAGGAATGGAACTATAACAAATTAAAAGCTTCTGCACAGCGAAGGAAACCATCAACAGAATGAAAAGGCAACCTATGGGTTGGGAGAAATTATTTGCAAACTATATATCTGATAAGGGGTTAATGTCTAAAATGGCTGAGGAACTCCAATAGCAAAACAAACAAACAAACCACCCACCCACAAACATCACAATTTTTAAAATGGACAAAAGGCCTGAACAGACATTTCTCCAAAGAAGACAGACAAATGGCTCAGGGTGCTCAGAATCACTACTCATCAAATAAAACTCAAGGGGCGATTGGGTGGCTCAATCAGTCAAGTGTCTGACTCTTGATTTCAGCTCAGGTCATGATCTCAGGGTTGTGAGATCGAGCCCCACACACTGGGCTCTTGCCTCGATGTGGAGCCTGCTTAAGATTCTCTCTCTCCTTCTTCCTCTGCCTCTCCTCCTACCCCACACATGCTCTCTTTAAAAATTAAAAATAAAAAATAAAATTCAAGACCATAAGAAGATTATCATTTCACACCTGCTACAATGACTATTATCAACAAAACAGAAGTTAAGGGTTGGCGAGGATCGGAGAAAGGGGAACCCCCATACACTGCCGGTGGGAGTGCAAAGTGGTGCAGCCACTCTGCAAAGTGGTATGGAGGGTCCTCACAAAACTAAAAATGGGACTCCCATATGATCCAGCAATCCACTCCCGACTATATACCCAGAAGAAATGAAATGAAGTACCACCGAGACGTATCTGTGCTTCCGTCCAACAGCAACATTCCTCACAATACACAATATATGGAAATGATGGAAGTGTCGCCGCGGGAGGGATGAAGAAAGAGCAGTGTTCATCTGTATATATACCACGAACCGTTGCTCAGCTTTAAGAAAGGGGATTCTGCTACTGGCAACGACATGGATGAACCCAGAGGACATTACGCTAAGTGATTCGAATAAATGAGCCAATGAAAAGCCCTGCCTGATCTCATCCCATGTAGGATCTTCAATAGTCTACATGGAGCAGAGAGTGGTAGGGTTGGGGGCGCAGAGACAGAGGCAATGGGAAGACGCTGGGACAGAAGTATGGAGCAGTTACGTACTCGGCCCCGAGGACTGCTCTAATGCACAGAATGGGAACTAGAGTTAATCATTCTGTAGAGAATTCTGGAACTCTGCTGAAAGTAGATTTCAAGTGCTCTCATCGCATCAAAAAAAGTAATGATGTGAGGAGAGGACATGTTAATGAGCTCAACTCCAGTCATCATTTCACTGTGTATATCCAATATCAGACACCTTAAACAGATACAACTTTCATTTAAAATTGTCATTGATCTAAAGAAAGAAAGAAAGAGCGAGCGAGCAGCTCTCAAGGAAGCAGCAAAGTGCCAGGGAGCAGCCAAGGGCAAAAGGACACCCAGTGGGCCAGTCTCCGTAGGCATCCCCAAAACTACTCTCCATCCCACCACCTGTCCTTTCCCAGGCCTTCGTCCACAGGTGGGTCCCCTAACCTGTCCCTGCTTCAGGCAAGGACACAGTTTCACTAGTGCCCTCCAGCTCTAACACACCTGCTTGGTCTCACCCTGTGTCCCTCAACACCAGTCCTCCCCTTCCTCCTCCTTCCTCCTCCTCCACCACCACAACCACCGCACACACGCCTATTGCCAGGCGGGGGCGGTGGGGCGGTCAGAGCTTACCCATTGCCACCCCAAGCCCCAGACCCTCAGAGGTTCCCAGTGTGGACATGTCAGTGAGGACCTGGAGGGAGGAAGGCGGAGACGAGACTCTGTCCAATGAGGGCAGGGAAGCCCGCGCTGCTCGCCATTCAATCCCAACACCCAGCCCAGTGTTAAGTATTTGTGAGGTGCCAGCTGAATCAAGAATGAAGTTCTAGGGACGCTGGGGTGGTTCAGCCAGTGAAGCGGCTGCCTTCGGCTCAGGGCATGATCCCAGGGTCCTGGGATCGAGTCCTGCATCTGGCTCCCTGCTCAGGGGAATCTGCTTCTCCCTCTGCCTCTCCTCCCCGCCCCACCCCAGCTCATGCTCTCTCATTTAAAATATTTTAAATATTTTTAAAGATTTAAAAGAAGAATAGGAGGAGGAGGCGGAAGAATAAGTAAAGGCAGTCAGTGGAAAGCAGATGGCCAATGTTATGGAACAATGCGGGTACATCACGGCCTCCCCACCATCCCAGAGAAAACTGGCCTTCCACCGCACAGCCCGAAATGCCAGGACAGGGCACCGGGGACGAGTCCCTACTGTCAGCAGACAACAACCTTGAGGTCATTACACATGGTGTAAATCCATCCGGTGAGTGCAGAGTGGAACCAGTGCTCCCTGGAGCCCCACAAAAACGCTGTCATGGAAAGCAAGGACTTCACAGAGAGACAGTGGCCTTGGAGAGCCCAGTGATGGGACAGTCATGGGCCTGGAAGCAACAATTTCCAGAGAAGATGGATTCATTTTGGTTCTCAGTCACAGCCAGCTCCCTTGACAGCTGATTCCGAGCCGTGCGGACAGGCAGAAGGCTGCAAGAGAGACAACACGGCCTTTGCCTGCTGCTCAGTAGGGCAGGATGGCTCACAGCGAGAGTCAAGTACAAGGGGAGGGGGGCAGTCACTGGCCCCAGAAGGACAAGCCAGGACCACAGCCAATAAACCCTCCGATTTACCCAGGCTTTTCTGAGCCCACACATCTCAGCTCACTTCCCACCCGAAAGTTTTTCAAGAAATGTAATGACAGCAAGGTTCTTGGCCCACTGGAGCCTTCATTGGAATACCTATCCCTACCAAGAAGTTTGTCTTCAGGCGCCAGCTCTGCTCATCTCCCTTCCCCTTCCCTCCCTAAGGATTTCAAGATTCAAGGAAAATTAATATACAATTTTTCTTACATGCACAGGGTCAGAGAGGACTTTGAGGCCCCCAGTCTGGGCACAATCTGCTACCTCCATCTCTGCCAGGCCAGGATCAGCCTCGGCAGGAAGACCCTCGGAGAGGAGAGCGCTTTTTCTCCTGGGATTATTTCACGTTCCACCAACTCTGATAGCTAGAAAATTCTTCTGAGCCAAATCTGCTCTTCCTACCATACGAGGTTCTGCTCTCAGCTTCATGACAGTCTTTCCAGAAGCTGGAGATGGCTAGCAAGAGCCTGGTCTTCACAAAGCTTTGGGAAGACCCTGGCCCAACCCTCTAATAGGTTTCTCTTCCATGAGCATAAAAGAAGCAGGTTTCAGGATAAATTTTAAGTCACACGATGGTCAGAGGCTGAAGAGATGAAGTTCATTTAACTTCTTCTCTCCCTTCAAGGATGAAAGGGTCAAGGCAGGTCCAGAGAGGAGAACCTGCCTGGTCCAGTCCTCACAGTCAGGTTAGATGTGAGCTCCCCTCGCTTCAGGATCTCCCCAGAGTGAGTTCTCCTAGAATACACCCCTCATTTTCCCAAGAGAACTGTGGTCTGTCCTCACGACTGCCCCACCACACACACACACCCATACACGCACATGCGCACACACGCACATCAATTCAGCACTGCTCCTAACTTACAGGCTTAGACCTTCAGCCTTTGATTATCTTGGAACACCCTTACAGGTAAAACTGGGACCCTGGGCCCCCTGAGCCCCCTACTGGGACCCACATTTGGAAGGGCACAGCAAATCCTTCTGGAAACCATTCCTAAGCAAATTTAGGACCATCTGGTACAAATAGCCAAACCTGGGCCCTGCAGAGTTGTAAGGCTGTCGATGAGAAACTAGAGGGTTCTATAAGCCTATTCTACTGATCAGTTTCTTTCAAAGTAAATCTGGACCAGGTATGTGGGGTGTGTTCACTCCCTTGCAGGGCTGGCATTCTGAAGGTAAGGCATTCCAGACCCGGAAGTAGTTAAGGAGAGCACAGTGAAAACCATGAAATTGTAAGTATTTATTTAATCTGTGCTAACTGACAATGATGAACATGGCCTCAGACTTCCCATTCTGCCCGGCCTCAGGTGGAGATGGCACAACCAGGAAGACGAGCTGAGCGCACGGAGTAAACAAACATTTATGAGACATTTATGCTATTGTCTGTATATAGGCATCATAGAGAAAATGAAAAATCTCCCCCAATTTCCCCAAGGTATTTACAACCCGACTGAGGGACAGCATACCTGTCATGTCTAGAACTTGGTCGATCAGTGGGCCTCAGCAAGGAGTGATTTGCCCTCCAAGGGACATTTCATGGTGTCTGGAGCCGTTTTGGGTTGTCACAACTGCTACTGGTCCATAGTGGATAGAAGTCAAGGATGCTGCTGAACGTCCCACTGGGCACAGGCCGACCCCCCAACAAAGGATTATCCGGTCCAACATGACAGTAGTGATGAGGTTAAGAAACTCTGAAGTAGACACTCATCAGAATCCACCCAATTCAACATTTGCTGCACATATGCAGGTGTGAGGTTAGAAGCACTCAGGAATTAGGAGTAAGGCAAGTCTCTTCTCTCGAGGCTACATAAAACAACACTTAAATACAAGTTGAACTGGGTGTATAAATGCTTCAGGATCCTGAGAAAAGTTGGACAAGGGTAGGCTGGCATTCATCAGGAAGAAGATGGGTCCCCAACTTGGTCGTGGAGGGTAGGGGAGGCTGGGACCGGGCAGGCTAGGGTTGAGGGGGGGGGCGGCAGGTGACTTCACTGAGCTAGAAGGCAGCAGTGGCCTTGCTGTGCCACTGTGAGAAACACGTGCCTGGGGGACACACACGAAGCCCACTGACCTCTGGTTCTCCTACCTCCTCACCAGCTACAGAAGCCGAGAACCTGCATGTCTTTCTCTCCCCCTGTTCCGCAGGGCCTGGAATGGGACAGGAACTTAATGAGTAGGAAATACTTGGGAAATGACCATAAAAATAAGAACTTCCATTTAATGGGCATTTACTCCAGGCCAGAGAGTCTGCTGACCCTTACTCAATTCTCGCCCCAACCCTGTCCCGTACACCAAACCACGTGCTTAAAGGGGGACACTGAGGGATACTGAAGGAACAGGGAGATCCACAAAGAAGTCAACAAAGAAACACCTTGAACAGCTCTGCTAGACCCGTCTCTCCTCCTAACCTGGAGTTTTCCTTATTCTGACTGTTCCCCCACTTTCCGGCCTGCAACACCCCACCCGCCCCCCGCCAGCATCAGGGCACGCACCCTCGAGGGGGCTGCCCAGCACCTAGCTGTGCAAGGCAGGGGCATCCAGTGGGTAACTGGTGATTTTACAAGGGTCCCTAAGGCCGTTGTGGCGCTAGCACTAGGCCTAGGACCTCCTGGAGTTTCTGCTGGCCAGAGCCAGCGCCACAGAAGGGACCAAAGCAGGAACGCTGCTCCAGGAACATTCTCGGGGAAAAGGTTCAGGATCCCCGTTCCTGTGAGCCCAGGCAGCAGCTCACAGCAGTTTCTTTTCACCAGCACATTTAACACAGCCTCTAATTATGTGATAAAAATCCTACTGGCAACTGCTTTTCCCAGAGCAGCACATTCCCACAATCCAAATATTCCTCAGTCTCTAAATAATAGGGTAGTTTTACAAGGCACGTATCTACAGCAGCTGCACCAGCACGAATGGGTACTGGTTAATCCCCTCTATTTATGCAACCCTCCTACCATTTAGAGGATGCTCTTGTGGCTTTATTTCACAGGATCCAAGCAAGCAGGTTATGAGGCAGGTCCCCCAATTTTCCATTTTACAGTGGGAGAAACCGAGGCTCACTCCGAGATGCAATGTGCCTTTCCCACAGTCACACAGGAGTGTCTTCCAACCACAGCTATCTGTTCCAGTCAACCTTCATGTGGACCGGCCACTGGGCAGGACCTACTGGCCACGGGGGCAATTCTTCATTCTCCTTTCCTATCCTATTTAATTTGTAAATAACAAACAGTGTCTACTTGTATGCCAATAAAGAGAAATTGCTGATACAAAACCCAATAATCCTTCCTCTTATTAGAACATGGCTCAGCCAATTCAAGGGTTGGCAAGCTTTTTCTGCACAAGGCCAGGCAGCAAAGAGCTGAGGATTTTGTAGGACAGACTATCACAACCACTCAACTCTGCCCTTGGAGCGCACAACCGCCTGCAGACAATTTACACGTGAATGGGCGTGGCTTTGTACCAATCAACTTTATATAAACCAGAACTGGGACTAGTTGGCTAATCCTTAAATCACAAGGGCTTCCTCTCTGTTAAGAACTGAACTGCCCCCCCCCCCCCAATTCACAGGTTGAAGCCCTAAGTCCCAAAGTGACAGTATTTGCAGGGAGGACCTTCAGGGAGGTGATTCGAGTTAAACGAGATTGTAAGAATGGAGGGAGCTTAATCCAAGAGAGCTTGGGTCCTCAGGAGGAGAGGAAGGGACCCCGAGAGTATGTACGCACAGAGAAAAGAGCAGGTGAGGACAGAGCCAGGAGGCAGCTGTCCACGGGCCAGGAAGAGAGGCCTCGCCAGAAACCAACCCTGCCAGGAACTAGGTCTTGAGCCTCCAGAACCATAAGAAAATAAATTTCTGTTCTTTGGGGTGTTCTGTCATAGAGAATTCATCTGCAGCCCAAGCAGACGAAACTACCCTCCTACAAATCAGATCAACCCATCAGAGTCAAACTCCCATAAATTAGGGACTCTGAAAAATAATAATTTCTAGTGGTAATAGGTTTAAAATGCTTCAGTCCACTTCCCTTTCCTGAGTTAAAGATCTCTTTATTCTAAGCTGAAGATTTAGCTCAATATCACCTTGGTTTTCTCCCCCATTTTTCTTTTCTTCCCTGTTTCCCTGAATTTTCCAGTTACTTATGTTAACATTCCCCGAGAGGCAGTATGCCACTGTTTCCCCTTTCAAAAGGTAAAGAGAGGATCTCCGGTTGCTCAGGAAGTGGTCTTTACAGTCTGAACAGTGGGCTCTGCTGAGATAAAGTGGCCCAGATGTACGCAGGCTCCTGGTCATCAGCATGTTAGGGAGGTGAGCACGGGTCCAATGCACCAGAAACAATCCCCTGAAAGTGTGGGAGGAACAAACCTTTAGGCAATGGTTCGAGGAGACTGCTGAAGATGAGAACGAAAGAGCCAGCAACGGGCTCCCCAAGCACCACTTGCTCATGGCACGCACAAGGTCGTGGGAGCTTTCGGAACTCTGCGGGCAGCCTCACGCAGCCAAGGTAGCAATTACAAGCCGCTGAGCCCCGGCAAGGCAGCTGCAATTCCCAGACCTACCATTCTCGGCTGAGCACGCCTTCCGCCCATCTCCACAGTCCTCCCTAACAAAAAGACTTAAAAACGATGACACCAGAATACTCCTGGGAGAAGCTGTTCTGTTGTTCTGGAAGGAACTCCCAAATAGCAGCATGAGTGCAGTGGCATTAGCATCTGCTTGGAGAGCTGCAAGGGAAACCCTGTAACTTAGAGTCCCATTTCCAAGAGGCATCTGGTTTAACAAGTTTTGCTTTCTCCGGTCCCCACTCACTTCATGGTTGCTCTCTGCCAAAGGAGGGGAGAGGGAGGGCACGGTAGGCAGAGAGAGCGCCAAGCTTGCTTTGAACGCTTTGCCCTGCAATCCGATGGCATAAGTCAACACCACTCCCCATTAGATAAACATCCACATCTCCTCAAACAAAGTCAAAGCTACTTCTTAAAAACTCCCAAAATAAAACACAAACCAATCCAGGAATTGCGAGAAGAAATGAGGTCATGTGTATGCAGGCACAAGCAAGCCCACACAATCATCAACAGATGTTTGCTCCATAAACGTATAAATAATCACCAGGAACCAGCTTTCTGTCCAGGGTTCGCGTTCTCATCCCTTAAGGAGCTGGGCATCGGTTCAGTTTCATCTCTGGGACCAACTGATGGGCTCGAGGGTTTCTGGCAACAAACTGATGCTACATAAGGTTTTACAAAATCCCTCAATGCCTTGTTGTCCAGCCCCACGAAGGCTCGGCAGTCCATGGAGCCCAGTTATCTTCCTATCCCCTTCTGCAAAAATCTAGGGTAAATTTTAGTAGCTGCTTCTCCAAGTTCCCTGGTCCTACCCTGTAAGCAAATCACCACCCATTCACATCCCACATAAGCACCCAGAGCCACACGTGTGCACATGTAATCCCCAGAAAACTGCAGCAACACCATCCGGGTGAGTCAGAATCGTCATTATTTCTAAGAATTAAGAAAAGCTGGAGCTTCACATCTCCATTCTTCCATTCCACTCCCTTCCGAAAACCGCTCCAATAGCTGGGCGCAGCTGCACCAGACAGAAAGCTGGGACACCACGCCACGGAGCGGGGTGCTCTAACCTTAGAACGCACCCAAAGCAGACGGGCACAGGATGACACCAAAGGGACAAGAGGCCATGGACCACCTTCCTCCCAGCTCCCACTGTGCACTGTGCTCGGGGCGGCCGCCCCCTCCGACACCTGCCAGCCACCTGTGGCACCTGGGTTTCCTGCCCAGTCACCAGCTGCCCAGGGGAAGTGAACACAAAAGCCATTTTAAGTCCCTCTACCCCTAGTGACAAGTCCTCCAAGACTCCTAATCTCAAGATGGACAAAAATCGAAGGAAGTGACATGTAAGCTGAAATCTGAAAGAGGACTAAGAGTTTGGGTGCAGGACTGGGGCTGGGGGGAGCCGTGCACTACCCGTGGAAGGTCTGGAAGCAAGGAGAGCGTGGTCCAGCTGAAGAAGTCCCGCCATCCTGTAAAGCAGCAGAGAAGGGGGAAAGCAGGTGGAGAAATCAGCTGGAGCCTGAAGGTTCTCTGTGGGCCGTTTCCGGCTATGATGAGAGAATCTGCCTCATCCCAAGAGCAGGGCCGGTGCAGGGCGAGCATCCTTCAGGGGACACAGTCAAGGGCAGCAAGCCCACGCTCTTGCGGGAACTGTCCACCGATCCACAGGGGCCTGTGGCAGCAGTGACATGGACAAGAATCTGCATTTACTGTGCGCTTTTCTGGACATGAAGATCCTTATGTGTCGACCCCCGGACATTCTTGAATATCCCACCAACCTTCTTTCTGGGCCGCTCTACCAAAGGGGGAAAAGACCAATCCCTCCAGAGCCCGCTGGATGGGGCAGAAGAGCTCCTGGGAGAAGGAAGGTGAGCTAGCTCTCACGTCCTAGGTGCTCAGCACTCAAAGCATCATCTTCCACTCATGCGGTGCTGTCCTGTGCGTTTTCATTTCATTTGCCTCCCCCTTCCTGCCCCGCAAGAGCCTCTGGGAATGCAGAACTAGAATTAGCCCCCTTGAAGTACTGAGGAGATGTTCAGAAAGCAGACACAAAGTCAGGTTCTGAAGTCATGGGGAGCGGCGCTGGCGGGGAGCGGCAAAGTCGGTCAGAGAAAACGATCATCCTCTCTGATGCTCTTTCCCTGGCGGCCCTAAGCCCGGCTTCCACGCTCCTTCCTCTGATGCCTTGTTATCATAATGCGGCCTTCCAAAAATTTGCTGAAAACGTAAATGCTTTGGGGGATGGGCCCTGGGAGGAGAAACGGTCTCCTCACTCCCCATCCCAGCTACTCTTTGGGCCTTGCCCTTAAGGCGCACCGCTTTGGAGGGACGGTGCCAGAGCCAGAAGGGGACCTACATTCTCTACCCCGACCGAGCCCAAGCCTCAGTCCACTACATCATCTGGATGAACGAAGACACAAATGGACGAGCACGGACGTGGAGACGGACCAACAGACAAGCCTTTAAGGGCTCTATATCCACCTCTTTCAAATGAAACTTTTCCCAGGAGGAGCGCCTGGGAGGCTCAGTCAGCGGAGCATCTGCCTTCAGCTCAGGAACGGGCTCCTGAGACCGAGCCACCCCTACCCCTGTTGATCGGGGGGGGGGGGGTCTGCTTCTCCCTCCCCCTCTCCCCCTCTCCCCCCAGCTCATACGCATGCGCACGCACTCTCTCTCTTGCTCGTTATGTCAAATAAAATTTTATTTTTATTTTTTTTGTCAAATAAAATTTTAAAAGTAATAAAAATAAAACATTTCACAGGAAAATGTCTTCATGTCAGCAAAAGTAGATCAAATGGGACCAAAGAAATAAGCAGTTTCCAGTGACAGCCTCCCAGCGATGAGACCAGTCTCCAAGACACCACCCCTCAACGATAGCCCACCCCTGCACACACACCCCAAAAAGGCCACCACTCATGGTGGCCATTCATAGCCAACAAACCCTTTGTGATGGGGAAGGGGGAACCAAGTCCTCGATGGAGTTGAGCTCCTGTGTCCAGACATACACGAAGCTGAGCTCTGCCCTCTATCTTTCTCCCCACTTCTCTAAGCCAACACATTCCTTTCTTACTTAAGGCAGTTAAGATTATGTTTTCTGATCATTTGGAAAACAAACATACGGATACCAAATGTAAATTGGTACAACACTTCGGTGAAACCATATAGCGATATGCATCGAGACCAAAATTTTCCTTCACTTTGACCTGGCAAATTCACTTCCAGGAACTCAACCCAAGTGATAATCGGAAATACATGCAGAGATTCATCCATATGCTGTCGGCTGCAGAAGCACAAGCCAGGAAATAAATGGAATGGCTTGCATGGGATGAAAATCACGTTTTATCTTTAGGGATAGAATATTATGAAACCATGAAAAGAGCATCTTGACCCCAAATTATTAAATGCAAGGTTAAATGTTTTCCCTTACTTAAAAAAGAAGGATTCAAAAAAATTTTAAGGCACTATGATTTTAACTTTGTAAAGAAAAGTAAAATACACAAAAATAGAAGACAGTGGGCCACATGTTAGTAGTAGCCGCTTCTGAATAGGGGTATATCACAGTTATTTCATGTTTTGTTTTGTTTTTAATTCCTTCCTCTTCAAATGCTCTATAACGAATACAACACTTTGATGGTCAAGGAGAAAAACAGTAAAACTACCCCCCCTTGGGCTAAATGAAAGTCATTCTTCCTCCTATTAAACAGGATCACCAGGACAACATTTCAGATATTTAAGACCCTGCCACAACCTGAGTTTTGCCCTCTCCAGCTTCAAATCCATTTTCCCAGCTGTCCCCACAGACCAGTGTGGCTTCTTCCACTCTCCTCTGAACACGTTCCAATGCATCCGCAGCTCTTCAAAAGGTATTCTGAATTCACCACAATGCTCCAGGTACTGTCTAATAACTTACACCGAGAGAATGGGATTCTCACCTCCCTTCTTCTAGATATAGTACCTCTACTAATGTGGCCTAAGTTCCCATTTCCTTCCAGCTCAGAACAGGAGTGACAAGAACAGCTCCGGTCTCAGAGATAGAGATGGAATTCACCACAAAAACACACATTTCTTCTCTCTTTTGAGAGCTCCTGGTTCTCCAAGAGTCATCCTCCCACCATTCCCCCACCAAGAATTCCTCAGAGGGATCACTCTCAACTTCACTCTGAACAAAGTCCAGAACTTTCTAAAGCCCAGGGGAGGGTGCCAGGGGAGGTACAGCAGAAGCCCTGAGCTTCACAGCTCTCTGGAGGTAACCCCCTGCCCCAGGGTCTCACAAAACACACGGGGACACTTGGGTCAGATTTCTGTCCAACCAGTTTTCATGGGCCCAGCAAGGGTGGGTGGCCCCCACCCCAGGGAGTCAGAGAGTCCTGCTCCAGGTTCAGAACCCACATAGCCTTTTAGGAGGTGAAATGGGAGATTTCAGGATTCTTCCCGCGTCACCAGATAGGTCTTGAGGGAAGGTCGGGGAGGCTTTAAAAAGCCAAATTCTGGGCCTGACGGAATGAATGGAAGGCCACGAGAGTGGAAGGCACGCAACACCCACCCGCAGTGACCAGGCGTTCATGCACCAGCTTTTACCCTGTCTGGGCGGGAGGAATTCTGGACACCACAGCACCAAGGAAGGGAAAGAAAGCAGCCGGCAACTCTTCCTCCCAGTTCTCAGATGGGCGAATGGAAGCTGAGGAAGTGAGACGGGTTTACTGCCACCTCCCCAGGAGGAGCCACTGCCAGCACCAAATAGCTTCCATCTCCAGGCACCGGGCTCCCACCCCCTCCCACAAAGCCAGTGGCATCCCCTGCCCTCTGGACTCTGGGACCAGGGAGGTCATTTGTATCCCGCTTAATTTGCATTTACATACAGAATTCACAGTTCTTAATTTCAAGTGGGGAGATCAAACAAACAGGCCGGTCTTGTGCAACTGCCCTCAGACCCAGAACTAGGTGTTTTAGCCACAAGTTACTTCAGTGTTAAAACCAGCGCGTTTTATTGTGCCCAGCCTAAGAGTGCCTGAGGGCTAGCTTTTAGGTGGGTGGTTTGTGGGCACTCACTCTGGGACAGGAGAACTTACAAGGACTTGCACAAACACAACACAGGCAGCGATCTAGGCTCTGCTTCCAGGGATCGTCAAGGGAATTCCTAGGAGTCCCAGTCTCCCAGATGCTTCTGGGTGAAAGAAAGCACAGAAATCACTCGGAGCTTGGGGACAGCTATATACTCCCCTGCAGGGTTAGGAAAAATAATAGAGGACACAGGGACATGGGCTTCAGCCAGCTCTGCTAATTATTTTCTGTATATCCTCAGGAAAGGGGAGATCACACCATCTTACAAAGGTTTAGAATTTTTTTCTTTTCAGAAAGAGAGGGGGTGGGCAGAGGGAGAGAATTTTTTTTTTAAGATTTTATTTATTTATTAGAGAGAAAGCAGTAGAGGGAGAGGGAGAAGCAGGCACCGTGCTGAGCAGGGAGCCCAATGCAGGGCTCAATCCCAGGACTCCCAGTATCACGACTAGAGCTGAAATCAAGAGTCGGACACCCAACCGATGGAGCTACCCCAGGTGCCCTGGTCCTTACAGAGGTTTAAAAGGTTAAATAAAACTGAAGTTTGAGGAAGCAAACAGCACATGCAGCAGAGCAGAAAACCCATAAATGATGCTGTTCCCGTCTCCCACTCTTTAAGGAACATCTTGCAAGACTCCCTTCCGACCGTAGAAATATCCATCCTGTCTCCTCCTACCTCAGGCTCTGTGTAATTCTAGCAGCCAACTCTGGGAGATTTGATGGTCAGAGGTAACCTAGAGCTGTATTTGTGGTGAGGTGCAGGGAAAGGGGCACAGCCCCATGCCACCACCTGGGAGACAAGGGACTGGAACCTCTCCGAGGACAAGAAGCTGTAAGGAGTAGCTTTGCCATATTTGATCGATCCATCCACATTTGCTGCATTGCTACGGCTTGTAGGATGTAACAGGAGGACAAAACCTGATCCTGTCCTCCAGCTGCTTGTGTCAACCTGGGAAGCTGAGGCCAGGAACCCTGAGAGTGATTACACTCCTTCCCTCTCCGGCCTCAGGGACCACATCTACATGGCAGACTCCATCAAGATGGTCTCAAGACAGGCACTGAGCGCGTCCAGTTTGCCGTTTCATCTCCAGAGCTGGCCCAGGGAGGGTCTCAGAAACTATCAGGTCGATGCATAAAGCAGCAGGGCAGGAGGGAATTAAGCGGGAGTCGGCGCCAGGCAGTCATCTCAGAGGGCAGGGAAACAGACACAGCAAAGCCCTCCCGGCTGGGGCCCGCCTCCCAAGCTCGGCAGAGGCGGGAGCCATTCTCAGGTCCTCCGGAGCCCCACCCCTCGGCGAGCTCAGCAAAAACCCCCCAGAAACCTCCCAGAGACCTCCAGGTCTCTTTCCGGGTCAACTTTTGCATCGAGAGGTTCTTAAAAGCCGATCTGGAAACGGGCAGCTCCTGCCCTCTGTTTACCAAGGGCAAGAGCATAAAAGACCTCACTGACAGGATATTGCGAAGACAAGGAGACACTTCCAAGCCTCCATGTCTGGGATTCATATGCAGATGACTCTGAAGACAGGCAAATACAGAAGACCTTCGGTGAAGATTACAGGCCTGACATCCCAGTCCCTAATTAAAATGTCATTCTCTCTCTGTCCCCGCCCCCAGCACCTAAATGAAGATCGGGGCAGCCCACTCTCTTCCTACCCCCCTCGGCTCATCCCTCCTTCTGCATCTTAGAAAACCATCCCGGTCAGAGTCCGCGTCCAGGGCTGGGGGGACCGGGGTGGAGGGGAACTGAGCAGGCAGAATCAGTGTCACTTAGGGCAGGCTGCTGTGAGTTCTCTCCATCAGAGCCGGGCAGACCAGCCCTAGAGACACAAATTAGCCTGAGGACAGTTCCAGCCCAGGCTGGGCAGGGGCCAGTCGGGGACGCTCCGGCCAGGCTTCTCTGCTTCATTCAGAGGAGCAACGCTGCGGACGGCTAGTGGCCACTGTTGGGACGAGGCCGGGGAAGGCAGTGCGGCCCATCGAGGCTCTAGGTCTGACCCTAAGGGACCCAGGGCAAGTCATTTCCTCTTTCCTGAGCCTAAAGAGAGGCATGGAAACTAGACCCTAACCTGCCTCGCTTCTGTAGTCTGCGCTCCAGGCTCCACACTTCCAACTGAAAAGCCCTTCACTTAGCTCTTGAGACTTATTTTAAGGACAGACCAGGCTCAGTGCACTTGTTCCATTTCCAAACACTCAGACCTGAAAACGTGCAGCGAAGACACCGCGACAGGAGAAAAGCCAGCAGCCGGGATGTCCCAGCTGCTGGGGGGCTGGGGTGGGGTACAGGCACACCCCCATCCCCACTCCTCACCAGGCAGCCCATCCCCCACCCCGCGGGAGGCAATCCAGGGGGCCCCCGCAGCATCACGCAGTTCAAATTGGCAACACGCAGCCAGCAGGGCCTCTTCCCTTTGTTCCTGCCCATGTGGGCGAAACACCACCTTTCAGGTCTGACCGTGTGTGGCCTTTGCTCCCTGACGAGAGCTGGAGCACTTCCGACTATTTGCCGTCCAGCGCCCAAGACCATGTCAACGGTGGGTTGGTTAATTATTACTCAAAGAAATGGACTGTGCCCTCTAAAACGTGTGTTTTATTGCACTCGCCAATAAACGCCCCCGTAGCACATGGCCTCCCTCACCACGGAATGGGGACATCAAAGGAAAACCACCCTCAGCTGTGTGGCCGCTGTGCCGCTGTTCGGTTTGTCCTAAGTCCCCGCGGTGCGCGCGGAGCAGCCGAAGGGCTGGGTGCGGAAAACAAGAGAGACAGCCCCCCCGTCCCCCCAACCCGGGGCCCAGCCCGCTCTGTCCTGGGTTCATTCACTTCACCGGTGTTGCCGGACCACCTACGAAACGCCTGGCAGGTGCTCCCCACCGAACAGCCTCTTTGCAAGGATTTCAGTATTTAGTATAATGGGATTCTACGTATGCTGTTTTGTTTCCATCAGCCGGTGGTGTCTCGCACAGCCTGTGCGGCCATGGGAACGTGCCTCCAGCATCTCCTTCCCACTGTGTCCTGGCGGTTCCCTCTGGAGAGCGAGTGCCCTCCGTCCCGGGCTTCACTGCCGTCCCAGACCCGGTTCGCGGTCATATCCTTCCCTTCGCAGCGTCGACAAAGCAGCGTGGGCTCCACACCACACCCCTGAGCCCCCAGCAGTGCACAGAGCTCGCGGCTGTCCTTCTGGCCTCAAAAACAGGTTGAAGGAATCAAATCGGTCATTCTGTATCAATCACGCAGAATACAGAAACTGCTTGGAATCGACCACCCTGATTTAGAAATGAAGAGCGTGTGCGTAAGTAAAACCCACGACGGGACTGGTGAGCCAAGTCTCCTCCCCCTTCCAAACACGCTGCCCCCCAACCTAGAGCCGGTGGACGGACTTTCATTTTCCCACATTTCCCTTCACGTGTTAAAGAAATGTGAACTCTTGGAACACTGTAGAAACTCCCAGGAGGTGGGGTGCCTGGGTGGCCCAGTCGGTTAAGTGTCTGCCTTCAGCTCATGATCCCGGGTCCTGGGTTTGAGGCTCTGCTTCTCCCTCTCCCTCTGCCCCTCCCCTTGCTCATGTTCTGGCACTCTCTCAAATAAATAAAGTCTCTAAAAAAAGAAAGAAAGAAAAGAAAACTATCAGGAGTTAAAAGAAAGTGAAGAGCCAGCACCAAGGACGACAATGGGACCCTGCACCTGAGAGATGATGAAAGTGCCCTCAGCACTGTCGTGCCATGATTCCTTGGACAGGACACGGCCACCCGAGAGCCAGAGTCCATTTCATTCCAGCTAACCTAAGTACCCCCAGGGCTCTGGAACTCTCCTAGCACACGTCCGAGTCCCGGCTGGGAGAAGAGCTGACCAGGAGACGCAAGACGCAAGAAACTGGGAAGAAAATGTATAGAAAACCCAAATCCCAACAAGACATTTAGGCACCAGCTCCTGCCCCTAACCCCCCAGGCATAGGACCGACCCCAAAACCTGCATCCCATCAGCAAAGATATTCTTGTCTCAAGTACTTTTTTATCCAACAAATTCATTTAGTTATTCTGACAATGGCCTGCTTTTTAAGTTTTTATTTATTTATTTATTTATTTATTTATTTATCTGACACAGAGAGAGAGACAGAGATCACAAACAGGCAGAGAGGCAGGCAGAAAGAGAGGGAGAAGCAGGCTCCCCACTGAGCAGAGAGCCAGATATGGGGCTCAATCCCAAGACCCTGAGATCATGACCTGAGCCGAAGGCAGAGGCTTAACCCACTGAGCCACCCAGGTGCCCCAAGCCTGTTTTTTCTTTAAAATCAATGACATACTTGGCCCTGGCCCATGACCAAGAGTGAACAGATACAGTATATGGCATATGGCTGCTCTCAAGACACTGACAATCTCGTTGGAAAGCTAAAATTATGCCACGAAAATTCGACCCCAGAACAAGGGCTTCTGGGCCATAAAGGAAATAAGTCTGCATGAACGGGATTCCTATGGCCCGGAGTGGCTGGGAAGAGCACAGGGGAGAAAAGGGGATGCTGAACAGGAATGGAAAAGATAGACAGCATTTAAAACAAGACCATGATCATGAATAAAGGAAGGACAGGACAAATGACATGGTAACGGGGGCGGGGTGGTGGGGAGGCAGGAAGCCAGTCCCACAGGTCCCCTGCCTGCATGAAGGACAGGATGTGCTCCAGAGGGCGGAACGGGAAGTCTGAGAACAAATGGGAAAAAGAGAAGTCGGGTAGTGGCGTTTGCTCGTTTATTTATTCAGTGCCTAGACACTGAGCCCGTCGTACGTGCCAAGCACTGTGCTGGGTGCTGGGATGCGACTTAAACAGGTCAGGGCGTTCAAGGACCTCACAGTACAGCCCAGCGGAATCCACAAACACACTGGCAGTTAGCAGACAGAGTGACACACACGAAGCAGAAAGTACTATGGGGCAGTAAAGAGGGGCACCAACTTCATGCTGGTAAGAAAAACAGCAATTTTGGTATCATTATCAACACTGTTATTCTTTTTCTACTATTATTTTTATTTTATAGATTTTTATAGATTTTATAGGTTTTTATTTTAGATTTTATTTTATATGATTTTATAGATTTTTAGAGAGAACAAGATGAGCATAGGAAGGGGGAGAGGGAGAAGCAGACTCCCCGCTGAGCAGAGAGCCCAATGCGGGGCTCAATCCCAGGACCCTGAGATCATGATCTGAGCCAAAGGCAGATACTCAACCGACTAAGCCACCCAGGAACCCCCTTTTTACTGTCATTAATACTTGTTTAGGATGGGGTTTAGGTTGTTTGGGTTTTTTTTTTTCCATTTTGTTTTAGTTTTGTTTTTGTTGTAAGTAAACTCTATCCTCACTGTGGGGCTTGAACTCTGGACCCAAGATGAAGAACCACATGTTCCTCCGACGGAGCCAGCCGGGTGCCGGGTGCCTCAGTGCTGTTCTTCTTCACGGCAGCTTCCATTTACTGAACACTTACTGCACATCAGCCACAGGACTTAGAACTGGTGTAGCCCTCGGAGAGCCCTCCAGTCAGTACCCCGCCCCATCTCATTCAGAAAAGCGCATTTACAAGGGTGCATTTACAAAGATCACGAGCTACTACGTGGCAGCCCAAGGTCCTGAGAACAGGGGAAATGTCCTCTCCGGCATTTCCCCTGCTACTCGGCAGGAGCAATTCCAAGGCACACAGGTTTTCTCTCACCAGCAGGCCACACACCCAAGACAGCACTGGCCAAACCCTGCAAGAGAATGCAGAAGGCGAACCCTGGTTTCACAAGCTTTTTCAAGACTAAGTATCTCGACCCAATTTCTCAAGCCTCTCCCTAGAATAAAACAGAAGTTAGACTTCCTCATAGCGTTAATATCCCGCTCCTACCTCCCCCTCCTGTGCCCCTGCAGTCCTGATCCCCAAGGACAGCCAAGGACTGTTGGTGAGACACTGTCTCAGAACTAAGAGCCCAGACCCAAGGTAAAGAGAACACGGGCAACCTCGCCAGCCCCACACTACGGTTTCCATGTGCTCCTTTTGATCCTCTGTGAGATCATTTTCGGGGTGGGGGGGGCGGGTTTCCATTTCCAAGATCCACTTTGGAACAGAGTACAAACCTTAAAATGTTGTAGGGAACTTTCTGCAGACACGGAACTTCCAACAGGGAAGCAGAAACCACAGTGCCCTTTGAGCAAAGGTCTCAAAACAAAACACGGGCACAGCCAGCACTGATGATTAGTTCAATAGGGAGAGGCCTTTCCTCAGCCGGGGACGGGCTCCCAAACTGACCCAGACCGCACAACCTGCACAGACAAACCAGCCAGGCTCTCTCTGTTGCCCGCCAGGCTGGGCAGAGCACGCCTGCAAACTGGTCATGGCCACGGGAATGTACTCCCTGCTCGTCACTGAAATCATAAAGGGTGCTCTGATTCCTTATTTTGCTAGAGAGAGGGAGAAAAGAAAGAGAATCTATAAGAGTCCAGGGAGGAAAGATTGAGAAGTTGGGAAATCATGTTTTATAAAAACGGATCAGAGGTGGGAAACAGGGCAGATGCGTGTGGGATATTTATTTAGGGCCATACATGGGGAACTCTGCGCGCAGAGTTTGTCTCTCTGACACCTGAAGGGACAGCCTCACACCTCCGTGGAGCCTGGGACACGGGCAGTGCTAGCAGCTGTGTCATGCTCTGGTGAGTTGGCCACGTTGCCTTAGATCTTCTGGCCAATTCATGCCAACGGCTCAGGTGGAAAGGTAATCTCTTAATTAAAAAGAAAGGAAAGAAACAGCCATCTAGACATGGAAAACAGAGCAGCAGAATCTAACAATGGTGACAGTGGGGGGTGCACCAGTGAGAAAGGAGGCTTCCAGGCTTTAGGAGAAGCGTCTGAAAGAAAGAGAAAAGATCTGGCTTGATTTCTGAGAAATGACCCCTTTCCCTGGCCCCCTCTGAAATGAGGAAAGAGTCTTTAGGGAATGGTCAGGGAAGGGAACAAACAACCCAACTAAATTCCAACAGCAGCCAAGAAAATTTAGAGCCTTTGGCTGCTATTCAGCAAAATAGACAAACACATAGTAAATGGCGAAGAGAAAAAGGAAGCACACGGAATTACCCGTCAACGCGAATTCTTGAACACCGTCTCCTTCCTCTGCTCAAGCCTGATTGCTGATTTGGGTCCCTTTCTAAGACCTGGGGCCATTCCTGCTTTCTCCCTGCTGGAGGCTTTTCCACCCCCCACCACACCTGCCACCACATTCCCACCAGCTCCCAGTGCCCTAGGTTCCTCTCCACAAGCCAGGGTGCTGGGACATACTCGGGTCCAGAATGGCCCAGCATACCTCCACTGCAGTCTGGGACGGCCCTGAAGGCAGCCTGAAGAGATTCCAAAAGGGACAACCTGTTGCTAAGCAGAATGAAAACTAGGGGTCTAGGGACACCCGAGTGGCTCAGTCCGTTGAGCCCACCTGCCTTCAGCCCAGGTCGGGACCCCCGGGTCCTGGGACCTAGCCCAGCATCAGGCTCCCTGCTCAGCTGCGTGTCTGCTTCTCCCTCTCCCTCTACGCCCCCACCCCACTCAGGTGTGTGCGCGCTCTCTCTCTCCCAAACAAATAAAATCTTTTAAAAACTTACAGGACAGTCCAGGCTCCCACCTCTAGCCTTTACAGCCACAAGAGCGCTGCTGCTGAAGGCGAATGGTATCCCTCGATAGCCCGAGAGTCATCCTTTAGGAACAGTTACGAAAAACCCGTAACTCCCTCTCACACAGGCATTTCTCCGCAGAGCCTGTGGGATCCTGGCACACGAGCACACCCACCCTAACCCTTCACCAGGGGGTGAGAGGGATGTGACAGGGTCTGGCCGCAATCAGGAGACTGGGCTCGACACGAGCTCCGGTCTCTTCCGTGGTCGGTATGTATAGAAAGGGAGTGGGGATACCTCCTGTCCCGCAAGAAGGTGGCAACAGGCACGCCAGGTCTCCAGCTGAGCTTAAAATTCAAACACACATCAGAGTCACACAGAAAGATGAAAAATCACCCAACAGAGAAAGGTACCCAGACTGGTAAACCGGACTATAACCAGATTAGGTTATTTTAAAATCTGTATCTATGTTTACTCATACCCCCATCAGAAGGGGGACTGGCCATCAGTGGAAGCACAGAGAAGCAGAATCCTATAAGCAAATGTATATTACCCACCGAGGCACAGACCAGAGAAGACTTGGCCCGCAGCCACATGACGGGGGCAGGAGGGACATACTTTCCGCGGGCGTGAAGGCAGCCATCAAGCCTCTCAGCCCGGTTCCCCAACACAAGTGTTCCCTGTACCCCTTATTCTGAATTCACCATCTGTAACTGCCCCTTCACCCATTGTTCCACTTCAACTCCAAGCCTGCCCCACCTGGTCTTGTGCTGGCTCAAAAGGCCTTCCTTCCAACCAGCGAATCACCAAAACCAAACCACATGTTCTTGGTTTAATCACATAACCAAACCACAAACCATTCCTGAAACCTTTGCCAGTTCAACAGAACCACCTTAAGAGCATCAAGGTTCACACCAGAATCAGAGATCAACCCTGAAAAATCCTGGAGAATGTCCCACTTGATGGTCCAGATCATTCTGCTAGGGAATCACCTGGAAGGCTTGCGAAAGCATATTACTGGCCTTAACCCTGGAGTTCCTGGCTCTGTAGTTCTTGGGTGGGGCCTGACACTCTGCATTTCTCTGTATTCCCAAGTGAGCCTGATGCTGCCAGTCTGGGGACCACACTCCGGGACTCACCATTCTAGACCATTCCAGTGATCCAGGATATAGGGCTGGGAAGCCAAAGAGATGGTCATTGACTGAAAACCCCGAAGAGTTCCCTTCCCTGAGAAAGGACCACCACCTCCTACCTGAGCACAAGTGGACCTCCTAGTTGAACACCAGCCCCACCCCAGGATGCAGACGAGCACCTTGGCCCACGTCATCTGGTTCTCAATCAACAGAGTAAGGCCTCAGCCAAATGAATGGTGTAACTGTAACATCAGCAGCAATTTTTTTTTTAATTTTACTTATTTATTTGACAGAGAGAGATCACAAGTCGGCAGAGGCAGGCAGAGAGGGGGAAGCAGGCTTCCGGCTGAGCAGAGAGCCCGATGCAGGGCTTGATCCCAGAACCCTGAGATGATGACCTGAGCCGAAGGTAGAGGCTTAACCCACTGAGCCACCCAGGCGCCCCACAGGAACGACAATTATTAAAATTAACGGGCCAACGGGTCAGCAGGACCGAGAGTTAGTGGCCAACCCCGAGAGAGGGCAATGACAGGACCAGTCTGAACTCTGCTCTCTCTGCCCCAGGCCTCTCTCATGGAGGAGGAAAAGGAAGGGAATTTAGCCAGCCGTGGGGGAGAAAGCAAGAATTTCTGGAATCTCTTATCTCCCTCTGCCAGCCCAAACACGGATCCTTAAGCAACTCAGTAAATCAAAGTATACAAAGGAAGAGTCCTTGGGAGGCTCAGGAGTCTGTCTCCTCCCACGGTCTGTCCTGCCAGAGCCAGCAGCTGGGGGCAGAACCTCGAAATGGCTGATGGAGCCTTTATGGAAACAGAAAGGAGCTGAGTGGCTGTCCCACAAGACTCCGGCACCGCAGGGCGCTATGAGGGACACACTTAGAAGCAGGAAAGACTCCCCGAGGAAGCGTGCTCACGGAGGAGCCATGACAACACCCAGGGGCGCAGGTTAGCAGGTGGAAGCCGAGGGCAGGGGCAGAAGCATCCCCGGGGCAGCACCTGTCCCTCTGGTCTCTCCCACTCAGGTGCGCTTTCAACCTGCGCGGTGTGGTGTGAACAGGGTTGGTGATGAGCTCACACTGGATTGCTCGGATAGTCAAACTGAGGCCAAGAGAAAAGCGGCTTTATTAAATGATGTTGATGTGGACAGGTGTGGCTATGGGGAGGTGGACGATCCTGGTGGGGCAACACCTCTGTCAGGGCCCCTCCTCATTCCGGCCCCCAGAAAAGCAACGCAACAGAGAGTCTCCCTGGGTTCCAGAGACAGACACCGTATTCCAAAGAGCTTAACAAGGCTCAGCCTTGCATGACAGCCCTCTTCCACTGCCGTGCTCACAGCCACCAGCATCTTACCAGGTCCTGATGTGTGTTCAGAGGAGAGAGCCTGGGCTTGACGACTCCATCCAAGCAGAAAAGCTGGCGCATGACACCAGAGCTGGGGGGCGCCACCAGCACAGGAGAGACACGGACAGATCCTGTTCAGTGGGCGCCTGGCCGGGGAAGGGCTGAAAGCAGGGCCCGGGTACCACCAAAGCCACATTATCTCTGTAATAACCACAGGAGGTCGAGCCCCACGGCATCTCATCCAGTGTCGATATGCAGGTCCGGATCATAAATGGTGGGAGGCTCCCTACCGGCCGCGGCCTCGACGTTCCTTCACGATCCAGGCCGGCCCCTCTCTGCACCTCACACTCCACGTGAACATTCCCCCCGCTGCTGGAAGAAGCTAAGCTCATGCCCGCCTTCCAGTCTTGCGTGCGCTGATCCCTCAGCCATGAACAAATCTCGGCAAGGCTGGCTCGTGGCCAACACCCAAGCTCCCTCGGGTCTGCTGGCCCCGCTCCAAAGCAGGCCGGCCCTCCTGCCCTTGCCTCACCCTCGGTCACACCATTCTGCTTTCCTCACAGGCCTTAACCACTCCCTGACCTTACCTTGTTCCTTACGTCCTTGCCCTGTAACCCGTGTTCCCCACGTCAGCATCAGCTCCATGAAGACTAGAGCCCTCACCCACCGGTCCCCCGGGGCCTAGAACATCATCAGGTAATGGCACGCCAACGTTCGCTGATGAAATGAGTATTTGCTGAAACCACGGGCGCAGTCCTCTTCTCTGAGGAGGAGGAGTCTGGCTCTGCACACAAAGGTGGGCACTTTGGCATGGAAATTCTAGAACACTAGCTGCTTACGAACTGGCAGATCACTGACAAAAAGACGCCAGTTTTTCCGTAATAACTTGGTAGCAGAACTAAAGGAGCACCTTAAACTTTTTCCACATCTTGAATAAAGTCTGCCTAGATATTTTTGCTTTTTATAATGGCAGCTTCAAGTGATAATTCTGGGTGGTTATTAATACCGAACACAGCCAATATGGGAAAGAGCACTCCTAGACTCCCTATTGTAAGGCAAAATGGCGGGATATAAATATCACAACACAGACGGGGATACAAATCCAAGTTCGATATATTTGTGGAACACACTGACATAATCTTAGTATTAGCCAACTGTTGAAAATTTGATGAAAAATGAAAACACTTCTCTCACTGGGATTGTTCAACGAAACGTACTATACTTCTGGGATGACACAGGGTAGGACCACAGCGCAGTCTATCTCCAGCCCCCCTCTGCCGCCTTTCCCGAAGATTCAACAGTGCCAGCCAGATCGCGCTCCTGCACCGATGCTGACGCACTCCAGCTGTTCTCAGCGTTTGCCAGACTTGAGTCTTGGGCCACGTGGCAAACAGGAGCAGCATGCCTGCACGCGAAAAATCCCATTTCAATAAAGCCAGTGGTCCAGGTCTTATAAGGGACATTAATGGTAGCGCATTAATCAAGCATCCTGAAAACGGCCCATAAAGAGACTGCATATGGGCCCAACTCCAGCAACAGAAATCAGGGAAGAATTCTCACGGAGAACAAGTTTGTGGAACAGAATACCAAGCCCGCTTCCCAACGGGCCACCCTAATTTGCAAAATGACTGCAAAGGGCATCATTTGCTTATGCAAAATGGCATCTTTTTTTTTTTAAGATTTTATTTATTCATTTGACAGATCACAAGTAGGCAGAGAGGCAGGCAGAGAGAGAGGGAAGCAGGCTCCCCACTGAGCAGAGAGCCCGATGCAGGGCTCAATCCCAGGACCCTGGGATCATGACCTGAGTTGAAGGCAGAGGCTTTAACCCACTGAGCCACCCAGGTGCCCCCAAAATAACATCTTTTATCTGAAGACTCCAGCATGCCGTTTGACCAGAGGCTGTTCCTACTGAGATCTTAAGGAGGAATGAGTCCGTCCCAATTTTGAAGGGTCCAACCCCTTTCTCCACCAGGCAGGTGGGAAAGCCATCCGTGGGCAATTAGGCGGGTTGAGTTTGGGGAGCTAAGTGTTCTCTCTGCCGCAAGAGGCCTCCTCAAAGTAAGAATGCTAGCCGGGGAGGAGGACAACAAGATGGTATGCCACCGTGTTTCTGTGACCCCGGGAACTCCTCCAAATGCCTTCTTAGCTCCGACCTCCGCGCAGGAGTGTAGCTGCATCAAGCACGGCTCACACAGCCGGCTTTCTGTCCAGCCCATCAAGTGGCACGGAAGGCTCTTTGTACACGGGGCCGCGTTCTGGCTTTGCGTTCTCCTTAAGTACGAAACGGTCTGTGCCTTGAGCTGCTTCTCTCCCAAACTCCTGGCCCCATCCTCGGCCACAGGAGAGCGGGCGGAGGGTTCCGTTAGAGCATGTCAGACAAAGAGGGGTCCAAAGCTTCATGGGGGGGGGGGGGGGGGCGTGGCGGGAGGGGCCGGGCGGTCTGGGCCCTGGCTCCCTCCTCCCCAGGTTCAGGGTGTGAAGAGGCAAAACCAGTAGCCACGGAGTCCAGCACATCTGTTTCGAAGTCACCAAGACACACAAAGAGACGAGAGCGTTTAGGGAGGCCAGGGCAGGGGCTGCCTGCCTACCGGGAAATTCTCAATCAGGGCAACAGACAAGAGGTCACGGGCTCTGGACACCTGCTGCCACAGCAAGGCCACTCTGAATCAGATTCCAGCTCACCACCCGAGATGTTTCCATGAACTATCCCAGGTCCTCTCGCCAACTGGCTTCACGGATCCGTACCATTCCTCAGCAGGCTGGACAGAGTGACAGCGAACCCAGCACACTCTTACATTCAAAAGGTGTGATGCCGCGGGGTGGGGTGGGGTGGGGAGGGACAATTTGGCAACATAAGTACCTAAAGGCTTAAAATTTTACATACCTTGAGTACAATTCCATTTAGTAATTTCTTCTAAAGGAATTGTTCTGAGTGCATTCAGTGGGAGAACTGCAAGGTACTGCAAGGGAGATATGAGAAACCGGAAACAAGGGGCGCCTGGGTGGCTCAGTCATTCAGCATCCGCCTTCGGTTCAGGGCCCTGGGGTCAAGCCCCACATTGAGCTCCCTGCTCAGCAGGAAGTCTGCTTCTCCCTCTCCCGCTCCCCCTGCCTATGTTCCCTCTCTCATGGTCTCTTTTGCTGTCAAATAAATAAATAAAATCTTAAAGAAAAAAAAAGAAACTAGAAAGAAGCTAAATGTCAAGCAACATGGTCCTGGTTAAAAAATTATGCTAGATCCTTTTACGAGAAAGCAAATATATTTGCCATTAAAACAATGCCGTAGCAACACCTGGGTGGTTCAGTGGGTTAAGCATCTGCCTTCAGCTCAGGTCATGATCTCCAGGTCCTGGGATCAAGCCCTACATAGGGCCCCCTGCTCAGTGGAGAGCCTGTTTCTCCCGCTCCTTCTGCCCCTCCTCCTGCTTGCACATGCTCCCTAATAAAATTCTAAAAAAAAGAAAAAGAAAAAAATACAATGCTGTAAAGGATTAATGCCATGAAGCAATCTTATGAAATATTAAGCAACAAAAAGATGGCAAAACCTTCTACATAAGATCTTTTTGTTAAAAATATTCCTTTTTTGTTAAAATTACATCCTGTAAGATATATACCAAAAAGCTTTGCAATGGCTATTTCTGGCCAGTGGGATCATTGGCAAGCTCTGTATGCCTTTTTGTTTCCCCCTCATCTTTTAAAACACTTTGATACAGTAAATGTGAAACAGGCTTCCCATCAAAGAGAATAGGGGTTATTATTTTAAAATAATGCACTGTGGAAACATCACACAGGGTTTAAACACTCATCTGTGGGAGACAATCACAACAGCTCAGACACAAGCACAGTGACATTAAGATTTCTGCCCAAAGACACACATTATACCACGGTGCCCGCCAGAACGCCGTTTCACTGCGTGTTTCCCGAGATCTGAAACAAATGGTGCCAGATAGAGACCCATCCGACCAGGACTGCCGTATCTTGATGCTATAATTACCAGTGTTAGCTTAACATTTGCAAATTATACATATATATCTGTTACACACACACACACACACACACAGAGAGAGAGAGAGTTCAGCAAAACAACTATGGAAGGAGAAGCAAAGAACTTGCTTTTCTGGTCCCAGGCAGAGCTTATCATAGGACTCAGCCTCTTTTGGGACGCACTCATAGCGAATCTCCGGAACAACGTCAGAGCCTCACTGTCTCCTGGAAGAGGAGACAGGACGTGTCAGCCCAAGGTTCAGAACTGAAATCTGATTCTAGAGAAGGGAGGTGGTGCACAGGAACTCTTTCTAGAAGCTGCATGAATAAGCTTTTCTAAGTCCTTCGTCACACGTCCCGTGACATGCCTCATTGTTATTTCAGCTTTTACACTGTGTCTAGGTGCAAAGTTGTCACTAGAAAATACATTATAGGGGTGCCTGGGTGGCCCAGTTGATTAAGCGGCTGCCTTCGGCTCAGGTCACGATCCCAGGGCCCCGGAATTGAGTGCCGCACCGAGCTCCCTGCTCATCGGGAAGCCTGCGTCTCCCTCTCCCTCTCCTGTGCTTGTGTTTCCTCTCTTACTGTCTCTGTCAAATAAATGAAATCTTTAAAAAAAAAAAAAAAAGAAAGAAAGAAAGAAAAAGAGATTACATTATAATCTCCTTCCTAGTGCTTCTAGTGGCACTGGGGCAGAGGGGAGGATGCCCAGACGTCTGGAGGCTCAGAGGCAGAAGTCTGTGCAGTTGGGGCGTGCGGTCCCGGTACGCAGAGCAGGCGACATCAGAGCCCAGCACGGAGGAAGCAGTCCAGCCCTTCACCCACGTGGCTGTTCCATCACCCCCATCCAGACTCTATAGCTCTTCGAGCTGCCAAGTCATCGACCAGAAGACAAGAGCAATTCATGAAAGCAACAGGTTCTGGGAAGTACGGTGGAATCAGTTTAGCATAAAATGAACACAAGCTGCCAACGAGTGTCACCACGCAGAGACTGGGATAGGAAGGACAGCGCCCCGCCCACCCCCCCAACGAGGACGTCCACAGCCTGATCCCCAGAACACATGGATATGTTACTTGACCCAGCTGAGGTTCTTGGGAGACGTGATCACACCAAGAGCCCTTCAGGGGCACCTGGGTGGCTCAGTCAGCTAAGCTTGTCTGACTCTTGGTTTCGGCTCCAGTTATGATCTCAGGGTGATGATCTCAGTGAGCTCAAGCCCCACGTCGGTTCTGCGCTCAGCGGGGAGTCAGCCTGCAGATCCTCGCCCTCTGCCCCTCCCCCACCCACAGGAGCATGCTCTCACTCGAAAATAAATAACTACTTAAAACAAAAAGAATCCTTCTCTGGAGAGATTATCCTGGATGATCTTACAGCCCCAAGTAATCACAAAGGTCCTTAAAGATGGCAGAGGCAGGGGCACCTGGGGGGCTCAGTGGGGTAAGCCTCTGCCTTCAGCTCGAGTCATGATCCCTGGGTCCTGGGATCGAGCCCCCGCATTGGGCTCTCTGCTCAACGGGGAGTCTGCTCCCCCCCACCGCCTGCCTCTATGCCTACTTGTGATCTCTGTCAAATAAATAAATAAAATCTTTAAAAAGATGGCAGAGGGAGGCAGGGGAGGAGAATCAGAGGAGCTTCTGTGGAAGAACGGTCTGAGGAGTGAGTATACGGAGAGGAAGGGGCCCTGAGCTGGTAAACACCAGCAGAGCCTCTGGAAGGTGGAAAAGGCAAGGAAACGGATTCCCCTCCAGAAGGGACACGACCCTGCAGACACCTTTATGTGAGCTCAGTGAGACCCATGTCTGACTTCGGACAGAAAGCTGTAGAAGCATAGATTTACACAGACTCATTAAACCTGTGGAAATTTATTACAGCAGCAATAGAAAGTAAGAGAGACTATCGTGACTCCTCAAGAGCTGGGGGCCTGCGGTCCACCGTTGCACAGGGAACAAGGCTGCAGCCTTCATGTCACCCCAGCTGCGTGCCTCAGTCAGGCTCAGGGAGCCGTAGGGGGAAACATGGCGGCCAGGCTCTCCACAGGCATCCTATGGGGACCTTGCCTCCCCTACTGGACATGGTGCTGGGAGAGCAGAGAGGACGCTTGCTGGGAAACCCCACAATATGGAAAGAGGTCCTGGAGTCAGGAAAAGTGGGGCTCAAATCCCAGCTCCACTCATCAGCAGCAAGGGACATCTGACCTGACAGCACCGCATCCAACTGGAGAGACCCAATGCCACGTGAGGATCAGCAGCCAAGCACCCCGTCAGACAGCAGACCCTATGACTGGCTGCTCTGTAGCTAGCAGTGAAGACTGGTGCTAATAAGTGAGCTCATTCTGGGCCAGCAAGTGACGAACACGGCCCTGACTTCTCATCTCCCTCGGCCCTGGCTTCCTTGGCTAGTCAAAGAGGAAGGCTGGTGGCTCCCAACCCATCTGGCTCCACAGCTCTGAGACTGAAAGCCTAAAAGGTGATGGGAACAACGTGAAAAATACAAGCCCAACATCGATGGGAAGCAAGGACTTTTTCATTTCTATCCACGCGTTCTCCAGAGTCCTTCGTGAGGGCCACCCGCGTCAGGCCATCACCAAAAAAACACGCTGCGTGCACTTGAGGAAGGTACTAAACATAAACCATGGTGTGTCAGAGCTCTCGGCGGTTCATAAGCCATAGATGGAATAAACTGGACGTTCTGGGTTCCTTCCCAGAAATGAGAACGCCAAAATCCATCCTCGGATAACCCGGCTAGTGTGAGGGGCTCAGATTACCACAATCCCCCAAAACACAAGGCCCTCCGTGACGTCAGGTCATCCGGGTCAGCTGGTCCTATTCCAGACCCCCCAAAACAAGAACCAAATCTGCACAGAAAACAGGGAAAACAAATAATAAAAGAGCTCACCAAGATTTAATCTTTCAAAAAGAAGTAAAAATTACGTAGATGAGCTTATTTAAAATATAAGACACTACGTGAAACATGGAACATTTAGGTTACACTGAATTCTGAATTCTTAAACTGGAGTAAGAGTGGAGTCCTGACTTATTGTTGTACATTCTTCTTTGTTCTGACAGGTCTACACACCAGGACGCCATCCTCCACCTCTGACTTGTACACATACTACTGTACGTGGATAATCTTTGCAAAAATTATTTAAGGGCTTACATTTTCTCGAAGGTGTTTCTTTGTATTCAAAGATATTCAAATCCTCCTTTGAAGCCTGTTTCTTGTCAGCATGCTGGTTATTTCTCTCGCCAATTATGAACAGATCTAACCCTGCCCATTTCTCGTTTGTCTGGAGAGTGGTTTGAACAGTTCTCCGGCAACCTTTTTATTGACTATCTGGAAACCGACATCTTCGGAAGATTTGCAATTTCACTTTGAAATGCATTTGCATGGAATTTGCATTGAAGAAAACCGGGGCTGACAGACCCTGGGGATGGAGAACAGAGGAGAGGAAACTGAATGGGGGATGGTTTTTGCTTTTTATTGCTTCATGACAAATTAGCACAAACTTTGGGGTTCATAAGAAACCACGTTTATTTTCTCCCTGTTCCTCTGGACCCAGCTTGAGTCCTCTGCTCAGGGTCCCATAAACTGCTATCATGGTGTGGCCCAGGCTGTGTTCCACTGTGGACTCCGGGTCCTCTTCCAAGCTCCCTGTTGTTGGCAGAATTCGGTTCCCGGCAACTAAAGGACCGAAGCCCCCATTTTCTTTCTGGCTGTAAGCTAGGGGTCATTCAGCTCCTCCACACTGTCCGCCGTCCCTTTTCATGTGACCTCTCAGACACGGCAATTCTTTGAAGCCTTCAGGAGAAGCTCTCATTCCAAAGAGCCTTCTATAAAACGACATAATCTTGGTAGGGGAGGATATAAAAGCATGAAGCACTAGGGTCACCTTGGGCACATTTGTTATTAGGACCATTTTATTTATTTATAAAGATTTATTTATTTTACAGAGAGAAAGAGAACCCAGTGTTGAGGGGCAGAGAGAGAAGGAGGGACTCCATACTGAGCCAGAGCCTCACGCGGGGCTCAATCTCACAACCCTGAGATCGTGACCTGAGCTGAAATCAAGAGTTGGGTGCTCCGTTGACCGCACCACTCAGGTGCCACAGGACCATTTTCTAAGCGATCAGCTCCTTAGTGAAGATTTGATGTTACAAATGCCACTGCTTTCCAAGGCAACCCCATCATTCGCGAGTGCAGACGACCCCGGGCATAGTCAGGACCCCCGGGCCCTCACCCTCAGATCCAGTCTCTCGATCCCACCCATCAGGGCTCTGGGGGCCCCGCATTTCCTGCCAGCAGGAACGATACAGTGGCTAGTCTTCGTCTCCTCTCCATCCAGCCTCTGCTCTGTCCCTGGAGAGGGCTCTGGACCACGCACACCTCACAGCGTTCGCATCTGCTTACAACGCGTGAGTAGCTCCCCAGGAGCGGCAGGACAAAGTCAAAGCTTTCTTGCAGGCAAGGAGGTGCCTTCATGGTCTTGTGGCCTGTAGAGTCCAATGCCACAGGCCTGCCTCCCCAGCCGGCCCTGTGCTCTCCCCTCGAGACCCAGGGTGTCACCTTGGCCTGGACTTCCCTGCCCTTCGTCCATCCTTCTGACCTGAGCTCCAGGGTCCCATCCCCTGTGAGGCCAACCCTGACTCCCCCAAGTCGTCCCGCATGGTCCTTCCCATCGCACACAACTGCTACACAGCATTTACCCCCTGGGCTAGAGCTACTGGCTTCTAGGTTCTTCTTCCTGCCATACTAGGGGCATCTGGAGGCCAAGAATTTATTTTTTCCTTCCTGTATCTCAACAGTACCGGGGAACAGGCAACAGTGATGGCATTTGCATTAACCCTATTTCTAGCACAAGGTGGCAATTAAGAGCCCAGGGTTATGAAACCACGGGGCCTGGGTCTGAAGGCCGGCTGCACCACTTCTAGCAGCATGACTCAGGGCACGTTACTCAACCTCTCTGCACTTTGGTTTCATCATTTCCCAATCAAAAATCTCTATTGGGAAAAAAAAAAAAAAAACTTAATTCTTAAATGTCTTTGAAATTTAGAAAAAAGAACACCTACTTTATAAGCTCTATATAAGGAATGAACAAGTTAATATTTGTGAAGGACCCGGAAAAAGGTATAGAGAGGATCGGGACAATACAAATATTGGTCACGCCACAACCACGGGACACGCAATGGTGAGAAATCCATCCAAACAAAGGAGAGATGGCACACAGATCAGAGAGATCTTACCAGCAGGTAAACCGTCCTCAGCCATGTTGTTCTGAAATACTCTAGCCGAAAAAGTAAAGGTATAAATAAAAAATAAACTATGAGACAACAGAGAAAGCAGAAACTGCAAAAGCCTGATGATTCCAGCACCTGAGTGACAGGGAGACCAGCGATTCTACTTGTCGGGTTTTACAAGTTCGACAGTTTCCAGGATGAACACAGCCGAAGGCTGAATCAGCCAGCCCCGGCCTAGCACCCAGAAAGAGCCCTGAGTATCTGGGCAAGGCTCTGCCTTTCACGTGCCGAGGAAGCGCCCCCTTCCTCCTGTGCTTCCCATGTGGCCATAGGTCCCCAGGGAGCTCGGGGGCACACCACTCCAGCCCCTCCAGCAGCGCACATGTCCTCCCCACATTGTGCTTCCCTCCAGAGATGCCCTGGGGTGACAGACTGAGAAGCATGGACATCAGGAGTGCTGGGTTCAATTTAATGCTAACTTTCACCATTCTACCTTCTCAGCCTCACTTTGCTCATCCTACAGTGGAAAATCCCACCTCCTAAGATCACTGAAACCAGGAAGGAAGGTGGACCACGCTGAGCCTGGGGCTGGGGTCTCTTCCTGCGGGTGACTTAGTAACCAGAGTGCACAACCCACCTGCCTGTAGAACAGGACTGCCACCCCAATGTGACCTGAACACCTAAAAGGGCCACGGGTGGGCCAGCCCCTCCTCTGAGTCACAACAGGGTGAAGGGCTCAGCTGCAGGAAACTCCCCAGGGCTGCGGGCCTCCTGTCACCCCCAAGGGGAGAGGAGCTCCAAGCATCACATTATGCTCCTGTTCATGGAGGGATCCTCGAAGCTCAGCTAAGGCCCGACTTCCCCAGAGCTGCTCCAAATCACATCATCACCCTACTTTCCCATTATAACCTCCCAGAATTAAAAAAAAAAAAAAAATCTCAGCAACGCAGGTGGCCGTGCTTACCACTCATAAACAGAGAAGAAAAAAAAAAAAAAAAAGCAAGTCCGTGTAGGGGCAGCTCAGCACCAGAACTAGTCTACTTTCAGAGGGCACTGACTCTGTATAAAGGGGAAGGACCTCCAGATGTTTATCCAAGAGATTTGAAAATCTGCACAGGCATGTTTACAGAAGCTTCGTTGGCCACGATGAAGAGTCACCAAACTCTGGAGGCACGGAAGGTGTCCTCCTTCAGGAGCGCTGAGTCCATGAAGGGCGGTGGGTACGCGGACACCATGGAATGTGGTTCAGCGGTGAAAAGTAATGAGCTGTCAAGCCACAAAAAGACAGGGATGACCCTTAAGTGCACATGGCTAAGTGACAGAAGGAAGCCTGTAGGAAACCTACACGCTGTGATTCTGGTCACAGGACATTCTGGAAAAGACGAAGCTGGAGAGACCGCGTCAATAGCAGTTGACAAGGATTTGCGATCGGGGGGTGGGGGTTGAACAGGTAAAGCACGGGGGGTTACTCAGGATGGCGAAATCAGTCTGTAGGATACTGTGATGGTAAAAATGAGACCTCTAAGTGTTTGTCAGAAACCCAGAGAACTCCACAGCACAAGAGGAACCCTTCATGCATGCCATTAAGACAAATATCACTGGGGAGGTTGTGGGGGGGGCGGCAGGGAAAGCGAGGGAAATCCCGGGATGGAAGGGCGAACTGGGACAGAAGCGTCTAAACACACCACAGACCTAAGAAACAGCCTCACTTGTGGAGGCGGGAGTCTGAGGGCGGAGTCCAGGAAAGTCAAGGCAGAACGCAGTATGCGTAGACGTGTGAGAGCTAAGGGCCCTCCCCCAGGGATCCAGCTTAACAACCTTTCAACCACTGCGCTGGAACCCAACAATGAAACAAAGCCACGGTGAGAGCCAGTTTTCTCACCCTTGCCAAGGAAGCCACAGATAAGCCAAGGGAGGAGGCTGGAACCAGTCAGGAGGTGACGGATTAGATCTGGAAGCTTCAGCACAGATTAAGGTTGAGCTGAACACAGATACAGGTGGTTATAGACAGAATCAGTGATGGGAGAGAAAGCAGAGGAGCATTTGCATGCCCACCTTTCCTTGCTCTAATGGCTGAGGGGGCCAAGGAGCAAAGCCTCCCCTGGAGCATGTGCACACCTCGCCCCCCCCGTCTTGGATTCCTGACACCATTCTCTGGTGAAAGGAATGAGGGCTCCCTACAAAAATAGGGGACCCCGGAACTCGTCAGGAAATCTACACTATGAGCCTGGAGCATCTTGTAGAGCCAGAAAACTTAAAAAAAAAAAAAAAAAAAAAAAAAGGACAAAACAAGCCTCCACACTGATGGGGTTCTATCAAAGGGATGTAGGAACCACGCAAATGAGCTCTCAGTGGCCAAAGCAGGAACAGAAGAACCAAATAGAACAGCAGTTAGAGCCCGAAGTATGAAAGGAGCGTGAACGAGTCCACACTGATGTAAAAAAATTCCTGAAGTGAGTGGCGAGAAGAGACAAATCTCGATGCAGAATTCCATCCAACTTATGGAGATACTCAGGGAGTAGAACCTGCCTCCCCACTCTGTGAGTGACACAGGGACTTTCTCCCAGAGACGACAGCACGGAAAGTGAGAAAGAAGAGTCGTCACTTCACACACACTATCTCGAGTCCTGGGAGCTAGGTTAACACCAACAGGGATAAGCCACACGGGCAGAATGGGTGGGAAGGGCACATCGTCTCTCTGTTCTTCCCCAAACACATCCCTCCACTCGTGACAAAAAGCCAGACAAATCCCAACTGAGGGGCATTCTAAACTATATGCTGGAGAAGAACCCCTCAAGCCTGTGGAAGTCACCGACGCAAGGGCAAGCTGAGAACTGTCCCCACCAAGAGGAGCCTCGAGAGACACGGTGACTTAATATAATGGGGTATCTCAGACCAGACCCTGGAAAAGGGACATTAGGAAAAGCTACAGAAGCCCCATGAAGTAGGGACTTTAGTTCATCATCGTGGATCGCTATTGGTTCATTCATGGTTACGAACATGCCACACACACCAGTCACTGGAGAAACTGAGGGAAGCGGTGGGGGAGGGAGAGATACAGGAACTCCTTGTACTTTCTTTGCCATAATTCTGCAAACCTGGTGACGTTTTTAAAAAGCTTAAATAAAGCAGACCGCCACTGAGCAGGGGTAAGCTCACCGCGTGTTTAGAGAAGGGGTCCCTGATGGCCCGATGGCAGGTGAAGCAGCTGGCGGCCTGAGTATCAGACCATCAACCCTCAGTCTCCACCCCTGCAGGGTTCCTCAGATGGCCCCTGACCCGGCCCCCTAACACTGAGGTTCAAGAGCAGGACTAAACACAGCTCCGATCTCTGAAAGCTCCCGTGAGGACGACCGGGCTGGATATGTACAGTATTTACAAGGGCATGGAGGGCGCACTTGGGAGACTCAGGGCTACTCCCCCAGGCTCAGACTCGCCGCTGCCAGGGACACACGTGACCAACAGCGTCACTGCTCTCACGGAGTCCCCATTTAATAAGAACAACAACTATAAAACAAAGCAGGCTAAAATGTACCTGAGGAGCAAGAGACCAGAGCAGAGCTGAACCCCAGCTCAGAGAAATCACAATTTTTTAGCCAAGATTTCCATTTGGAGTGGGCCTTGAAGTGGTGACAGCGGGCGGGCAGCAAAGGGAGAGAATCCCAGAGAAAGGAAGAAGAGGACAAGCAGGAGAAACTGGACACCACACACTCAACACCAAGTTAGAAAGTCTGCATGGCCACAGCCGGACAACAACGGGAAAGAAGTTTCGACAGGCACAGTGGAGCCAGCCTGGGAGGCCCCTGCCCACCAGCTGAGAACTCCGTGTTCTGTTCACAGGTAATAGGGAGCCATGGACAGTGTTTGAGCAGAGGCATGACAGAAGCTGGTCGAGAAGCTGTGAGCAGGGGGAGGAGGAACCCGTCAGCTCTGCCAACACAGCCTCCTCCAGGAGGCCGGACACACCTGTCACAGGCACACTCAGGAGAAACTCCCCTCTCTCTGCAGGCAGGACACAGGATTCTCAAAGGAGCAGCCTGCGTGCCTGGCCGTACAATTAAGTGTGGAGGTGTCTGGGAATGGATTAAAGTGAAAGTCGTAAATCAATACCATGTCTTTCATTAAACGATCTGGCTACTGACTCCGCACTGGCCCCTTGGCAGGTATAGTTGTTTAGTTTAAAAGCAGCCAAACTCTTATTTAAGTGTTATCCCTGCTAAATGAAGACCACATGAACAAGCCAACATCGACATCTAACCAGGCTTGAAGAAGGGCGCGGAGTGGGGCGGGCCTGGGCGAAGACAGCAGGTGCCGGGAGAAGGGTCCAGCCAGAGCCCCTGAGCAGCAGGGTCGGCACTGAGGGAAGGCAGAGGGCTGCCCGGTACCCATCCGAGGAGGGCCTCAGCTGTTAGCAGCACCTGGTGTCCTGCTGGTCAGCATCCCATGCCCTTTCGGGAAGGAGGGAGAGACCAACCGACCTGTGTGCCCACAAGCCTCATCAGGCCAACAGCTCCCCCATCAACTGCACATGGATTTCTAGGCCTCGGCTCTTCCCAGCAAGCAGGCGACCTCCACGGGGACCCTGCTGTCCCACTCTCCCTCTCAGCGGCCTGGTTCTGTTTATCAGCTGTTTCTGCAGCAGAGCCAGCGGATGGCGAAGACCAGGGGAGAACAGGTTGGTCTGGAAGCCCTACCTGAGCAAACCGGCTCAACCAGCAGCTCCCCGGAAGCAGAGGCGGAATGGGTCCAGCATCTGCAGGATGCAGCAAACGCAGACTGCCGCCGACTCTGCGCAGGGAGAGGCCAGGTGGAGAGGTCAAGGCCACACTCTGTACTAACACACGATGTCCACCTACAGATGATCCAGAATGGGGGGAACCAAGTGGGAATGTCGGTCCGCCTTAGAGCAGCAGCGTGGCAGTGAGGAGTGCAGGTACTAGAGCCAGACTTCTGGTCACTGACTGACTGTGTGACCTTGGCCGAGTGACTGAAGCTCCTCTATAAAGAGGCACCCAGGCCAAGGGCTCGGAACAGCACCTGTTACTGAACAGCAAGGATCGACTTGCTGTCATTGGTATATCTGAGCTAGACTCTCGCTGCTACATGTCTGATGTTGGGGGTGCCCCCATGTACCTATAAGAAATGAAACCATTCCCTCCCTGTTCTTTCTTGGCTTTTCCTGTGAAGTGGCTTTCGACTCCTAACCCAAAAGAATTAAGGGAGCGCCTGGGTGGCTCCACTGGGTAAGCATCGACTCTTGGTTTCGGCTCAGGTCGTGATCTCAGGGCCGTGAGGTTGAGCCCTGCGTCAGGCTCCGTGCTCAGCGTGGAGTCTGCTGGAGATTCTCTCTCTCCTTCTCCCTCTGCCCCTCCCCCTGCTTGTGTGTGCATATGCTCTCTTCAAAATACATAAATCTTAGGAAAAAAAAAAAAAAGAATGAAAGAGGCACCACATCAAGTTTTAAAATATTAGCAACGAACAGACACCCCAAACTATTCAAAATGCCTTCTCTCCCAGCTCCTCCTGGGCCAGGATAAACAAAGATCCACTTTGCCGAAGGAAGGCAGGATGTGCACACCAGCGACTGCGCAAGCCCTGTGGTGAGGGGACCATTAACAGCAGCGAGCAGGAATGCCAGATCTCCTCGAGAGGGTTAGCAGGTGGGGAAACTGCTAATATCACACTAACAAGGGGGATTCCTGCTGGTTAGCAGGACTGAGTTCACTGTGGGGAAGGGGTCTGTCATTCCTGCAGCCAACGGCCACGTGGGGAGACGCCTCTCCTCGGACCCCGAGGACAGGGCAGCAGGAGCACAGGGACGGGAGTGGCAGCTGTCCCGCTATTTTTCACACCAACCGAAAGGCCAGGGGAGTGGGGGCCATACAGAATAGGCAGACATGGCAACTTTTTCACCCAGACCTGGCGAGGGAAGCACCAGATTCCACACCGGTGGGAGACCGTACTGGCCTGGAGCCCGTGCGCTGGTCTCGCTGCCTTCTGGGTCTGACAACCCACCTGTGTGCGCACCTGACGGTTTACAAAACCTTCCACATCACGGGTCCTCGAAGCTGCAGGGAAGAGCCACGAGGTGACCTTGCAGAGATGCCCCTTATTTTATAAGGGGAAGCCTGAGGTTTAGAAAAATTAACTTCCCGTAAGTCCCCTAAGAAAAATTAACTTCCCCATGAAGCAGGAAACCCGCCAAGGGCTCCTGCTTCCAAAGGCTCCTGCCTCCAAATCCCGAACAACTCAGAAGGAAACATTCCAACAGATGGTAGCGGGGGGTGGAGGCAAGGCTCCTGTCCAGTCGTATCCCCAGCGGGGAAGGACAGGAGACTCCCACAACGACTACATCACCCATCCCAGGCCGGGCAGTGCTACGGACCAGACACCTGTCCCTGCCTTTCTTTCCCACAGGGGCGACACTGCTCCTGTTTTCCCAAAGAAGAAAGAGCCATTGAGAGATTCGCCCCTTGGCTCGAGGGAGGCTGACCACAGTCCATGCCCTCGGGGAGAGAAATACATTACAGCAAATGCAGAGACCGAGGTCTCTGTAGAAGGAGAGCTCCCAGAAGGGACAAATGCTCTGCGGCTGTGTGGAAGATAAGCAGAAGCTCAGCAGAGTCCCTGTGGGACAGACCCCCACCCTGTGGATAAAGGGACGCTTCCCAGACAGCGGTAAAGAGCAGAGCAGAGGGGGGCCTCAACAGGACCCCACTGTGGCCTGAGGGTCCCCAAAGAACCCCATGTGTCTCGCACAGACTTCAGACTCCAGCCCACAGGTGATGAACCATCGCCAAACAGTTCTGAGCAGGACGATTCCTGCAGACCCGCCTGCAGACCCGTCTTCAGACAGAGGAGCTGGGCCACCGTGCAGAAGATGGGGAGAGTGCGGTTCAGCCAAGGGCACGGCCACCGTGCAGGGGTTCCTGCGACGGGGTGTGCGGTGACAGGATAGGGCCCTCCTCCCTGGGTAGGGGTTCACAGGAGACACGCATTTGAGCAGTATTTGAGAGGCCCCATCAGTAGGGGTGACTGATGCGGGGTCAGTAAGGTGACCCTGAGGTTTCTGGCTTCCATTCCTGCGCCGATAAGATGCTTGCAGGGAGATAAGCAAATGTGAGGAGAAAAACAGACTCAGGGGAGAGGGTTCACAGCAAAGAGAAGAGACTGTGGGAATGACGAATTCCATTTCTGACATACTGAAATGAAGGTGCCTCTGGGACACCCAAGCGGGGGTGTCAGTCAGGACGTATGGGTCTCAAACTCTAAAGAGAAGTTTATAAAAATCAAATATGGCCTTATTTACAGCCAGTGCTGTACACTGTCTGGCAGAGTTCCCAGGCTGAAGAAAGGCACCATCAGGGACACAGAGGACGTGGCCCGGACCGACGTTTGGAAACACGGGGCCCAGCAGCACGTCCTTGGAGGACATCTGAGCCCGGAGTAAGTGGGCTGCAGACTCATGCTGGTTCTGACAACACAGCCAAACCACATCCAAGCTCTGGACAGAATCCCAGATTCCCCCCTTCCCAGCCCTGTGACTCAGGACAAGCGAGTGAGCCTCTCTGGGCCTTGGTTTCCTCATCTGTAAAATGGGACCATGACCATGCCTATGCGTGTGGCTGCCGAGAGGACCAAGTCACGTGACACTCACGAAGCTCTTTGCTAGAGCCTGACACCGTGACACAGCACACAGCACAGTCTTTATCCAAATTTGGTCATTACTGATAAGGACAACAGTGGTGTCATTAGTTTGAGTGAGTTACTTCCCTTCTCGGGACCTTTATCTGTAAAGCAAGGGTAAGACTTGCTTTTTATGGGGCTCCTGGAGACTTAAATTAGAGGACAATGGACATGAACATGGACTTAACTAGGAAGTACGCCTAAGGAACAGATCGGGCCACTCCACAGGGGTCTGAGGGGTCCCCCCACAAGCAGCTCAGGTCCTCAGTGAACCGAGCTGCACATCCCCGTCCTTGAGCACGTGGCTCAGGATCCAAAGAGGAAACAGCCACACACTACAGTCTGTGTGATGTGCTGAGTGCAAGACATCACACAACAGCGTGCTACTCAATTGAAAGGGCCGAAATTGGACTTACGTTACACTACGGATGGTTCCTGAAAACAGCATACTTAGTGAAATACGTCAGAGAAAGGCAAATGTTGTAGGAGATTCTGCTTAGAGGAGGATTCTGGGAAAGGCAAAATCGTAGAGACAGCAGGCAGAATAGAGGCTACCAGAGTCCAAGGGAAAAGAGGTGATTATTGTTTAGTGGGCACAGGGCTCACGGTGGGGACCATGAGAAGGTTTTGGATATAGAGTGTGATGGGCACAGAACTGTGAATATCTTTAAGATTTTATTTATTTGTCAGAGAGAGTGAACACAAACAGAGGGAGCGGCAGGCAGAGGGAGAAGCAGGCTCCTCGCTGGGCAAGGAGTCTGATGCGGGACTCGATCCCAGGACCCTGGGATCATGATCTAAGCAGATGCTTAGCCACCCAGGCGTCCTGAGAATTAGGAACATATTTAATGCCACTGAGTTGTACACTTACAAATGGTTAACATGATGAGGATTACAGATACTTAAAAATCCACAGAAGTCCTCAAAATCAGGAGTGGCTGCTCAGCTACTAATGGCAGAAACCTGAACAAATGGGTCCCCAAAGACTGGCTAGTGTCACAGCAATGAAGTGGGGTTCTTCCCAACCTCTGGTGTGACGGAGAAACACCGCCACTTCGGGTACTAAGCGGGCCATGCAAGAATCTGGGGGCTGGGCTGGGCAATATTCAAATGCTCCTGTGGAAACACAATTAAATTATTTCTTACTCTTGAGCACAAACAGCTGTAATCAAGACAGCTTCTTTCAAAGCAAAAGGGCATTTGGCTTTGATGATAACTGATTCTTCCTAACTCCTCTGCTGATGGGGAATGTATTTAGCAGTCCTGCTCCGGTTTTAAACTCATTTCCGAATCGCTCGCCTTAGGAGCAGAACCAAAGCTTCTCATACAGAATGATTTTCCAGTCCAGTGTAGATTCAGGGGACACATAAATGCATTTCCTCAAGTGTGGGCAGGACTTTAGTAGGTACTAAGTGAACCAGATTCTCATGAGGTGTGATCTACTGTCCCTACTTGGGACCCTTGAGTCTCTGGTCACACTGACCTTCTTGCTATTCCTTGAACCTGCAAAGCCCATTCCTGCCCCAGGGCCCTTGCACTTACTGCCCCTCTGCAGGTTTGGGTATCTTCCTCCAGACAGTCACATGATCCTCCCTCCCTTCCATATTCACATCTCTTGCAATTCAAAGGCCTCCATAATGCAGAGGGCTTTTCCAAAACTCCATATAAAGTAGCACCCACCCCCTCTCCTCTGGCACTATCTATTCTATTTTCTGCTCTGTCTTCCTGCAGAGAATTCACACGTGATACACTATGTAAATGGCCTCCTCCCCTACCTCCAATTTCAACCAGCAGAATGAAACTCCAGGCAGACAGGGGCTTTGTTTTGTAGACTGCTGTGTCCTCAGCACCTAAAAGAATACTGACTCATAAAAGGAGTCAATACATTTTTTTTAATGAATACAGGAAAAATATTAGGTTCTGCTCTCAGCACACCATTCTTCATATTGATGAGAGTGCGTCACCACAGTTCCCCTAAGAAAGCAATGATTTGTTCTTCCTCCGGCTGAGAAGACAGCTGTAACCAAGCCATCACACGCTGCTCAAGCCACACCAAGTGTTCTCTGAAGTTCAATAAAGTCCGCCCCCCCCCCCCCTTTAGAGAAAGCAAGAAATGTTCTCGCAAACATTCAGTGTTTGAATGAGTACATGATTTTTGCTACATCCATACTAAGGAATATTATTTGGGAATAAAAAGAAATGAAATGCTGATCCATGCCACAACATAAATGAAGCTTGTAAACATGATATGAAATCAAAGAAGCCAGAATAAAAGGCCATGTGTCGTAGGAGGCCATTTCTAGGAAGTGTCCAGAACACACAAATCCATAAAGACAGAAATTAGATTAGTGGTTGTCTAGAGCTGGGGGCCTCAGGGGAGAGACTGAGAAATGCTGGCTAAGGGGCATAATTTCTTTTTGGGGTGATGAAAATGCTCTAAACCTGACTGGGGTAATGGTTGCCCAACACTAGAAACAGACTAAACACCAATGAATTACGTCCCTGAAACAGGTGAGTTGTAGGGTATGGGAATTAAGTACCCATCAAGTCACTACCAAAACAAGCCCCGACAAATCAAGTTTGTTGCAACATGATTTCACACGTATGGCCTAAAACAAGATAGTACGTACTCATGCATCCAGGTCTGATACAAATTTCTAAATTAAACACAAAGTGTACCCCTAAATAAATTCAAAGGAAAGCTGTTTGTGTCAGAGAAGACCTTGTTATTTCACTGAAACCCTAGTACTGACCACCTGGCCCCAGGGTTCTCCTAACTTTGGTGCACGCACACTCAGGGTGATACTCCGCATCGTGACCACCGGGATGGTCCAGGGACCAGCCCATCAGAGGAGCTGCTGGAATTAACCAGAAAGGTCCCGTCCCCGCAGCAGCGAACAGCTCCACCAGCACCCAGGGAGAACGGCTGTGCCGCGCCCGGCCCTCAGCCCCAAGCTCCACCCACCAAGCCCACTTTCTGCCCCTGCCCGCTGTCCAGACTGCTGCCCAGTTCAGTCATCTGTCCCTGCTCTCATGGCCATCTGTTACAGACGGAGGATGAACTTTTTTTTCTCCGCGGTGCTTGACAATCACGGAGGAAGACGTGGGGCCGGCTCGGGCAGACAAACACCCCTGCAGACGGTGAATCCGCTCACTGCCCAGGGGCAGGGGGTGGCCCTCAGGCAGCCTGGAACACGCTTGGGTGACTTCACTAGGATCAAATGGAAACACCAAATTTTAAAAATTCTTCCAGAGGATTCTCCGACCCTGGAAAGCACACTTATAGATTCCAAGAGTGCCATGGAAACCCTTCTGAGAAGCCTTCATCTACAGACGAAGGAAAAAAAGTAACTGACTCCCAAAGCGAAACTTGACCCCGTGCCAGCTCCCCAGTGTCCCTGCCCAATACATACTAGTTAGGACGGAGGGGAAGGGGGGAGCGGGTGGCACAGTCGGTTGAGCATCTGACCCTTGATTTTGGCTCAAGTTGTGATCTCAGGGTCCTGGGATCAAGCCCCGCATGGGCTCTGTGCTCCACCGGGAGTCTGCTTGAGATTCTCTCTCTCTCTCCCCCTCTCTCTCTCCCCCACTGCCCCTCCCCCCAACCACTCTAAAATAAATAAACCTTTAAAAAAAGAAAAGGAGGGGAAAGAACTATGGTTTATGGAGCACAACCCTCGTGCGACAGGCTTTGCTCAGTGCGTTGCAGCCATAGATATACCCATGAGATGCATCTGCCAACACGACATCCCAGTTTTACTGGTGATTAACCAAGGCCAATGGGGTAAGAAACTTGCGCCATCATTCAGGCGGCAAACAGTAGGACAGGATTTGAGCAGATGGTGTCTGGCCCCCACTAGAGCACCTCAGACAAGGGGTTGAACTCTTCCAACCCTGCTACAAGTCTAACACTCTACTCCTATGCTGGGAGTCAGAACAGGGACACCCCCACCCCATGAGGTCCCCAACCTGACCTCCAAACCCTGTGAGTGTATTACCCTTGCACGGCAAAAGGGGGCTCTGCCCGGTCTTTCAATCACAGGCTCTGAGTCGGGGAGACTAACCTGGATGGTCAGGGAAGCACACGATGGAGAGGCCTGGGTACTGACAAGGGTCCCGGTGAGGGAAGGAGGAAGGCAGGAGGGTCGGAGAAGAGGTCAAAGGCCAGGACTGCTGGCCCGGGAGATGGAAGGGGTCCAGGGCCCAGGGATTCAGGCAGCCTCTAAAAGCTGGAAAAGCAAGGGCACAGATTCCCTCCTGGGGCCTCAAGAAGGAAAACCACCATGTCAACCCCTTGACTTGAGCCCCAGGTCAAAATTTTTGACCTCCTGATCTTTAAGACACTGAACCAAAGTTGTGTTAAGCCCCATACATTAGCAGTCACGGGTTATGGAAGCCGGGGGTGGAGGGGTGGATAACAGGTAACGAGAGAGGGTCTGCGTTGCCACCTAAGCTGTTCCAAGGTAGACGAGTCAGCCTTGAACTTGAGAAGGAGAAAAATTACCGACCATGGAACATGTGATGCTGCAGGAACCCACACAGGGAGAGGGTTACACGTGGGGGGATGGGGTGCTGTGGCTGACTGGCGGTGGGGAAGGAAAGGCGGCAGGGACAGGAGGCTCTCACAAGGGCTGGGGCTGCCCCACACAGCCCGCCAGCCCGCCCAGGACCCGGATGTTCTCCCAAAACAGCAGCACCCCGGGGCCGATTCATGCTGGGGTTGTTATCCCTTGAGAAAAAGTTCTGGAAGAGTCAGTAATACCAGAAGGGGCCTGTGGGAGGGGGGTGGGCTTGGCCACTTCCTGGGCACCAGCCCATTCTGTTCAAGACCACGGAGCCACAGCACTCCTGAGCAGCCACATCTGAGAAATCAGGTCACCACTAGACGGAAATCTATGCTCCCATCCTGGACACCTGTGAAAGGTGTTTGCAACATGACCAGAGGTTTAATTCAGCCCACAGCCGGAGGAGCCACAAAGAAAGACCAACCACCTCTGAGCACCTCTGGACACAAGCACACACACAGCTTCAGGTCCAGGCTGCTCTAGCTTCCAGGAGACTATGCCATGTTTCTACAGCAGGGACCTGTCCCCTGGTCTTTTCACAGCCAGAAATCCAGTCTTTGGCCACAAGGACAGCTGTCTGTCCCCTCTCCCACACCAAAGCTCCAGCAAGATGCTTCTCCCCTTCTCCCCTTCTAGAAGGCTCCCCTTCTAGAAGCTACAAAAGGTTCCAAAGGTGAGGAAGTAACAGAACAGCAGGTACCCAGCTCAAGCCCAGCCTGGTTCTCCACACACCGGAGCCCAGAGCATTCCTCCTTCCCGGCACCCCCTTGGCGAAATCTCACTGGGTTTCACTGCTGGATGCTCACGTGGTCATCAATGAAGATTAATTTTCTCAGTCACTCAGCAAAAGTCCACTGAGCACAGGCTGTCATACGGACAGCCTGCAAAGTCACTTGAGTGCAGCAAAGGGAGGGGTGAGGTGCCCAAGAACGCAGGAAGGGACAAAATGACCTGTGGGGGCTGGAGAAGCCTCCCTGAGGAAGCGAGGTTTGCACTGAAATCTACAAGAAGACGCTAGCCATTAAAAGGACTTCCATGAAGCAGGGTGGTGTCTCTCGGGCTATTGATCTGTGTTTGCACAATGCTTTGAAACCCAAAAGAAGGTACAGAAATGATACAGATGAATATAAATACCCCTTTGTGGCTTACAAAGTATCTTTTCAGGCATCATCCCAGATTTGACAACAGCACCAGCAAGACAAGAAGTATGATCCTCTCCCTTTTACAAACCAGGAAGCGGAGATGAACTGAATGGTTACACCTTCCAATAAGAAGACTCAGAACCCAACTCTTATTAGTCCTCACTAAGGGCTCTAACTGCACAGCGCTGCTTTCCCAGGGAAACCAAAACGTGCAGGGACAGGGACTGGCTGGTGATCATGTTGGGAACAAAAGGCATTCAAATCATAGCAAATATCTGCCTGCTGCATTCCCCTCTACACACGCAGGTACCGTGAGGCAAGGCCAGCAGGCTGGATCCACCTTCCCCTTCCACCAGAAACCTGCAACCAAGCAGCCCCAGTTGGAACCAAACCAACCCTGGGCTCACACAGAACTTCCCTCCACTTTGCCTGCAAAGTCGGGGAGGGTGGCCCGTAGACCCCTCCCCTCTCCTCTTCGTCTTCCAGATGGCACCTGCTCAGACATCGGGATCGTTGGTAGACAAAAAGCAGGACAATCAGCCTGTGCTTGCTTCTGGAGAGTATAAACTTCCCTCTTGCCCAGATGGTTCCAGGGATCAGAGGAGAACATGGGAGTCCCCGCCCAGGCAGCTGGACGGGTGAGGGAAAGGATCAGGGCGGGAATCAGAAGGCCGCCTGGGTTGGGTCTGGGCTCCCTCACTTGCTTCTTTTTTGTAGGCTACAGGCAAGGCACGTGGGGTTGGTGGAACAGGCCCCCAGTGATGTCCAGCGCTAACTCCCGGAACCTGGGACTATTACTGCATGTGGCAAAAAGGACACTGCAGATGTGATTAAGAATCACAAGACGCGAAGACTGTCCCGCACAATGACCTCCAGGACCATTGGCTAATGACTCCGTGTGGTTCTAAACAAGTCTGTGATGACTGGTTACAGCAACAGCAGACAGAATAGGAGAGAAGCTGAAGCTTGAGTAAGACAGACCACGGAGGGGACAGACCACAGAGGGAACAGACCAGGGTCCCCATGGCCTTGAGCAAAGGGGCACATCCTGAATGAGCAAACATAGAAGGCGGTGAGAGACCCCAAAACCACAGCTACCTGTGACTGCAGATCCTTCCAACTCAGAAGGATCCCCCGAGCAAACCAGAATTCACCCTCACTCCCCGTCAGTGGAAACTCCCAGAAGCGGTATGAAGAAAACAAAAAAGCAAACACTGCACAGTGACCTCCCCCAGGTCTCGCTCTACAGCGGTGGGAGGTACTGGGCGTCCGAAGACCTGGGTCCTCCTCCTGTGTGGGCCTCACTGTCCCCTCGGGAACACCCAATGGACAGACGGAGAAGCCGCAATCCCAGTCCCCACCAAACAATGAAGCACGTGCCAGGATTCCGTGGCCCTTAAGTGCAGGACAGACCGGATTTAAAGAATTCTGTTCAAAGTCACTCAGGAAAAACTCCCAGAGTCTGCAGTGATGGTCAAGCAGGAAGTGAGGCACTTGGGGCCCGGAGGGGGCTGTGAGGGGACGTGCTCCCTCAAGACAGCAAGTCCTCCCTGAGCCGTGACATCCTCAGCTGGGCAGGGTCAAGGGGGGTGTCATCCGGCTGCAGCGGCTGCTAATCCCGGGTTCTATCTTGGGAGCCCACACGGCTGCCCTGTCTCCCCAGACTGGGCTAGATCTCCAGCTACACACTTCCTAACCTCTTGCCCCTCGCCTATTAACTTAGTTATTCGTGTGCTTATCTCGTCCATGGCCAAATGCCAGCACCAGAGGAAGATTCGGACGCTGATGAAGCGTACAGTGCTCAGGAAATACCTGCAGGACGGAGGAACGAGCTGACGCACGTTCATCCCGCTGGTGGACAGCAAGCAGTCTACTCGGCTCAGTCCTGACGAGTCCCCCACATACATGCCACCCCATATCCAGGACGGCATCACCCTGAAGTTACAGCCGTTCACAACCTCAAGCCCAGTCCTCGGAAGTGCAGTACAAGGAACCCCTGGGCCCTGGCATGGGCAAGTTCAGCCAGGAAGGCTCTATGACAGGAGGCAGTCGGGTAACCCACCGTGAGTGCTTGCTCTGCCTCCTGACGCCTCCCTCCCCCCCCCCCCAGAGCCCCCCCCCCCCCGCCCGGCTTAGTGGTTTCCACCCCGACATACCCCTTCCAGAAAAGGAAACCCATCTATTTAAAGATCCAGCACCAAGAAGGCACACATTATTCAAAAAAAAAAAGAAAAATCTTGAAACCCTGGTGTACCATGGGTGGGAATTTTAAACAATACAACCATTATGGAAGATAATATGAAGCATTAAAAATAGAATTGCCATACGATGCGGCCCTCCCGCATCTGGGTATAGACCCAAAAGAATTCGAAGCAGGATCTCAAAGATATTTGCACGTTCGTGCTCAGCGTGTATTTGTGAATACGCTGCGTGTATTCGCAACAGCCAAAAGGGAGAAGAGACGCAGGTGCCCATCAACAAAAGGACGAATAAAGAAAATGCGTTAATTATACACGTACAATTGACTACTACACAGTCTCATAAAGGAAGGAAATCCTGTCACATGCCACAGCACAGAGGAACCTCCAGGATATTATGCGAAATGAATCAAGCCAGTCACAAAATGACAAATACAGTAGAATTCCATTTATGAGGTATCTAAGCAGCCAAAATCAGAGAGACCAGAGTATAAAGGTGGTTGCCAAGGGCTGGGGGAAGAGGGAAAGGAACTGGGGTTTCATACAGAGTTTGTTTTACAAAAGGAAGAAGTTTTGGAAAGATCCGTGGCATGATGGGAATGACACTACCGAACTCTACATTTAAAAATGGTTTAAACATCAGTTTAAAAATCTTGAAAGCACATTACAAAAGGAGGAAAAAAAAAAAAAAAAAGAAATCCAGAAGAGGTACCAAGAATTTTAAAAGAAAATCTATACAGTCAGAGAACAAATGAGAAATGGGGGTGGGGGAGAGAAGAAGAAGAAGAACACATATTCAGTGCAGTCGGCCCCGCAGTGGGAACTGAGGAAGGAGGAGGGGCCCGTACACCTGCTGCAGCCCCAGGCCTGAGGCCGAACACGGCCCTCCTCAGGCCAGTCACTTCCCCTTCCATGGGCTTCTCTCTACCTGTACTGCCCCATCCCCTGTCCCGTGCAGAGCTCCCTGATCAGGGAGAGGGGCATATAAAAGGCTTGGCAAGGCCCCCAGATGTAAGACGCCACGATCCCTTTCACGGCGGCTTCTTGGAGGACCAGCCCTCTGCCCTAGGAGGCCTGCGTCTTCGAATCTGCATGAGCGTTCAGCCACCTAAACCCCGAAGTATCCTGCCCAGCGCTGGCTTGGCACCATTCCACAGACAAAGAAAGTCAGGAACAGTCCTTTACACAGAAATCCCAGGCCTTGGTTCTCGATGACTGTAATTACAGCCAAAACAGCTCTTTTGAAAGGGAGAGAGGCAGAGAAAACAGCAGCCTGGACCGAGCAGTGAATTGGGGGTTCTGGAGTAAAACACACACCCAGAATGCTTGCTGCTGCAGCGTTCTGTCTACACAAGGGCCCGGCCAGCCAGACTGAGCAGCTTTCTGGCCAATGTAGTTCTCCCTCTAACTGAATGAGCCGCTCACTCATTAAGCACTGGAAGCAGGTCACAGGAACGGGAGCTCCTGGCACACGGCCACGCGGGCTAACAGATGATGGGGCAGAGGAGACAGGGCCACTCCAGCCCTGCGGGTCCCCAGCTCCCAGGGCGTGACCAATTCTAGCCGACACCCCAGCTTTGGGAAGAGGTTTTCTACACAAGTACACTCTGTTCCTTCTACGAAATGGTGTTTCTGCCATGGACTCCCTCACTAGGGAAGTCCCACAGCCCAACCCTTTGGTTCACCAACTGGGCGCACCATCACCCAAACCCATGTCCAAGAGCCAGGCCATAGAGGAGGCAGCGCCATGCTGGGTACGAGTCCCAGCTCCGCCTCCTGATGGCAACTTGACCTAGAACCACTTATTGAGCCTCACCAAAACTCTTGTTTCCTCACCTACAACACGTGATAACATCCTCACCTTGTCTAGAGTAGTGGCAAATAATAGAGAAAAATTTATTTCCATCCTAAAAGGCCAACTGAAGCACCTAACACACAGTATTACTCCTGACAGCTAATATTAACAGAGATATGACTCTAATTATGAAAAGGGTATTTTTTCAACATATTTCCTGCATCTTAGCTGAATAGGAAGGAAAGAGGGACGTTCTTGGTGAAACCCCAAGGACGGCCAGCCCCAGGTCCAGGCCTGACGGCTGCAACAGTGCCAAGCCCGGTGAGAGCAGTAGCACCCCCAGCATGGGAAAGCCCCACCCGGCACCCCCTAGCCAAGGCCGCTGCACTCCCTACCTGAGTGGGAAGGCCGAGGAAGAAAAGAGGAGAGGCCTGGGGACGTACTGAATGGCAAGCCTGACGCCACACGGACGAAGGATCTCACGTGGCCTCTTGAGACCAAGGGGGAACTGACTCAGGCCACACACCCACCACTGCCCGGACCCTGGGACACCTCACCATCCCTCCAAGCTTCAGTTTAACCTAAAAAACGAGGGTAACAAGACCCCAATACCACAGCTTGTTGTGAATGTGGAGTGAACCCATGTGAAAGGGCTTGAAGCAACTCACTCCCACATCCATGAGAAAGGGCACTGCTGTTTTTCATAGTTTTGACAGATTCAACTTAATTAAAAAAAAAAATGTTGAAGGACTGGGAGGATCAAGGCAGTGAAAAGGTTATTTTGATCTTTTTATTTAATTATTATTATCACTTAACTTTTTTTTATGTTCAGTAAGCCACTGTGTGTAGTACATTAGTTTTTGATGAAGTGTTTGATGACTCATCAGCTACACACAACACCCAACACTCATCACAACATGTGTCCACCTTAATACTCCTCCTCCTGTTACCCCCTCCCGCTCCCCCTAATTTTTCTATTTTGTAAAGCAGGCTCCACACCCAGCGAGGAGCCCAACACCGAGCTTGAACTCATGACTCTGAGATCAAGACCAGAGTTGAGATCAAGAGTCAGATGCCTCATCGACTGAGACACCCAGGTGCCCCAAAAAAGTAATTTTAATAAGCTAATGAACTACTCAGAGAAACAGGAGCAAACATACTAATTTTCTTCCCCAAATTGCTGTCATTGAGCTGAGATTTCTGTGGATGGGATGAATTGGCAGGAAGTAAAACTGGCAGGAAGCCAACTGACGCACCCAACATCTGCCATAGGTTTTCTATTTACCTAGTAGATTCTTCTGGAGACAAAGAGCCCAAACCAGGCTGCATCCGAGATGACTGATCCCATCACCTCCAACACCCATTTTCTCCAAGAAGTCCTACAATTCCACTCAATCAATCCCCATCCTCCCTTCGAAATGTACAACTTTAAAGTAGCTTCTATTTCAATGCAGAGCAGATGGACAAATTTCTTCACTGTGCTCAGAAGACAACTTAATTCTTGCTCAATCTCTGCTCTTGTGCACCAGAGTCAAAAAACAACAGTCCAGAATGTTTATCAGATGCTGCTAGAAGATCCCCAAAATTCCAGAAGAGAATGTACACATTTTCAGAGCCTAAAGCAACTGACCACGGAAATTCTGCTGAAATCCCACAATTTGTCCTTAAAAATTCAAGTCGACCTTCTTCTATACCACAATAAATCGTTTCACTTCTTAAATATTTTGAGCCAATTAACAACTAATTATCAAATATTTTCCCTAAAATCTGAATAAACAAAGATCCTTCGCCATTCTCGCTCAGTTCCCAGGAGACCCCACATATCCTCAAGGTATGTGCATCTCGGTTCCAGAAGCAACAGGCCAGGAGATGGGGGGGGGAGCACCCCTCCCGCCATCACATCCATCTTAACCTTGGCCTTTAAATCAAGATCAACCACGCAGCTCAGAACAGCTTCCCTGGAGGGTAGAGGAAGAGGGATCTGGGGTTTGCAGTGGGTGGAGCCGTCCACTCTGATGCCCCCAGCACCATCTACAGGGCTGACAGTGAAGATGCTGGGGCTCTGACCCCTCACAGGCCCTCTCCAGCCACTCACCCGGATCCGGCGCATGGCAGCCACGATCTCCACTCGGCTGTTGGGCCTCGGCACATCCAGGCTTCCGACGTACTGCAGGGAGGAAGCAAGCACTCGGTGAGAGGAAGATAGCAAGGGTCCCCCGTCACAGAACGTTCGCAGAAGGACACCCAGCCGAGCTCCCTATTTTGCAAAGGAGGAAAGAGCCAAAGGGGTGTCTTGTTCGGGGATGACTCCTAAAGTTATAAAAAGCCCCTGAACAAGAAAGCCCTGCTTCCTCTCCCACCCCGCTCTTGATCAGAAGTGAAACAGATCCCAGTGTCCCCCCAAGCAGCCTCCTAAACCAGAAAGACCTGTAATCAACCTCCCACCACTGTCTTTGGGGCGAGGTACTTTGCCCGGCCTCATTGGTAAAATGGCATTTCGGGAAAGATCCAATGAGAGAAGGTATTAATCTCCTAGAAAAATACACTTTACTTATATTAAAGTCCCCCCCTCCACAAAAAAATGAGGAATATATGCTTTTTTTCAATGAATGGAACTTCAGTGAGTTAGCCCTGAATGTTACAGAGACCTCAGACACTTGACTAAGTTCCCAACTAGAGGAAAGGAACACTCTAATTATATTTTATTTAAAAACGTAATCTTCTGAAACAATTTTTTAATCTCAAACTTTTGAGTTATTTTTAAGACCCAATGACATTCAGGTTAATGTTTAATATACGGATACTTCCTCCCAGTACACTATTCAAATAAAGCAGAAATACACAGAGCAAAAGAATAAAGCCCTCACCCCACTCCCCTTGATAGTTTAACATTCATCTGTGTGTGTGCTGATGGACAGATACATTCACAGACACAAAGGAGTCTGTTTTATGTAAAAAAGGCACACTCTTCATATTGTTCTGCATGTTGGGTTTTGGGGTTTTTTGTTTTGTTTTGTTTTGTTTTACTCTAAATACAACTTGGGCATTTTTGTTGCCACATTACCCGTGAAGGCTCACTGACTGGCAGACACCTCCCCTCTCACTAGTAACCACATTGAGTCCACGACCCCATCATCTACAGACCCCAGAGCTCATCCAGGTGCTCTGTAGGCTGGACTTGGATGAGGAGGACTGCTAGATCAGAAGTACAGAAATATCTTGAGATCCTTCCTCAGTAGGAGGAAACAAGTCAAGACGGAGGACATTTTTTAAGCAAGAGACATCTGCTTCTCACACAGCCATACTGACCTATTGGGTCCACCTTCCCTTTTGACATTCAAATGATAGAAAATGGCCTGGGGGATGTCCTAGGAATGAACAGCCCCCAGATAACTTAGAAGTCTACCTAAGCAAAGACCGCATTAATAGACGCTAAGAGGACAGTCATCCCCTATTTCCTGTGGTCACAGGAAAGGAAGGTTCTTTCTGAAATTTGGAGCAGGTGGGTCTGGACTTGGACTGGGTCCTGCACTTGCTCTGTCTCAAGATCGAGACCCTGATGGACTGGAGTCCGTTGTGGAGGTGCTCATGCTTCATCCTTGACATGGAGGTCCTGAGGCCATACTTGCATGTATGGCAGTGTTGGCTTCCAGCCTAGTTTTGCCCCAAGGAGTGGGCTCTGTGACCCTCCCCTGCTCCCCCGGTACTGTGGTTCTGCGTTGTGACTCACATTGTTCGTGTGACTCTCTAGCTTGTGACGGCGTGTGGACCAGAACCATAGTTGGGTTTCCTTTTAATCGCCATCATTTCTAGGGCGAACGGGACAGGGCCTTCCCACGCTATTTGGAAAGCTGGATCCCAGGCCTGGACCTCATCTACCTGCTGAGCTAACAACCTTTCAAGATCCGCACTTCTGTCACCTCCTGTAGCCATCCGGCAAAAGCCTGCCTTCAGCCAAAGGCTGATGCACCGTGGTGGGTTCTTGCTGAGAGATGGCATCCCCTTTATCTGCCTCTCCTGCAAGACACGGGTGTCGAGGCTCCTGTGACAGCAGAAGCAGGCTGGCTCCATGCCTGAAAGTCAAAGCAGTCGTTTCCAGAAGGGAAACTCGTGTTCTTTCTCCTCCCCACGCCCCGCACTGAGCTCCTCACCTAGGTTTCTCCCCCTTGATTAACAGCCCCCGAATACCCACTAGTCGGGTTATTCAAGCCTAAAACCTGGGGGGGGTCACCCTGGAACGAGCTCCTCCCTTCCCCCTCCCACACTGCCGCTACCTCATCCCACAGAACCCTTCCTTCTGGCTTCATCTGTGCAGTGTCCCCTCCACTGTCCCCAGAGCCCCTCCAAACCGCTCCCCACGAGGCGTCAGAGTGAGCACTCTCCAGCGCAAACCCGCTGGCTTCACCCTAAGACCCCCACACACCTGCTGCCAACTGCTAGGAAGAGGCCCACCAGAGCCCTCAGCACAGCTCCCGCTGCCCTCCTACGGAGGCCTCCCGCAAGGCTCCCCAGATCCCTTGCAAAGCACTGACACATGGCCACGTACAGGACTTCCTTGTCACTGGTGACTCCCGTCCACCTGACTGGAATCCTCCCAGAAAGAGCACACCCACCCCCCGTGCTCTGAGAAGGGGCAGGAGAGGCCTGAGCCCTGGCCTCTGACTGGTGTTCTGACGTCAGAGGCCACGGGCCCCTTCCTCCTATCAGCCTTCCCGGCTGTGCGATCTCCTCACTGTGATTCCAGAAACTTCCCTAATTTCCATGTCAGCACCTGAGCTGGACCCAAGCCAGATGCTCTTCCGGCAGCACCGCAGCTCCCGGCTTACCAGGACGTGAAGTACATCAGCCCTTCCTGCCGGCCGACGCTCAGCCACCTGGCACTGGGGAGGACTTCGGTTAGGATTCTGTAGGAATCCCTGCTGGGGGGCACCTCACAGGGCTGCTATTCAGAACGTCTACCACGCAGCTTAAAGAGAGAATAAAGGGGTTTTAAAATATCCAGGCCTACTTCTTGTTCATGAGCATCCGGGGCGGGGCGGGGGGTGGGAGCCTAGAAGGAAGATGCAATTTGTAGCGGGCAATCAAGATACGCTATCACCTGTGTTGGTTTTATCTGCGGCTTCATCTTCCAGATAAGCAAGAGGCGGCTGCAAACAAGGTTAACCCGTAGGACTTCAGATATTTTTTGTGAGTTTCTAGACGACCTCAGCCCTGGTGCTAGATTAATACCTCCCAAAATTACATTCATTTTCTCGTTTCCACGTTCAGGAGATTAACTCCAAGAGACACTGATAGACTGCTCGGTGCGCAGGGTCTCCTGGGGTGCGACCCACGACACTAAACAGCCGTGAGACCTGACAGCCGCCGTGGACTGGCTAGACGCTGTGCCATCACCTTCTTCAGGAGCGCCCTTTAGTTTACAAGGTTTCTGCCAACTGTTTCCAGACACCAAGGAAAAAAAGGATCACACACACAAAACTGATTTTGTGTCAAAAATAAATAGCAGGTGATCCTGCCTCCGATAATGCTGGAGGAACTGTTCCACCAGACGAGGCCTCCGACAAGCAATAAATAGGAAGTCTGGGCAAGATTATTAAAAAAAAAAAAGAAAAAAGAAAGAAAGAAACAAAAAACTTTGCAGAGAGTGTACAAGGACTGAGCTGAAAAACCATCTAGGATGTTAATTAATCTTGACGTGTAACGTATCAGTATTGACTCAAACATCCCAAAAGCACCTCCCTAATGCAAGATGCTAAGAGGAAAACCATGTGTGCACGGGGGGGAGGGCGCACGGCGGTGCGCAGGCAGTAAAGGGTGTATGGGAACTCTGTCCTTGCCTCCCCACTTTTCTGTAACCCTAAAACATCAAGTCTGTTACTTGAAGTCATAAAAATAAGCTTGAAGGCACCGGAGAGAGAACAAGAACAGGCAGGGCTTGGCAGCGAATCATCCCTGAAAGGAGGCGACTGACCTACACGAGGCTCGGTTTGTGTCATTTGCACAGAACCACTGGCTGGAGCTGGGGCCCAGGAGCCCAGACAGACAGCCTGGGCGGTCTGGACGCCAGAGACGGGAGAGCCAGAGCAACCGGAAAGTGGGGGGGGGGGGGGGCGGGGGGCCACAAATCCCCAACAGAAGGGGGCGCTGCAGGGTGACCTCCGGATGTCAACCCAAGCAGGGTCCGCGGGTGACCTCCGAACAACACATGGGCATGGGAGAGTCCAAGGAGCCCAGGAGAAGGCGGCAGCTTCCACCCAGGAGTGGCAGGTAAGGGATTTAGGACCAGCCACATCCACCATCATGGAGAACGAAAGCGAACACTCTTCCAAGGAGAATAGCTGAATCTTGCGTCAAAGGGCTGTTGGAGCCCTACTGCCCAGCCAGCACAGGCAAGGCCATGGGGAAAGGCCACGGGGCCACATTTTCAGGGGCAAAAGGAAAAGGGCCTCTGGAAAGGGGTACAATGTAAAAGTGTCTACATTCTGCCTTCCCGGCTCTTCTCTTCTGAAAACCACTCAGTTAAACAGCCTCAGCCCACGGCAAATGCAACAGGAGATTGAGGAGGAAGCCACTCCGGTCAGAGAAGGACAAGGAGGCCCAAAGCCGAGAGCAGAAGGCGCAGGAAGGGTGAGATCTCCCAGCTTCTGGCCTCCTCGCCTGCATCTGGGCCAGCACTCTCCTTTCGGGTCCCAACCCAGCTTGGCTTCTGTTCTGCCCCCCTGCCTACCTTCCAAAATCCCCCCCACCCCCTGGTTTCCTGGCCCTACTGTGTCCTCTTTTCAAAAACACGCCCAAGCAGTTTGATACCCTGCAGGAATCTAGAAACCACCAGTGAGGGCCTGTCTGAACTAGTCCTTTAACCAATCCTATCCTGATACCTTCTAAAAACTTAGAATCAGGGCGCCTGGGTGGCTCAGTCAGTTAAGCATCTGTCTTGTTTGCCTTTGGCTCAGGTCATGGTCTCTGGGTCCTGGGATCAAGCTGCATATCAGGCCCCCTGGTCATTGGAGAGTCTGCTTCTCCCTCTCCCTCTGCCTCTCTTCCCTGCTCGTGCTCTCTGCTAAATAAAATCTTTTTAAAAATAAAAACTTAGAATCACAGAAGCAAAGCTCCCTTCCAAAATGAACCTTAGGAAGCACATTCAAGAAGCCATCACAAAAGAACAGTTAAAGAGGATCGTGTACAAAGTACCTCACGGGGTGTCTTGCTAGGCCTTCCTAAACGTCCGCCACTATGAACCGCTCAAATTGCTCTTTTTCCCATTCGCCCTTTGGTTTCCTTCCCAGCATTTTACATGGTCTGCCGTTACGGGCTGTGCCCCAGCTACACAATCATCATAGGCCTTCCCCAGGAGAATGGGAGCTCCTGGAGAGCCAGGACCTTGTCCTCTCCATACCCATCTGCGTCTCCCCAGCCCTCAGACCAGGGCCTGGCTGAGTCAGACTCAAGCATCTGCCAAGTGCAGGAGGGGGCAAGCACAGCCCACACTGCTTAGGGGGCCTGCCCAAGTCACAGGTGGCCCAGGGCAGGGGCAGGGCCGGGGCCCAGCAGCCCCCACGCCCCGCTCCAGGCTGGCGCCGCCACTCCAACGGGAAAGTTCTCCTGCGGCCTCAGAATCGGCTCCTGGTGCACAGCTGAGTGTCCCCACCAAGCAGGATTATGAATGTGACCTGGGTGAAAGTTCTCGCCTCATTTAGCATTGAACAAAGCAGCATTAACGGCAGGCAGCAGCGGCCCCAGATTCCAGGGCGCACACTCAGCCAATGACCTTCTACTAACTGCTCTGGGGGAGGGGAGGAAAAACATCGCCTCAGGGTGTCACCCGCCCCACTTCTAAGGCCTGCTCTGTGGTCCCCAGGTGGGAGATGCTAAGGGTGGGGGAGCACAGGGGGTTCGAAGTACCCATACAGACATTTACCAGGGTACTCACCCTGACAGCAAGGAGGCAGAAGCCTCAGGGGCAGGGTCCCCCCACCCCTCCTCTCCCTATACACACACACACACACACACACACACACACACACACACTCAACCAGAAAAGCTTCCAAAATGCTTGAAATGCAGCTGCACACCACGTCTTTATTTATTTGTAGTCTAAGAGGAAAGAGGCATTTATATTTCTTCCTCTCTCTCCCAGCCCATCCAAAAAAGGAAGTACTATTTGAGGGCCATCTGATGTGACTGTGTCACTATTGATCAGGGGCTCAGCGGGGGCCGATGAATGTGCCGGAGATCACAGCAGAATCCTTCCTGCTCCTCACACGAACCGGGCTGGGTGCAAAATCATCATGGTGACTTGTCTTTATGCTAATGCCATGTGCCTCTCTAAAGGGACAGCGGGTCGGACTGAACCATCCAGCAAGCCCATGGAGAGGCTCTTTTGGGTTCTTTTAGTCCATTAGCAAAAGCTTAGATGGGTTGGCCTCATTATTTCTCTTTATTATAAGGATCTGAGGGATCTAGGCAAAGGGGAGAGAAAAAGCCGTAAGACAGAAAAAAATGTTCTGCGCTTTCAACCACCAGCTCCCAAATGAAAGCCTCAGCGCCACATGAAAATCTGGCTCGCGGGCGAGCGGCGGAGGCCAGGAAGCACGTTCTGCCCTGCCCATCTGGGAGGCTTCCTTGGCCCATGGGTTACTTCTCCTCTGGGGGGATTAAAAGGACAAGGGGGGGGACACGGTGACAGCCAAGTGAAACACGGACCCAGGCTACAGGATAACTAAGTCACCAGCTATAAAACAACCAGGTAAACCAGGAACGGGAAGATGAACAAAAATACCACGCGATTAGAGGAACAGTCAGACCCCAAGGACAGAGCTAAAGTGGCCATCGAGGGCCGTTTGATCCAAACATTCATTTTACAGAAGGCAAAACGGGCTCAAGAGAACCAAATCCCAGCTGAGTGGCGGGGTCAGAATCAATGTGCGTCTCGCTACTGCACCCCCCGCCCCGGACACCGCAGCGGGGTGAGCACAGTCCGCGCCCCACCAAGGCCTGGTTCACGACATTGAACTCCGGTGGGTCTGGATGAAGAGGCCTGGGCACAGGCGCCCGAACGGTCGCGAGCTCAAAACCAAACCAAGGAAGCGCCGCAGAGCAAGGGTAAAGGCCAAGGGCCCGCTCTCCGCTTCCTCCGAGGACTTCGGGGACGCAACTACGGAAACACGAAAGACCCTCGAGATGATGCTGGAAAAAGTCTCCTGATTCTCCACATAAAGAACAAAGGCATTCACCTCAGGGCAGCACCAGCATTCTGCACCAGCTGAATTCTAAGTATTTGATTTCTCCAAGCCTTGGTCTTCTCCTTGGAACAGAGCCAGTATCTGAACCGCCTCAACGTCCAGGGTGTCCTAGGAATCAAAATTAGGTGACACAGACGAAAGTTCCATAGTTTCTAAAAGACCACATAACTGGCGCACCTGAGTAGCTCAGTCGGCAAAGCGTCAGCCTTCAGCTCAGGTCATGATCTCAGGGTCCTGGGATCGAGCCCCGCATCGGGCTCTCTGCTCAGAGAGTCTGCTTCTCCCCCTTCTTCTATGATCTCTCTCCCTCTTGATATCTCTCAAATAAAATCTTTTATAAATAAAATACCACATAACCATCAAGACAGGATATTCTTTGTGTCATTATGTCCTTGCTTTATGGGCCAACAAGGTGTTGAAGACACAGAATTTGTAGCTTTACAATAATTGCCTCTTGATTCTCACAGACTAATGACCAGACAAAGCAAAAGTTGATCCAACATGTCATGGAGTCAGTGGAAGGTGGAATCAGGAACTTGGTCCCTCAGGCGCAAACAGGAGTGAGAAGGGGAGGGGTGATCACCAGGAAAGACAGTGTGACTGGGCCACATGGACAGCTGACAAACACCCCCACCCCTGCACCAGGAATGGCCACCACACAGGCTCACAGAACCTCAGGGGGTGGATGCCTTTTGAGGTAAATACTTCGCCACATCTCCCTCCCAACTGACTGAGCCATGACCTCCCCAGAGGCGGGGAGGCAAGATCTCTAACCCACTCATCATTTACCACCATCGCAGAATGAAACCCCACAACCTAGCAAAATTTCCAGATAACTGGAGGTACCCCATGGAAATACCCAACTTTTCTCTATTTTGAATGGTCTTGAGTAGAATCTTCCTAAAATATATTATACTCTGCCCCAACAATGGAGATTCTGTAAGCTAGAACTGAATACATTTCTTCAGGATTCAGAATAACCATTAAATATATCACTTACGTAGTGTAAGTCTTACGGCAATGAGAACAGGCTCCAGATTACTATTATCCCTCTGAGTCCTTGAGGCTGATTTTAGAATTGAATGCTTCCTACACTGTTAGTGGCAAGAATGGTAACAGCAGGCTATATATGCTTCTGCCTTTAACAATAACTGTCCCAAATCCTCAAGAAAGTACTAGCACGACAAATCCACCAACCTATAAAAAGGATTATACACGGTGGCCAAGTGTGATTTATCCCAAGAATATAAGGTTGGCTGAACACAGGACAGTCAACATATCACTTAATAAAATAAAGATCAAAGGCCATTCAATCAATCCAAGAGACAAGAAGTATTTCATAAAATCTAATACTCTTTCATGATGAAAATACTCAACAAACTATGAACGGTAGGAAAATTCCTCCATCTAATAAAGGGTAATGAACCCACAGCTAACATCATGCTTAATGGCGAAAGAGTAAATGTTTTTCCCCAAAGATCAGGACCAGGTCAAGGAGGTCTGCCCTTATCACTTCTATTCGACATGATCTGGGGAATTCTAGCCAGCCAATCAGGCAAGAAAAGAAATAAAAGGCATCCAGATTGGAAAAGAAGTAGCCAGATTACCTACTCATAGATGATATGATCTTGCATATAAAAAATCCTAAGGAATACATACATACACACACACACACACACACACGCACACACACAGATTCAGTGAAGGAGTCAAAATGAAATTAAGAGGGACCCCTACCTGGGTGACTCAGGTGGTTGGGCCTCAGCCTTTGGCTCAGGTCATAATCCCAGGGTCCTGGGATTGAGTCCCACATCAGGCTCTCTGCTCAGCAGGGAGCCTGCTTCTCCCTCTGCTGCTGCTCCCTGCACTTGTATATGCACATGTTCTCTCTCTCTGGCTTATAAATAAAATCTTTTTTAAAAAATGCAATTAAGAAAACAATTCCACGCACAATAGCATCCAAAGAAATACTTAGGAATAAACAAGAGAAGCATAAGACTTATACACTGAAGCTTACCAACACCTCCATAAAATTCAAGACCTAAATCAGCAGGAAGACTTCCCATGTTCATGGACTGGAAGATTGAAAATGGAAGCACTCCCCCAACTGATCTACAAATTCAATGCAATTTCTCCATTAATATCTATAAAACCTATTTATAAACTAGCACTTCCAAAGTGTGGGTTTTCCATACCAACTAATTCTCTGATTCTCTGCAAACACCAACTGGGTGCCCGACAACTTAATCCGATTCTGACACTCAGTATCCAGAGTTAGCACATGCGCACAGATTAAGATTTCAGCCCCACAAAACTGCCCCCCACTTCTGATGCTGGTCGGAACTCCTGAGCCTCCCATACTTCTGACTGACCAACCAACTCTAAGTCAGGGATTCCTATGATCCCCTCACAGGTCCAATAATTTGCTTTAACAGCTCACAGTACTCAGGGAAACACTTAGTTACTACTACCAAATTATTACAAAGGATACAAGTGAACAGCCAGATGAAGAGGGACACTGGTATGTGGGAAGGGGCACAGTGCTCTAGGAAGCCTCTCTGGGCAGGCCTCCCTTCCAACATCTCAATGTGTTAACCAATTTAAGAGCTCTCCAAACCCATTGTTTAGGGGTTGTATGGAGGGTCCACTAACAGGCATAATTAAGTCACTGGTCATTGAGACTGAATTCAATCTCCTGCCTCTCCCACTCCCCCTAAGGTCAGAAAGTGGTGCTCAAATTTCCAACCTTCCAATTACATGGTCAGTATCTCTCTCACAATCAGCCCCCATGCTGAAGCTTCTAGGGGCCCACTAAGATTCACCTCATTAATATCAACTCAAGGTAAAGTTGAGAGAGGCTTCTCAAGACCAATGAAAGATGTTCTTCTCGTGCTTCTCATTCAGGAGATTCTAAGTGGTTTTAGGAGGTATGGGTCAGGAAGCAGAGACCAAACAGATATTTAATGCATTATAGTATCACAAAGTCTAATTAGCTTTTCTTGCATAAGTCGACAAGCCTATCCTAAAATTCACGTGGAAATCCAAGGGATCCATAATAACCAAAATGATCTTGGAGAAAAACAAAGTTGTAGGACTCAGACTTCCCAATTTCAGAAATCACTACATAACTACGGAAATCAGTATAGTGTGGTACTGATATAGAGCTGGACACATAAATCAATGGAATGAAACTGAGAGTCCAGAAATAAATCCTTAAATTTATGGCCAACCGATTTTTGACAAGAGTGTCAAAACAATTCACTGGAGGAAAAAGAAATGGTCAAAAACAGTGCTGGGACAACTAAATAACCACACGCAAAAGAATGACGTTGGACTCTTACCACACACTGTTGTGTAAAACTAACTCAAAACCTATCACACATCTAAGTGTTAAAGCTACAAAATTCTTAGAAGAAAGCACAGGAGTAAATCATGAGTTTAGATCAGGCAATGGTTTCTGAGAACACCAAATGCATAAACAGAAGAAAAATGAACTGGACTTAAAGTTAAGAACGCTTGTGCTTCCAAGTGTTCTTTGAACAAGAAAGTCAAAGGACAACTGGCATAACGGGAGAAAAATATTTATAAGTCATATCTGAGAAGGGACTTTATCCAGAATATAACTCTCAGAACAATAAAAGACAAACAACCCGCATAAAGAATGGACTGAGGATATGAAGAGACAGTTCTCCCCCAAAAGATAAATGGCCAATAAGCACACTGAATCATGAGTCATTAGGGAGCTGCAAATCAACACTACAATGAGATCCACTTCACACCCACCAGGATGGCCAAAATAAGCCCCAAAATAACGAGTGTTAATGAGGATATGGAGAAAATGGAATCCTCATAAGGATCTGTAAAAAATAAATAAATAAATAAATATATAAATAAATAAATAAATAAATAAGCATTAAAAAAAAAATTAGTGCAGCCACTTTGGAAAACAGTTTAGCTGTTCCTCAAAAGGTGAAAGAGTTCACATTGGAACCAGCAACTCCAATGCTAGGTAAGCAGCCCCCAAAAATGAAGACCTAAGGCCACACAAAAACTTGTCCATGAAGGCTCACAGTCGCGTTTTGCGTAACAGCCACCACAATGGGAAAACCCCACATGTCCGTCAATGGATGAATGCATAAAGAAAATGGGGCATGTTCATGTATTATTAGTAGTAGTCGTATTACATATAAAAAGGAATGGAGTGCTTATACGTGCGCCAGCATAAATAAATTCACCATGATGCCAAGTGAAAGCTGCAAGTCACAGAAGACTCCACATTACAGGAAATGCCCACAATAGGCAAATCCATAGAAACAGGAAGTAGACCGGCAGTTGCCAGGAACTGGGGGATCAATAATGACAGTTCTCCTTTGGGGGGGATGGGAACGGTCTCCAGTCCCACAGTGGTGGTGGCTGCGCCCCAATGTGAACACACTGGAAACCACGGAGTCGTACACACTTAACACAGTCAATTGTACGGCATGTAAATTTATCTCAATAAAACTGTAATCTTAAAAACACACCCACGAGAAATGACTGTCGTCCTTTTGATTTGCTGTGCACAGGAAGGGACAATTACAGCCCAGCTGGGTTCTGAGTGAGCTCTCAAAGGCAAGGCGATGACCCTCCCCGGCCACTCCAACTGCTCAAACGCTCTTCTGAGCCCTTCTGCACTGCTATCATCTAGATGCTTAAATTCTTCAGATAACACAAGCATTCCTAGGGAAAAAGTGAGCTATAACTGTCCTGAATTTTAGTTCTCGTTCAAAAAGATATATTTCCCACCCCAAAGAATATGCCTTTTTCCCACATTGAACGAGTACAGCAATCTCATTTCATATTCCTACTCTCCAATGCCATAAAACGAAAAAGCAGCTCACAAAATAGACTATTTCTGTCTCATGCTGAAACTTCTCAGAGTCTCAACACCATGACATTTTAGGGGCTGCCTGGGTGAACCAGGCTCACTAGAGGTGATCCCAAAACACAAACAGCACTAATCGTCTAGGCAGAAACGGGTTTTTAAAAACACAGCAGGAGAAAAGATAAAATGATGTATTATACATTTTGCAACTAAGAAATTCTAATATTCAAGACCACGACTGAAAGGGGGGAGAAAAAAAGAAAAAGAAAAAGGCTATGCCATGATGAGATTAAGAGAAGGAAGTAGATTTCAGGTTTGGAAGGAACACAGATCATGTTGCCCAACACACACACACACACACACACACACACCCCAACACACATACATACACCTGGAATTATTTTTAATTTATATTCAATTAACTAACATAGTGCATTATTAGCTTCAGAGGTAGAGTTCAATAACTGTCTTATGTGATCCCCAGCGCTCATTCTATTAAGTGCCCTCCTTAATGCCCATCCCCAGCTACCCCATCCCCTAACCTCCTTCACCCCTAGCAATCCTCAGTTTGTTTCCTATGATTAAGGTCTGTTATGGCTTGTCTCCCTCTGATTTCGTCTTTTCTTCACTCCCTTCCCCTATGCTGCTGTTTTGTTTCTCAAATTCCACATGTGAATAAAATCATATGTTTCTTTCTTTGACTTTATTTTGCTTAGCATAACACACTCTAGTTCCATCCACGTTGTAGTAAATGGCAAGATTTCAATCCTTTTGATGTCTGAGTAATATTCCATTGTACACACGAACCACATCAATTTGATCCATTCCTCTGTCAATGGACATCTGGTCTCTTTCCCTGGTTTGACTATTGTGGACACTGCTGCTATGAATACTGGGGTGCAGGTGCCCCTTGGATCACTATATTTGCATCTTTGGGGTAAATACCCAGTAGTGCAATTGCTGGGTTGCAGGGTAGCCCTATGGTCAACTTTTTGAGGAACCTCCATACTATTTTCCAGAGTGGCTGCACCAGCTTGCATTCCCACTAACCAGTGTAGGAGGGTTCCCCTTTCTCTGCATCCTCTCCAACATCTGTCATTTCCAGACTTGTTCACTTAGCCACGCTGACCAGTCACACCTGGAAATTATTTATTTATTTATTTATTTATTTATTTGAGAGACAGAGATCACAAGTAGGCAGAGAAGCAGGCAGAGAAGCAGGCAGAGACAGAGGAGGAAGCAGGCTCCCTGCTGAGCAGAGAACCTGATACGGGGCTTGATCCCAAGACCCTGGATTATGACCTGAGCTGAAGACAGAGGCTTTAACCCACTGAGCCACCCAGGGCCCCAACACCTAGAATTTTAATCGCTTCTGTAAATGCCTGCCATGTTGTCAACCAGCCTATGCTTAAATAGCACTCCTGATGAAGAGCTCACTACCTCGGACAACAGCTCTGTGAGAAACTGCTCCTTTTTATGGCAAGCAAAAATTGGTCTCCACAAGGATTCAGACTCTACTCTGTCCCTGGCAGCCAGAGGCCTTCTGTTCCGCACACCCTGGCTCTTCTGATCTTTAGAGTTCAAAGGGTGTCGTGGATAAGCCTCCATGGCTCTCGTCGGACAGGTGTCTCAGGTGCTAGCATGGCCCCGCCGAGTGCCCTCCAGCAGGCCAGGGCAGGAGGAGGGGGGCAGCCTAAATGAGGAGAGAGTGAGGAACAACAAGGTATGCGAGAAGGAACCAGGGAGGGAAACCAGAGGCGCCCACGAGAGGCGCTTTCCCCTGATGCCAACCAAAGCCTGAGCTGTAGCAGGTACGGAGCCCCAGGCACCCTAGTCCCTCAGCGCGAGGCTCAGACGTCAGGCTGCCCTGGTCTTTAATCCACATGCAACGGAGACCCTGGGTACCGGGTCCTCATTCTTACACAAGAGTTGAGAAAACAGAGGTATCATGTACTTTCCCTCTGAAAGAGGAAATAATGCAGTGACAGACCACTTATTACCAAGAAGCAGGGAGCCAAAGATCGTCCCAGGTGACCTCTCACTTCTTGCTTTCCATCCCTTCCCTCATCGACCCAGGCATCCTGCATCCGGCCCTCCTCCCGGGGCAGCCCTCATCCTCTCCTGTGACTTCTTTCCCCTCTTCCCTTGGCCCCACCAAGACTTCCCTGCTTGGTGTTCCAAGTCCCTCCCCCCAACTCTACACACTGCTAACTAGTTACGTACACTAACCCTGCTAGGACAACACTGGCAGCAAACGGCCTGATGAACTAGCCAGGCCAGGTGATGCATTTACCTTCGCAGCATCTCATGGAAACGGAGTATCCTCGCGTGCTAGTCACCAGCCAGGGTCTCCAGGCCTGAGTGTCAGCTCAAGAGAGTGGGTATCTGGGGACAGAGATGCCTTTTAACTAAAGCCTTCTAATCACAACGTCTTTCCTGGCCCAGGGCAGGGGGTAGCTCTCCACGGAGAGTTTGAGGCTGGAATTATGAACTCGCATGGGGGAGGTAAGCAAGAACCCAGGCCCTGGAGTCAGATCTGGATAAATATCTGGGTTTCAATTTCCTCTTCTATAAAATTGGACGGAGTCTCCCCTCCTTATGGAGACACTGTAAAGATTCAAGGAGATAAGCCACATACAGTGCTGGGTTTTTACACCTTCTCGGCTCCCTGTGGGTTAGTTGTTCTCCCCGTTACACTTGGTTCACTCATCAGTGGTGAGTTTTTGTTTGTTTGTTTCTTAAATGAACTGAGTCCTCCCTCACTAGACCACCATGACAAGGGGCCACTGTGTTGATTGCCATTGTATCCCAACACAGCTCAAGATCTGGCCCCTCAAACCAGTGACCACTGGTAGCTTTTCCTGTTAAGCAAAAATCTTTAAGATGCTGTTCTCTTACTACCTTTAGGCAATCCCATCTGTTAAGTTTATATCTAATGATCTAATGACCCAAGAAACCACGGTGATCACCCAACAGTCCTCATAGCGGAGTCATTAATCACCGCCAGCACCCATCCTTCGGCAAATACTTGAGCAGTGATGTGTCAGACAGGGTCATCCAGGTAATCTAGAGAAAGCAGGAAGTCTAAGGAATCAAGGGTCACAGTAACAATTCCTCTCACCAAAAGGAAGAAAAAAATGATAAGCCACAGATATAATCAAGAAGTCCAACTGAAGAATCCGCAAGGGGAGCCAGTGAGACAGGAAGAAATGAGGGGAACATGGACTAAGAAAACAGTTTCCCAGAGGGAGGAAATGATGGAAGAGAAGCGCAAACACAGGAGAGCATCTCCAAAGGCTTTCACCCTCACCCTCTGTTTCACTCCAGCTAGGAAATACACTGATGTCCAATGATCAAGTTCTTGCTCCATGTCACCCAGTTAGTTACAGACTCCAGGCGAGACTATGATCCAGGTGTCCTGGCCTCCAAGTCAATGCTCTAAAAATCACAGGACAGAATCATTGGATTCTGGTCTGGGCAGTTTCAAACCCCCACTCTGCCTCTTTTAAGCTGGCTTACAATAGGAGTCAACTGGTCAACCTTGCTGCACTTCCTCTTCATGGGAAATGGAAACTTGCAGGGTTATCAAGGGGATTACATGAGACTGTGAGAAGAGTATGTTGTAGCTCATCAGAGCTCTAGTCCTTTATTAGAAAGTTACAGAGCACAGGGCACTCGGATGGCTTGGTAAGTGAAGTGTCTAACTCCTGACTTCCGCTCAGGTTATGAGCTCAGGGTGGTAAGATCAAGCCCTGAGTTTGGCTTCACACCCAGGATGGAGTCGGCTTTAGACTCTCTCTCCCTCTTCCTTGCTGCCTGCCCCCCAAAAATAAACAGATAAATCTTTGGGGAAAAAAGAAGATAAAGAGCACGTTTTATTTGCCAAAGATCAGGGAGGCAAGAAGAGACTGTAATGGTGGAGGATAATAACAAGGAATGACCAAGCTCCTTCCTAACAAAGAACTATGTTTGTTAAGGATTGACCTTGAACAAAATATGAAAGGAACCAGGTTACAGAAAAGCAAAGTGGTCCAGGACAGGGACAGAGGATTTGCAGGCAAAGATCTCTCTGGGACACAGAGAAATGCTTTAGAAAATAAAAGACAGACTGTGCCAAACCTGGCCTAAAACCTGAACATCATAAGCCACACTGTTCACCTCCCGGACTGAGATGCCAACAAATCACAGCAAGGGTTTGGATTTGTCTGATGAAAGACTTAAGGAGAAACTGGTATTTTAAGTAAAGATTTGTGTGGACAGGTAGAAAAGATGTGCCGTACATACCACAGAGTTAGCAAACCCTTTGAGATGTCCTCGCTAGTGGTCTACCTCATCCTTGGGGCTCTGACAGGTTTGGAGAAGAGAACACGAGAAAGGGAATGAGAACAAAAGCCAGCCAGCTGGGCCAGAAGACAGCCACTGGGGCAGAAGGAAACGCTGCAACAGGTGCTGAGCCAAGACACTCGGCCACAAAGGAGCCTTCCACCGGAGGCTGACCTGTCATAAAGGGCACAATTCCTGGAGCATGAACCGTAGGGGCAAGGGCAGTAGGGGTGAAGGTCAACCAGATGACCAGCCATCTCAGTTTGCCTAGAGTGGTCCTGGTTTTAGCACTGAAAACTCCACATGAGAGGGATCCCCAGGCCTGGACAAACCCTGTCCCTATCTTGGTTGGTCACCCCAGATACAAGTGTCCCCTAGCCTGGCCTACCTAGCATGATGGGAATGCCATGGGTGCCAGCAGCCTTACTGGCAAAGCATGCCACCTCTCTTACTGGAGGGCCTTCCCAGTGCCTCAGCTCCTGGGGAAAGGTAGGAAAGGAAGAAATAGGAGTGAGCAAGACCAGCCCCTTGGGATGTCTTCCAGGCACCATCTTGCCAGTTCCCAGGATGCCCCCTGAAAAATGGCACTCAGGCACACCAGCTTCTTCCTCTATCTTCTGCCCAGGAATGGGGAGGGGGGCAAATGAAAAAAGTAAAATGTTATTTGAGGACACAGCAATTAGGGGCACCTGGGTGGCTCAGGTCATGATATTATGTCCTGAGATAGAGCCCTGCATTAGGCTCCCTGCTCAGTGCAGAGTCTGCTGGTCTCCCTTCCCTCTGCCCTTCCCCACCACTTGTGCTGTCTAATTTAAAAAAAAAAGAAATTTTAACTTTTAAAAAAAAGAATATGGCGATTAATAACCACATTAATATCAATGTATTTCTGTACAAATTCCAAGAACTGTAAACCACAATACCACAGTCTTATCCTGTTGGGCCACTCTTCCCATATACACAAAACCAAACCAAAGGAAAACCATGACTCCATCATCACCACTGTCCCACTGACCTCTCTGGGCTTCAGCCTCCCTAAACAAGAGTAAGAATTTCCGTTCCTCTCACCCTCAATAGGAACAGAGTGTGTGTGTGAGGCCCAATGGAGTGATCAATATGAACGGATTTTGAAAAGCATAAAGCCCTACAAGAGCAAGAGGGGATACAGTTCTAATATGGTGGAAATGTAGCCACTAGGTTCTTGCCCACCAGGATGGGGAGCAGGAGGTACAACCAGAGGGAGAAGGTAGGGTAGAGCCAACCCAAAGCACCAGACTTTCCAGGCTGGGAACAGATTCTATGTTTCTACAGCTCTACCTGGTCTTGAGAGGTAGAGCCACATGTTCTCATTGAGGGGGACCACCTTTGGACACCATCTCTCTCCCAGAAAGGGAGAGGCAGGGGCAGTTCCTAAGATTACAACCATAAGACATCACCAGACTGCTGGCGCTCTTGGGCTCCACTTTGGCAGAGCTCAGAGGCGCCCTTGTGGAGTAGAAAGGGCCTACATCTCAACATCACATATGGACTATGGGGTCTCAGGAGACTTGCTCACCCTCATGGAGTGAGACTTGATCTCCTCATCAGACAACAGAGAGAATACCTCAGTGAAGGCTCAGGTATAAAAATTAAATAACATACGTAGAGCATGGAGCAGCCTGCCACATGGAAAGTCTTCCGTGAAGGGCTCTGATGTCGAAGGAAATACTTGAGACCCCATGGAGTCCCCTCCCTCCTGGGGCTCACTGCCCTGCTGCTCCAGCATGGTCAGCCCAGAGATATGGGGCAGAATGCCTTCTGGGACTGTAGGAGGATTCACTAATGGCCTGTGAAGGCCACAAGTCTACTCAGTTGATAGTTTTCCTTCTGGAAAGACACAGAGCTTTTACCACAGGTTTATAGGACTTAGTGAAATGTGGCAAAAACCACAAGACCAATCAATATCTGTGTTCTTGCCTTACTGAAAAAACACAGCTTGGTGGCCCTATCCAACCCCCGTGAGACGATCTTGGGGGGCTCTGGCCCATAAAATGTGACTAGAAGTGATGCATACCCCCACCAAATCTGGTTATTAAAAAAGAGACTCTCATGGGACATCCTTGCTGTCTTTCCCATTCAAGGAGGGCAGACAAGACAGCAAGAGTCTGGGTCCCCATGGGTCTAAGGACTATGCGGTGAGAAGTGAGAAATACCAACCGATATAAACCAAAGAGATTTTGGTGGGTGGTAGCCAGCCTCCAAGAAGCTCTAAATGACTCACCTCCTGGTGTTCACACCCCTGTGTAGTTCCCTCCAAGTGTGAATAGACTGATCTGAGTAACCAGTAAGAGGTGACAGAAATGACAGAGTACGAATTCTGTAGCTGAGTTTTTAAGACATTACCTCTCTCTCAATTCACTCGCTCTGGGGAAACTAACGGCCACATCATCAAGACACCCATGCAGCTCTATGGGCAGGTCTATGAGGCAACAGCCAGCTCCAATTTGCTAGCCATGAAAGTATGCCATCTTGGAAATGGATTCTCCAGTCAAGTCTTCAGAGGACTGCAATCTCCTAGGAGATTTGGAGCAAGAGCTCCCCAGCTAAGCCGCTCCTGGAAACTTGACCCACAGAAACTAGGTGACATAATAAATGATTATGGCTGTTTTAGGGAGCTAAATCTTGAGGAATTGGCAACTAATACCCAATATATTTGTTGAATTAGCTGAAGTAATTTACCAAGTCAATACATTTTGTATCCAGAGGAACTGTCCAACGCATTCTATCCCTTCAGGTTGTGTAACCTTTCAATGTGAGGGACAGAGAATAGACTGTACTGACCACACCAGCACTCCCACTTACATGTTCTCTTTCTCTCACGGATATAAAGATGCTCATATACACAATCCAAGATAAGCCACAGCTATTGGGACTTTATTTCAGTTAAGTAGGGTGTTCCGTCTGTGGATTCATGAATGGGGAGGAGCCTGAGCAACCCCAGAGGAAGTGCTCAGTGTGCGTCTCTAACACCATAGTAAGACAGAATCACGTAAGTATACACTCACACATGCATATGTTAAGGCATGGGAGAGATGCTGAGAGATCATGGTGGAGAGAAGGCATCAGGTTTTTGATGATTAGGACAGCAGAATAGGAGGCAGGTAAGGAGAAGAATGGGTTTAGAAATCAAGCGCAGAAAGAGCAGAAAACGTTCCCCACATACCAACGTAAAGAAAACAGAGTTCTGAGATTCACCTTTAGTGCCCCCAAGTCCCTGGACCTTTAAAGCCTCAGCTGTAGAGCGAAAAACAGCAACACACACAGCACTCCCAGAGACTGTGGTGATGGGTACCATTAAATCAGATCAATAGCTATAAAAGCATCCAGAAACACATGCCAACCCAAATCCAGTTAAACTGCATGCAAAGGGCAAATCAATAGCATTGCAGAAGTGCAGAGGGACAGACAAATCGCTCTGGGGGGTGGCAGGAATGGCCCAGAATGTGAATGTACGGATCAGCACGAAACTGACCAAGAAGAGACAGATGGATAGAAACTGTGGCGAGGCGGCCCCACCCAAGGAGGCTCTTGCAAGTGCAAATGTGCTGTGCCTCCTAATCAGGGGGCAGAGGGGTGGGGGGGAGAGGCCGTATGGGACAAAGTCAAAGAAGCGAGGAAGACAGCACTCCAACCTTTGGCTCCCACCTGTATCTCCAGAACCAAGTTCCCTGAGGACTCAGAGTAGGACAGAGACTCGGAAACCAAGTCCCGAGATGACAGGAATCTCAGAATCTTTGTACACTTTTGCATGAGTCACCCATTCCCCCATAGAAGCTCAGAGCTGCTGCCCTGTGACCTGCACTCTGGTTGGCCTGATGAAGTCACCTCTTCCAAAAGTTCCAGTGTTTCATCCCAGAAAGGCCAAGAGGCACTCATCTGTCTGCTCAAAGGAAGCTCCCTACACACCAGCTGGGAAGCAGTTAAAGATAAGGACACAGAACACAACCCTCTTACTCTAGTTCTTCCACCAACTGGTCTCCTGAACTTGGGCAAGCCACCTGATATCAGAGCTCCTACCAGGAAAGGGTAAGGCATTTACCCACCTCTGCGGCATGGGAGGGGGAAAAAATGTATCCAGAAGGCAGTGGGAAAATGAGAGCACACGCCCAGTGTGTCATACCAGGAAAACAGAATCTGAGGTTCTAGTTTGATATTTTCTTTTCAAAATCTGCTGTTGATTCTGCTTTGCAATAGGATGTGGTAACTTACAAGACTGAAGTTCCATAAGGAAAAGAACACGATCTTGCATTTCTTTTTGTATCCAGCCCAGAATTAGAAGAGGTTAGATAAAAAGGTAAGGGGGTGGGGATGGAGCAATCATGAGCTCAGATCATAGAAATCTGAATTAACAGCGTAATTTTTTTAAGTATTAAGTGAAGGATCCCCATCTGGTTGGCTTTGCCTGTGCTATTTTCCTGCCCTGAAATCCCTTCTTCTCCATGAAATCTCTTCAAATTCCACCATCTTCAAGATCTAGGTCAATTTCATTTTCTTCCCTACACAATACTCCCCAACCACACCAGCCCACAGCAGGATGCCCACCTCCGAAGACCTGGGGCATCTGTTGAGACAGATATGGACAGTACTAACCTGAGTTGTTTTCATGTTTTCACTCGCTCATGTAACAGTTTTCACTAGATTCCCCAAATCTTAAGGGTCCTAGACTGTCTTATATACCTAAATCACACCCCCTATGACACTCAATCACATATACACAGGAAGGTGAAATAGAAGGTTTTGAATTTAAAAAGTGTTTGGAGTTCCCACTTCAAAAGTGAATTCACAATATTCCATTGCCTGGGCCAATTTAAGTGACACAGATGACTCAAATGACAAGCCGTCCAATAAATGCACCAAGCTCATTTAGGATGAGGCTTTAGGGTTCTAGAAAGCAGGTCTGTTTGTCACCACTGCTCTTGAAATTCAGCTACCCTCCCTGAGTCTCCACAAAGGTCAGAAGTGTCCCAGCCATCCTCGTGCTTTAAGGCAGATCCCCAGATGGTGAGAGTAATTGCCAAGTTACAGAGCAAACGTGGGTCTGCCCCCTCCCTGCGTGACCTGGCCATCCCCTTGGAAGATATCGAAGTCTTCCGTTTCTCAGAGTCCAAAGGAAATGCCAGTTCTGCAGATAGAACAGGTGTCCCCTTATCCAGATCACATCCACAAATTCAGGACATTTGTACCAACTGTTCCTGTCCTCCAGTACTGGACATCTTCCAGAATGAGGAAGAAATTCATCTTCCTACGATTCCAAGAGCCTGTCTTCCCCCCACCCCCTCGGCAATCTATAAAAGTCAAAAGCCTCTGCAGACACTCGGGGCACACAGTCCTTGAGTAGCCTGCACCCCGCCATGACCCAGCCAGGCCGCCACGACCACACGGGGCAGAAAAACGTGAAGACACCACGCCAATCCTGTAAGCACCGACAGGATGCATAAAGGACAGCCAAGAGCTAAGGCCACTGCCGCGAGAAGGTTCTCTCTACAAAACACAGTGGCGGCACAGAAGGCCAAAATCTAAGTCAAGCAGGTCGGATCAGACGTCTGCAGCGCAGAGTCACAACTTGAAGGATGGAGAGCTCTTGTCCTGTGGAAACGGTGGAAGGCCGTTCCTGGCAGGAGCAGCTGCACGCGCACACACAGTGCGCAGGCCCGTGGGCGCTGCACACCCCTAAACCCCAAGACAGAAGGGTCGGCGCCCACTTTGTTCAGACTGATATGGCAGCTTCATGGGGGACGGACTAGGAGGGGACAAGAGGGCAGACCGGTGAGAGAGAAGGACCAGAACCAGAGCAACACAATCCGGGCAGGATAGGGGGATCCGAGAGGCAGCAGGGGCAGGCTTGGGAAACTCCGCAGATGGGGCTGCTAGGGAGGGAGGCGGGAGACCGACCCAGGAGGATGTTCAGAATCCCTCTAACCTGATGCATCTTCACTGTCCCCCTCTCCCCCTTGGACCCCCTCCCACATCACTACAGCTTTGCTTTGAGATACGTTATCCATCACACCTGTGCTCGCTCGGACTCACGCCTCAGATTCGTGTAACCGAGCATAAATGCAGTATTGATGGCGCATCCCCTGTGTTTTATCCCATTTAATTCCCACGGTGTCCTTCGGAGCTGAATTCATTTTCCTTTCCCTTTCAGCATCCATTTCAGTTTTGTGAAAACGCCTTCTCTTCCTTCCTTCCTCCCTGCCCAGCTCACTCCGCATCAAGTTCGTGGGGCAGGAACAAGATCGGCTTCTAGGTTCTACTTCATGCCAAGTAGGTTCTTGGCACTCGGTGAATGCTGGTTACTTCTACCAACCACAGAAATAAGAACAACAATCTATAAATACCTTGGCTTCCCGCAGTTAAGAGGAATTAACCACACTGCAATTAAGGAAAGGCTGGAGAAAACATTCAGTTAGCAACTTCTCAATGCAGACAACAAGATTAACGCAATAAATACCAGTTCCAACATATTTCTTTGGTGGAGTTTAATGTAACAGTCCAATAAAATGTGAAGACCACCCAGTGCCACGGCAGAAGGCTGACAACATGAGTCACCCAACGGCTAACATCGAACAGATTAATCTACCACATAAAATAATAAACATTAATAATTTATACTCCTGTCAGATTATAAAAAGGAGACATTGTTCTAAAATCTCATTCACATAAAATATCACTTTTAGAACAAAAGAACAACAAAATAGCATGACCTCATTTACAGATTTTAGGGAAAACTATAAATGGTTTCTGGGTTCAGACACAATGGTAACCAAGAGGGATATGAAATCTCCTGGAGTTGGTTCTATCAAGAATAGATTAAGACGGGTAAGGAATCAACTATATGATGGGAATGAAAGAGTCTCCTGTGACGAGTTTGGAAAGTATAACCAAATACGGGATATCTAATAAAACGTTCACTTGCCTTTGCTGTTAAAGAGTTTAGTTCAAAATGTCTAGGCTTGAACACCAAGAAGACAAATTCAGTGGACTCACATAACAAGCACACCCCTGGAGAGTACTATAGGCGAATGACTGCTAGAAAGTGAACATGGGCAGAACCAAAGCAATGGACTCAGAAATCTCAACCAACACGTCGCATCGTGATATTCGCTCACTACTTCCACTGGATCTCATGGACACCAAAGTTTCACTTGGGTGCCAAGTCAACAGACCTAAAGGACAAGACGAAAGACTTGTAGCTCCGAGCACACAAAGAAAACCGGGCACAATCAGGCAAAGCCAGAAATCTTAGCAAGCAGAGAGCTCTGGTTTCAGAAGACAGCTCTTTGTCCCACCATGGCACCCAGCACACTGGGTATACTGGGTAAGTGGGGTAAACTGAAGGGGTCTGGAGCCCAGGAGAGGCCGCTCATGGCCCACACAACTGAAGGAACCAATATGGAGACATGAGAATTAGGCCATCATTAGCACATTTTACACTAATGTCAGTTTCAGAACACATTTACCACCACTTCCCATATTACTTTAATGAGCTGAAATTGCAGCGAACATTTATTAAGTGCTATTATGAAATCACAGTCATCCCATTCCCATGATCTCACATCACCGGGTAATTCCGTCTGAAGGTGATCTTCCACGTTCCACCGCACCTGAAGCTCAGGGAGGAAATCTAGGTTTCCTTGACCGCTTCTCTCTCTACCAAGTCATTTCTCCTTTGATCTCACCAAGGTAGAGAGAAAATGATCATACACAGTAGCACTGCTTCACCTTCATGTACCCAGTCTCCCCAGATAAATCTTCCATCATGGGCCTCCCATGGATCCCCTTCGTCAGGGAAGGCATAGGTGACTTGCCCCTTCTCCAACAGGCTTCACCTCCCCAAGTCTGCGGATGCCCTCACTTTCTGCTTGAAGGGGTACTGTTTGATGTAATACACCCAGTACATGGCTGAGTCAGGTGGCCCATGACCTCCTCCCTCCCAGGGACTTGGTCTTGACATTTCCCTCCACCCTCCACTGTGGTGAGAAGGTTCTGGCACACCTTTTCATGCACACCCTGGGGTCAGGGGGTCTAGGACACATACTCCCACTACCCTCAAACTGAATTTCTTGATAATCACAAAGGACTTCACGATGCGGCTTACAGTTCTCGAAGTAGTTTCACGCCTGATTTTATTGGATCCCGCTAATCACCGCCATAGCACAAGTGGCCACTGTTGCTGGCTCGACTTCACAGGTGAGAAGCCCGAGGACTGGAGAAGTTAGACCCCTGCCCCAAATTTCACAGCAGCCCAAGGAGGGAAAGGGAGAGCTTCTGACTCCCGTCTGGTGCTCTTTCTGCCTCTAAATCACAATCGAGAAAAAAAAGATGCCACAGGATAACCCTGGAACCCAGAGAATAGCCCAGGAGGCCTATAAAAAAGGCTGTTTCTGCTGAGCTTGGACAGCAACTAAATCAAATCACCTCTGAATGCTTTCCAAACTCTCAGGGAAATGTCCCTGCAAGGACATTGTACTTTGGGTCAGCCTGTTTACCAATCTAAATGAGGAGCCTCTTTCCATGGGAAATCACAGACTTAACGGTTTCTGGCCCATCTAATTCAGCCGCTAATACAATGAAGACCCTTATAGCTCTGTGTTCCCCCTTCTGTCCTGTCATGTGTCAGCTCTAAAGCAATCCTTCGCTTATAAATCTGCTCCCCACCGAATCAAGTGACCCCAAGACCAAAGCCCTTGTGAAGCCCCACACCTAGCGCCTCGTATAGATAAGCAGGCATCCGAATGTTCTAATACAAAACACACACAAGTCCTGTGGGGACCCCTTCCTGCCACACTCGCTGACCCCACCTACAGAAATCTGAAGGGAAACTCCTCTGGCCTCAGAAAACAGGAAGACAACAGAAAAAGCATTTTTGCTTCGCTCACAATCTCATCTTTTTCCAAATCCATTCCCCTAAGTCTCCGTTTTCTCTCTTCTGCAGAAAGATGGAGAAGGACTACATTTGTAGATGCTAAACCTGGTCTATCAGACTACTGGAGCCCAGTGAAGAAAATTTTAACCTGCTAGGCCTTGGGTGGGATCTGAGAATCTCTGTTCTTTACTTCCCCAGCGGGTTCTGATGCTCAGCCTCCATAAACAAGAAAGCATGACATGTAGCAGGCACTGTACGAGCTGCTGATTTTAATAAAACTGATGCGGCAGGGGCACCTGGGTGGCTCAGTCATTAAGGGGATGCCTTCAGGTCAGGTCATGATACCGGGGTCCTGGGATCCAGTCCTGTGTCGGGCTCCCTGCTTGGCGGGAAGCCTGCTTCTCCCTCTCCCACTCCCCCTACTTGTGTTCCCTCTCTCACTGTATCTCTGTCAAATAAATAAAATCTTTAAAAAAATAAATAAATAAAGTAAATCCGATGTGGTACCTGCCTTGTGAAGCCACCTTACAGAGTCGAGGCTGAAGGTCTAGGACTAGAGGATCCCTGCAAGTTCTCCTTCTGCTCAACAGAGAGCAAAAGCCTCTGGAAAGGCCTGTTTTCGGCCTTGGACGTTGTAACCTGATGTCAAATCACAGTAGAGATGGCCCTAATGCACTCGATTCTGTTCCTCCTATTCTTGGGAGGTGACAAAAACAGGGCTTTCAGCAAGTGCCATGAGGCTATTGCCTGAGAAACAGAGCAGAGCAGGTGAACACTCATCGCCTCTAACCCAAAGCTGATAAACAGCACTTCAGTGGCAACACGGAGAGCGTCCGCTAGATGCAATGTGCCACCATCAACTCTGTGGGAGAAAGAAAACCTCATGCCATACCTCTGTGCTCCTGAGCACTGTGGCCTCAAAAATTAGAAAGACCTGGGTTCAAACCCGAGCTCTGCCTCTTACGGACTGAGAAAACCGGAACCAGTTACTCAACCTCTCTGCACTTTTGTTTTTCTGATCTGCAAAATGGAGAAAATGCCACCTTCCTCCCAGGGTTGTTTTTATTGCCAATATCCGAAATAGCTACAGGCTCCTAGAACAGTTCAAGGAACGGTCTACACTGCCAGACTAAATCTGGTGCTAAGATGTAGGAAGCCTAGCACAGCACCTCCGCTGCTGGAAGGCTTATGAGCAACCACTCAGCCGACAAGAGTATTCCTGATGGTGGGAGAGAGGTCCCGGATCTCAGGGGACTCAGTTTAGACAGGCAAGGTTAATATGCACTGAACAAACCAGAGACCATACGCGCGTGACACAGTTTAGAGAGGCTGTGGTACACCTGAGCACGACACCTCCGTCAGGGCCAGAGAAACAGAGCAAGACTCAGCAGTGCTCCAGGGGCTAAAGCATTTCTGGATGTATTCATCGTGCAACGCCCAGCGAGTGCCTGCTCTGGGCCCAGCACGGGCTTCCAAGAGAGAGAATAGTATAATGCATGGGATCACCTGCCCCGAGGAGCTCACAGCCTCAGGAGGGCAGGCATTCCCATTGGAAGAGTTCTGCAAAGACTGTACGAGCTGCTAAGGAAGCTGAGATCAGGGACAGCTTCCAGGGATGGAGCCTTTGAGCTGAGCCCTAGGAGGACAAATGGACAAACAGAAGTGGTAAGGGAGGACATTTCAGGCAGGGAAAGTGGGAGATGAGACACGGGAGACAGAGGTAGGAAAGCGTAACGGTGTGCTTGAGGCATGATAGGACATTGAGCAGAGAAGGGCAAGTGAGCGATAATAGCTCATAGATCGGAAAGAACAAAAATGAGGTCAGATGACAAAGAGCCCAGCTTATTCAATTAGAGGGAGGAGAGCTACAGAAACAGTTCTAGAATGACCCATGGCATGCGTGCCACAGGCCAAAGGAGAGCATGGAATTCTAAGAGACCAAGCACAGAGGCTAGAACAGTTGGTTCCACACAGAGCCTCTCTAAACGGGAGCAGAGAGCAGCTATGCACACACAGACAACGACGAACACAAAGGGGAAAGCTTAGATGGGGACTCAAACCACCGGGGCATGAGCTGCGGGAACATTGACAAACATCAGTATGTTTAGCACCTTCAAGTCCTCGTGCATCTGTGTGTGCAGAGTAAAGGCTAAAAAATCGAGCCAGGGCTTATCGGAGCCAAAGGAGACTCCCAGGACAGGGGAAAGAATCAACGGCTTCATCAGGACCCAGCCCTAGGTGACTCAACAGTCACCCCGCCAAAGTAATCAGCTAGCCGGGAAGTCCCAGGCTGACCTCACCGGCCAGCGGCTGATCCCTGGTAGTTCAAGAATCTGGAAGCTTGAACAGACTCTCTCAAATAATGAAAGGAAACAAGTTGAACGGCTTGAACAGACTCTCTCAAATAATGAAAGGAAACAAGTTGAACGTGGAACTAATTTTTCCCTGTTTGTACAATTCATATGCTACATTGTATCGGTTAAGTTACACTGTAAATAGCACATACTCCTACTTTTTGGAAATGAGAGAAAAAGATAAAACAGGAAAATCTGACCCTTTTAAAGAAAGATTACAGATAAACTTCAGTTTGGAATGCAAATTCTTTTTGAGGAGTTTTCATTCAGGGATATTGGAGAGTGTTGAAGAAAATGATCAGTATTTGAAATACCACTAACTGGGGCGCCTGGGGGGCTCAGTGGGTTGAGCGTCTGTCTTCAGCTCAGGTCGTGATCCCAGGGTCCTGGGATCAAGCCCCATAGACAGCTCCCTGCTCATCGGGGAGCCTGCTTCTCCCTCTCCCTCTGCCCTTCCCCCCGCTTGTGCTCGCTTTCACATAAATAAAATCTTTTAAAAAATAAAATACCACTGAATATTTCATTCTCATATGATGAATATTTTGTAAATAAGCACAAGGAATGAATACTTCATGATTAGAATGGAACCGTAGGATAACAGATTATCGAGTGAGCTGAAATCAAACAATTCAACTGAATGAATATGTCCCCAAAAGACAATGCAAAATGCAAGCACCTGAAAACCCCAAGTATAGAATAAAGACAAGGTTATCGTTTCGTGGTAGGGCAAGATTTACTGAACAAATAGTGCTGGGACTCCTGAGTGCATGTAGAAAAACATAAAATCAGATCTGTACTTCATCTTGTATACTAGGACAGCAAATGAGAGATCTGAATTAAATTTTAATAAAATAAAAAACCATCCAAGCACTAAAAGAAAACATGGGTGGATTTCTTTACATCTACCAAAATGAGAAAAATCTTACTACGCTTCAAACTCCGGAAGCTTTACGAGATCAATTAAACTATAGGAAAGCATATAAACTACATGAAATCATTGCAGAAACAAAAAAATCTGTGTATTTTTGTGTATTATGTAGCTACAAGTGGCTTGTCCTTGTTCTTAGAACATTTATCTAAGTATTTAGTGAGAAAGTACATAATTTCTACAACTGACTTTCAAAAGGAACAGAATTGTGGATATAAGACGTAACAAATATGGCAGAATTATTCAAAACTGGGGAACCTAGGTAGAGAGTTTAGAAGTTCATTGTCCTGTTCTTTCAACCTACAGTAATGAATTCTATTTATCAAAATCCACATATAAGCGGACCCACACAGTTCAAATCTCTGTTGATCAAGGGTCAACTTCATATTATATATATTTACATTTGCAAGAGAAACTGAAAAGGTTATCCAAAACTAATAATGTTCACATAGAGGCTGAGGGAAGACCCAGGGTAGATGGTTGAGCATCTGAGAATATACCATGTGAATAGCTTTGAATTTGTAGTCCTAGGTTATTCAAAAACAATGTGAAAGTTTGAAACGAATACAGATAAACATAAGGAAAATCAGTATTTCAAAGGCCTTTAGAACACACTATTTCGGCAGTAAAAACTTGATGGAATATATTCTAAGGACAGAGAGAACTGCGATGAAATCTTATAAAATTTATTCAATATTGGCAGTGGCAATTTGGTATTTTGGGGGAAAGTATCCCATATATTGTAATATTCTATATATTGTAAAGCAAATAATATTGTTAGGAACTAAGATTTTTCAATAACAAAAACATACAGGTATAAAATTAAATAAGTTAAAAATTTGTACTGTTCTTTAAAATAGGAAATGGTAATATAAACTTTAAGAAATATAGGTTTCCTAATTCTAACAGTGAAAAGGCCTAGAAGCAAGCAAAGGGTACCCTCCTCCCCCACCCCCACCCCTGCCAACCAACACCTGAGCTGTAGTCTCTAAAATCCTTCTCTATGAAAACAGGTCTCCTGAGGGAGAGGCTGCTTCCAGGTCTGGGTTAGGAAATGTACAGATCAGCCTAGGAGATCTCAGTGTATCACAAAGCAGGGAGGCGATAACAACGAATGGGAAACTTTTTTTTTTTAAGTGAGTGGGGTCATGTCAAAAGGACCAAGAGCCAACCTAAAGAGTTATCACTATCAAAACAGGAGACAACAGGAGCTTCGAATGAGTAAGAGCTGCAAAAACTAATGAGACACGCTGAAGAGATCATTATCGATGTGTTCACGGGTCTCATGGAAGTCCAGGGGCGCCTGGGTGGCTCAGTCAGTTAAGCATCTGTCTTCAGCTCAGGTCATGATCCCAGGATTCTGGGATCAAGCCCTGCATCGGGGCTCCTTGCTCAGCAGGAAGTCTGCTTCTCCCTCTGCCTGCCATTCCCCCGTTTTGTGCCCGCTTTCTGGCACTCTCTCTCCCTCTCTTTCTGATAAATAAAATCTTAAAAAAAAAAAACTTTTTTTCCAGACTGTAGGACATTCTACCAAACAACTGAACCAGTTTCTTCAAAGGTTAAAGAAAGGAGGCAAGAGAGTCTACTCCAGAAAACAGCCCAGAGTCCTAACCACCCAGTGCAATGCACGTACGGTGTTTGGATCCTCACCCCAACAAAGGAAGCATGAAAAGACATCTGAAGACGACTGTGGCAATTTAAAGAACAAGGTACAAGGACTTTGTGGCTAATTTTTTAGGTACATAAGAGAAGTCCCCCTTTTTATGGAAATTCATAGTCTAGGACATAGTCTAGGACATAGGGGGAAACACGATCTCATAACTTACCATAAAATACTTCAACAAAATAAGGGAAGCAAGTTACAGATAAAGCAAATGTGGTGAAATCTTAAAACAATTCAGTGAGTATTCAGAGGTTCATTGTATTATCTGCTCTTGTTTTGTAGATTTTATAATTTTTTCATAATAAAATTTCTTACAATAGACTTTCCAAAGACCTACCGCACACATAACACAATGGGACCTTGGATTCTGGAGAGCCCACTATTCTCCCCAAGAATTTAAGATTTATGAGCAACCTCCATGCGATAAAGATTAGAACAGTTAATTCTCATTTCCTTATATGCCCAGCAGACAGATTATTATATGTTCTAGCATTAGGGTTTCTAAATACTGACAACTGAAAGCATGCTTTCTGGACATTTATTCCATCACCAGAAGACAATTCTAACAGATCACATGCCCTGCTTTACATCGTCTTCATTTTGCTAATTATTGTCCAAGGGAAAACCATCGGTGAATCGTTTTATAATATCCAATCAGACAAACATACTGTGAAATTGTTTTGCCAAGTGACAGTCATTTGTAATTATGGTAATCACCCTAATTAATCTGTTGATAGATTCCAGCTTTCAAATATGAGCTTATCTTAAAATAGAGGTTCACCTGCATTATAAAGTGTTTGTTTCAAATGTTCCTAACTGTTTAGAAAAGGGTTATTCCACTCTAACCGCAAACACTGAATTTTTATTCAATGTCTCCCACATGGGGACATGAATAATTGAATAATTATCCCACATCCCTAAACAGGAGAGGGTTCTACATCCCCAGAAGGTCCAGACAATGCTAGAAGACTCCTTAAGAATAAAAACTACTTTCCCTGTTACTCTTTTAAGTACTTTTTTTAAAGATTTTATTTATTTGACAGAGAGACAGAGACCACAAGCCAGGGAGAGGGGCAGAGGAGAGGGTGAAGCAGGCTCCCCACTGAGCATGGACTCCCCCCAATGTGGGGCTCAATCCCAAGACCCCAGGATCATGACCTAAGCAGAAGGCAGATACTTAACCACCTGAGCCACCCAGGCTGAGCCATCACTGTTATTTTCATTATTTATAGTAGATACACTTAAAATATGGCAGACATGGTGCTAAACGCATCATAACCTCCAGTTTACAGACGCACCCACCAGGACGCTCACCTTTCCCCCGAAGTCACAGCGCCCATAGAGGGCTAAGCCACGTCCTCAGCTGTGGTCCTCTGTCAAAGGGAGGAGGCGCACCTGTTAATACCAGCTGTGACATTTGGAGAGAGTCACTTGGTCTCAGTTTCCCCAGTGGCAATATGAGGAAGCTGGACTAGAGACTCCCGCAAACTCTGAACAGATCACTCTACCCCTTACAAATGCAATTTTTCAAATGAAAATACCCTGAAGTTCCAAGTCCTTCAGCAGAAAGACATCCCACTTGGAACTTGGCTCTCCAAGTCCTTCAGCTTAACTCCTAAGGAGGAGTTCTACCCTGAAGTTGCAGGTCAACAGGAAACCCGCGTCCAAGAGAGGAACACGGGGATCAGAGATCAGAGGCGCCAACACCACCCTTGCCAGAGCCCGGAGTCTCAGGGAGACGGCTGAGGAAGGCATCAGGCAGATGAGGGAACAAGAGCGCATGGGTTCTACGTGGGGAATGTGGAGAAGCACCTGTTAAAAAGGATGGGGCGTGGCTGCACGGGGGGTGGGGGACAGAGCTGTGGGATCTGAAAGGATTGGTCCCTCATCTCCCGTACCAGATCCCCCATTCTCTCCTTGTTTCCCCATTAACAAGCTTAATGGCCACACAAATGCCAATCATCTGAACAAACTGTCACTTGCATAACATATTCCCCAGTTGTGAGTCTTAAGCTGTCCTTCCACTCTTCACTATTAGGAAACTGGGCTGAAGAACTTGTGCACAAAATCCCTTCTATTTCTTTAGGCTAGATCCCCCAAAACAGGAGTTATATGGTGAAAAGTTTAGAAAAATGTTGAAGGATCCACATACACACTTATGTACACATACATAAAATCAAATTGTATTCTTAAAAATTTATTTTAGGGGCGCCTGGGTGGCTCAGTGGGTTGAAGCCTCTGCCTTCGGCTCAGGTCATGATCCCGGGGTCCTGGGATCGAGCCCCGCATCGGGCTCTCTGCTCAGCAGGGAGCCTGCTTCCTCCTCTCTCTCTGTCTGCCTCTCTGCCTATTTATTATCTCTATCTGTCAAATAAATAAATAAAATCTTTAAAAAAAAATTATTTTAGAGAGCAAGTGAGCACGCAGTGGGGAGGGGCAGGAGGAGAGGGAGAAACCCAAGCAGACTCCGCACAGAGCATGGAGCCCAACACGGGGCTCAATCTCAAGACCCAGAGATCGTGACCCAAGATCAAAACCGAGAGCCAGACGCTTAGGCGACTGCATCACCCAGAAGCCGCAAAAATCAAACCGATTTCTTAAGGTTGTACTAATTTATGTCCCCACCAGCAGCAAGGGAGACATCCTATGATTCACAGACTCGGTTCACACTGGTCCCTCTGGCCATATGCTAGCTATTAGCATCCCCACTTCCTCCCCTCTGCCCTCCGTTTCTTGTCCAACAAGCCAAGGACCCTGGTGTGTTTCACTCTCCAAGTCTTCAGAGGACAACTCGAGGCAATTCCAAATGTCTCCAGAAATCCCTTCACCAACAGAAATACCTCCTCTACCCTCCCACACCTCACAGACACAGAGATTCCTTAGCTCCGGCTGTTAAGTGTTCCAGAATCCACGAGAAAGCTCCCGCTGCAGAACGGGGTTTCATGTGATTCTGTGTGTGGGGGTGTACAGTTTATTTAATTTTAATTTTCTTTCCAGTGCACTTAGCATACCGTGTTGTATTAGTTCCAGGCGCAACCTAGTGATTCAACGATGACACATCACTCCGGCTCATCCTAAGTGTCCCCTTCAGCCCCATCCCGTTTCACACAATTTTTCATTAAAAAAGTCACACACAAGTAGGCTCCTACTAATGCTGACTGAACCCTGTTCATGCCAGCAATTTTGTTTTCAAGATTTTATCTGAGAGAGAGAGAGCGCGCGCACACGTGCACAAAAGCAGACAAAGGGGCAGAGGCAGAAGGAGAAGCCGAGAGCCCGATGCAGGACTCAATCCCAGGACCCCAGGATTACGACCTAGCAGAAGATAGATGCTTCACCGACTGAGCTACCCAGGCGCCCTGATGCTGGCAATTTTTAAATAAAAAACAAACAGCAGCAATCCAAGTCCTTTGCTTCTTTTTTTTTTTTTTTTTTGCCATTTGGTGTTTTGTTTTGGTTTTTGGCTTTTGTAGAATGTGGAGTAAACCGAGCAACATCAGCTCTATGTAAACAGAAGCTGAAAGCAGGGACATCCCCAGTCAGTCCTTGGGGACATGCAGGCACATAGGCTCCCTGTCTGCACACTTAGGGCCACGGAGCAAATCCTTCCCTGTGAAGCAGATCGTGGACCGCCTGTGTCAGGCATTGAGTCCAGACCCCATTTCCAAACTTGAGGAGGGCAAAGACCTCTCTGGAATGTCTGGACAGACTTCCTCCAAACCTCTCCCTGCCTTCCCTCACAGGCTACGGACATAGATTCCACCCCCCCCTTCTTGGACTTCAAGCAGACCCTCTTCTGGTTATTAGGACAATGAAATGGTCCAGTTTCTAGATTGTTCCTAAGAAGGAGAACATGCTGTGAGGGTCTAGAAATCAGCATCCCAACTCCCCCAAAATGCAGAGGGTAACAGATTACCAGGCAGCTCGAAGTGATTGGTCCTATCCTCAAACAAGTGGCCCCTACGTTGAGGTCCTAGGAATGCCTGTGAATGTCTCACAAGCCCCAGGGGCCCCCTGAAATGGAATATTAGGGTTCAGTTTATGAGCAGTTTTCAGAGGAGAGAGACCAGAGCTTCTGTGAGATTTCCCCAGGGACCACAATTCCAAAGGACCGAGAAAGCATCCACCCAGAGCAGAGCTTGGACTCACGGCCAGGGAACACACACTCGTCCACCACCTCGACCCCAACCTCATGCACAGCCCTGGACACACAGTGGGTGTTCAGTGCACTGGGAAGCAAGTTCAAAACCACCGGGGAGACATAAGGGTCTACAGATACTGATCATCCTGCAGGAAAAACAGGCCAAGAACGTTGTGCTTTTTGGTTTTTTTTGTTTTTATTAAAGATTTTATTTATTTATTTGACAGAGAGAGTTCACAGTAGACAGAGAGGCAGGCAGAGAGAGAGAGAGGAGGAAGCAGGCTCCCTGCTGAGCAGAGAGCCCGATGCGGGACTCGATCCCAGGACCCTGAGATCATGACCTGAGCTGAAGGCAGCGGCTTAACCCACTGAGCCACCCAGGCGCCCTGCTTTTTGTTTTTTTAAATGAAGAGTCAACCGCAGTATCAGCAAGGCTGAGCCCTGCTAAGCAGCTGATATGGGTGAACTGCTTCCTTCTCTTTCCCTCTAGCTCCCCCAACACCTCTGGGAAGAAGGACCCTAGGACATACAGGCCCTGGAGGACAGAGGAAGGTTTGCAGACTCCTACGTGGTAAGAAAGTCGAGGCCGACAAAGGGTCCATGGACATGTCCGCCCTCGGATGGCTAGAACCCCTGATGGGTCCTGAAGGCTCCCAGGGGAGCAGTGAGAGCCCCTTCTGTGTCCACACGTACAAGCGCACATACCCATGTGACACAAAACACGTGCCAGGCCAGGCAGCTTCTTCTGCACAGAACCTTCCCGAGGGTAGGAGGGGTACAGGCCCAGCAACCGCTCCCAGAAGGCCCTCAGCACAAGGGAGAACCTAATGGTCTCCCAGCAGCAGCCTGACAAAGTGCATTCAGGGAAGCAGCCTCTCCTCTCGCTCTGAGCACCAGCCCACTTGTTCATCTATGGGTTCCGCCACCGTCTCAAAGGCCCGGAGGAGGGAGGTCATAGGTGCCACCTGAGGGGCGGCTGAGGCCCCAAGGAGTCCAGGGCTCTGAGCTGCCAGGGCCCAGGACGTGGGCTTCCCCACACGCCCCTCCCTCCCTCCAAACAAGGACAGACAAGCACCAGGGCACATGGGCTCATACCTCCCTGTCTACAGAAGGAAAAAGTCACGATGAAGGACCTGGCAAGAATTCAGCAGTTTCAACCAACCAACAAAACAGCTGCTAAGAAGTCGGCTCCCGCGGCACCTGGGTGGCTCAGTGGGTTAAGCCTCTGCCTTCAGCTCAGGTCATGATCTCAGGGTCCTGGGATCGAGTCCCACATTGGGCTCTCTGCTCCGCAGGGAGCCTGCTTCCTCCTCTCTCTCTCTGCCCACTTGTGATCTCTCTCTGTCAAATAAATAAAATCTTAAAAAAAAAAAAAAAGAAGAAGAAGAAGAAGAGGAAGTCGGCTCCCAAGAAGCAGAGCCTGGCTGAGACCCGTTTCAGCACAGCGAGGAAATGCACAGGCGCAGCCCATCGCTAGGGCCCGCCACTAATCTGATCGAGACAGGAGCGACGTGGGGAAGCCCCAGCCTCTGGAGGGACCGCCGTGCACACGGAACAAGATGTGCAAAATGAGCTCCCGTCCCCAGGAAACCGAAGCCAGCATTCTGTGATCAGATAACGCCCCAGACCTGGGTTAACACTGTCCACGGGGGCACTGTTAACTCCAGGCTCCCTCCCTCCCGGCACGGTGGCGTGTTCGGTCTACAAGAAGCTGCAGGAGAGCTCAAGGAACTTAGAAAATGAAACGGGATTAATTGTGATTCAGACACAGGCACCAAGACTGCCCCTTTGTTCCAAAGTGAAAGGCAGGCTTACCCCGCAAAGAAACCACAGGTCTACGTGGGAGCCTCAAAACACATGGCTGGTGGCGGGGGGGGGGGGGGGGGGGGGGGGGGGTCTTGGAGGAAACTGTACTTGTCACAGAGGATGCTGGCAGGAAGGGAGGGCATGAAGGATTGAAGCTGTCCTCACCCTGCACGTGACAACTTCTGAGACACCCACCCGCCCCGGATCAGCTCCCAAGTCAACAAACCAGGATGCTAACGTGTTCAGTCACCAACTACGCCGGTCCTCTCTCATCTTCCCATGCATCACCTCCAGGACACAAATCTTTCTGGAAGAAAGCCCCCCAGCTTCCACAGTCATCCCCAGCTAGAACGGATTTCAAGGTAACACACCAGGCAGCTATCCAATGCAGCCACCAGCCCACCCAACCACCTCCTAAGCCGTAGCCGGAGTAAGTACAGGACTCAGCAATGCCCAAGGGAGAAAGGTTTGCCCTCCTGGGGACAAGCGCACGCGACCAGGGATCTCACAGGTAGGGTTCGCTGTTCCTGCAAATCCACCAGGCAGCAGCCCGTTCTGGAAACACGGACAGAGGATGGAGTCATTTCCCACAAGGCATCAAGAATACTAGGGGAGCAGGACACTGCAGTCCTCGAAGAGTCACAACTAGAGGGAGATGGGGACACCATGGCCGGCACACAGAGGGGAGCCCTCCACCGGCCTCTGGAGACGGGGACAGTGGCTGTGTCTGCAGCCACACCTGGAGGCCGGGGCTTGGTGTGAGGAAGGCTGCACCTAGGACTTGAAGGGGAACATTCCTGAAGCACAGGAGGAGTGTACATCCAGCAGCGGCAGCCTGAATGTCCTTTTGATAAAAACCAATTCTGGTTTCTGGATCCTCTCCGCTCCATGCAGCCTTCAGCTTTGTGCGTCTGACACCCAGACACCAGAGCGTGTGCTCGGGACTGACCTCCCCGGATGAGGTCACACCAACAGGCAATCTAGGGAGAAGCTGGTTTCTTAGCAGTCCCTGCTTCAGAGACTGACCTCACTCAGGATAAAACCTGAAAAACGGACCTTCTGGATGCTTTTCTCATTTCCCTCCTGAATCCACGGTTTCCTACAAGTTGCTCTGTCGGCCTCTGAACTGCCCTCAGTCTCTCTGCCTTGTCTTTCTCAAACTGCAGGTGACAGACAGGTCACCTTGGCAAAATGCAGGCTTATCTCAGCGGGTCTAGGACAGAGCCTGAGAGGCTGTATTTCTAACAAGATCTCCAGCGACTCAGATGCTGGCGCACAAGCCATACTCTGAGGAGCAAAGCTCCAGCCATCCCAAAGGATTTCTGGACAGTTCCCCGCCTTGGCCTCTTCCCCCCAAACCTGTAATGGTCCCAACAGATGGTGGCCCAGGCTGCAAACACCCGCGATTCTTACCCAGGATGGAACGGGGGCTCTCCAAGGCACAGGGACTTCCCTAACGTCACACAACTCGGAAGTCATTATCTGAACTCAGGAAGGGACTGGATTTAGTCCCAGAATCCTCCTCTGTGTCCTCGTCATGCTTAGCACTATCTAAACTTAGCCTGTTTCACTGATAAGGCTCTGTTCCTCTCCTTTCCTCTGCCCACATCCCCAGCACCCAGGCCGTCTGTAAGGCTCCAAAGGAGCAAGGAACACACTTGTCTTGCTCCTGGCTAGATCTTTGGTATAAAGATAAACCCTGAGCTCATGGTGGGGGCAGGGGGGCACTTGAAAATATCTGTTGCATGAATTAAAGCAAACAAAACAAATGGCTTCTTCTTCCAGAAGGAGCTAGAACAAGGACCTTGACCATGCTGGGCCCTGGGGAGAAGTCATCAGCGTCAGTCATGGAGAAGCCTGGGAGGGCACTGCTGTGTGCATTCAAGACCAGAGACAGACAGACAGACGGAGGCAGCAGAAGCTAGCACCCCCTCCCCCCAGCAAGAACTTCCACCCTAGTCACAGGGAAAGGTCACAGATACATGAGGCTTCAACATACTTCAGAAAAAGTACAAACACATACAATCAAGACCAGACAGAACGTTCTGGGTGGAGAGAGGTTCGGAGGAGACCCGTGGGGTTCACTTTAGACCTCCTCATTCAGGGGGCGCTTTGGGAGGCGAGCTTGAGTCAGCAAGGCAGAGGGTACACTCAATTTTCCAGATTAATTTTCAAACAGGATACTTTACCAAATGATGGATTTTGGGTTTTTTTGTTGTTGTTTTTTTTTAATGTCTTCTTGGCTCGGATGCAGTCCCCAGCCATCCTACCAAACACTAATCCGGGTGCTGCTGTGGGATACCTTGTCCGTGTGATTAAGGTCCACGATCCTCCTCAAGGACAGCAGGGGATTCTAGACCATCTGGAAGAGCTTGATTCAAGGGGTTGAAAGCCCTCAAGAACAGAGCAGAGGACTCCAGAAGACGAAATCCTGCCTGTGGACAGCAGCTTCCGTCTGTGCCCACGACTTCCAGCCTGGCGACCGGCCCGGAACATTTAGGGTTATTGGACGGTCCCCCCATCACCTGCGCCAGCGGCTTGAAGTACAGCTCCTTGCGCAGGTCTCTCTGACCAACCATCCCTGGGTCGACCCTGGCTGATATTCCTGCAAAGCCTAGTGATCTTGCCCCACAGGACAGCAACACAGCTTCTTCCAGCACTGGGGAGCTCATGACAGAAGGCACCATAGTCCTTTCCATTGAGTATTCATTTAAAGTGGCTCCATACCTGGCGCCTGGGAGGCTCAGTCAGTGAAGCATCTGCCTTCGGCTCAGGTCATGATCCCAGGGTCCTGAAATCGAGCCCTACATCGGGCTCCCTGCTCAGCAGGAAGCCTGCTTCTCCCTGTGCTCTGCCCCAGCTTGTGTTCTATCTCCCTCTTTCTCTCTCTCTCAAATAAATCTTTAAAAATAAAAAATAAAAAAATAAAGTGGCTCCGTGTTTGGCACATGCACTCAAATCACAGAGTAGGAAAGGAAACCATATTCCCCCCAGCGCTTGCCATCTTCTCCCACCGCCTTATGGTTTTCCTGCATAAGTTCTAGGTTGTCAAACTGTCTACAAGGACATTACCTTCAGAATACTAAAAAATATATTTTTAACTCCCACCTTGGAAGGACGTTCAAGAGCAAATTAGAGGCAGACGCTCTCCCAAGGCTGCCCTCTCTGGAGGAGAGGGATGGGCAGGAGAGAGGTGACACCCTCCTTGGTGGCTTGAGCGCCACACCGCGTTCCACCGTGGTGCTGACAGGCTGCCACTGGGGCACCCGACGCACTCTCATAGGCTTGATGTATAGACCTCCTACCAACTAAGTCATGCTTGGTCTGCCTCCGTCCTGCTGCGACCACTGTACTTACCATGGGAGCCAAGCTCCCCCACAACCTAGCCACTGCCAGCCTCCAGTCCCACCTGTCCCAGCGAGGCCACGGAGAGAAGAGGCAAGAGCTCACGCTCGCCGCATTTCCAGGCACCAGGAATGCTCACCTATGATCCTATCTCAATTTGCCTCTCTCGGTGACCCCTACCTACTCCCCTCCACCCTCTCCCCAAGACACCTGCCAAGCCGATAGCCCTCTTCGGAGATGCCCAGCCCAGCCCAGGAGTAGCACCAGCCCTGAAGCCAGATACCACGGAAGAGCCATGTAATCTGCAGAAGGCCTCTTCCTCTCTGACCTCGAGCATCTTTCCACCGCAGAGCACAGCGCAGCTGTTAGGAACGCGATAGGTAGTACCAGTGAAGATGAGCTCTTACATCCCGGACATGCTGACCGCGCTCACGTACTCGGCGATGGCACAGGCATGCCTACATTCGAGGGAGCTCTTGGGGCAAACACTTTAACCTAGTAGCAAAAACACAAGGAAAACACACACATCCTTTTTGCACAAATGCCAGCTTCCTCACACCCCTGACAAAACTGTCCAAGCAGCTCTTGGGTCCCAGGCTCTAAAATGTACACACACGGCAGACGGTCTTCGAGGGCAAGCCCTGGGAAGTCCATCAGCCCTGGAGAGTCCGAGGTTTTCCTGAGGGCGCGGAACACAGGCTAAGGACACTTCTGAATGATCCAAGAGCTGGGCGGGCCCTCTGGAGAGCCACGGGTCTGATCCTGTCAGCCTGGGTAGAGATCAAAGAACTAGGGTCCAAAGGTGTGACGAGAGGCGGCCCAGGCTGCGTAGACAAAACCCAGTGACAAAGAAACTGGAACCCAGAGCCGCCTCGAAAGCACCTGCGCCAGAGGCCGGGACACCTCAGCGCAAGAGGACAGCGTGAGCCTTCTGTTCCGAGGCTTCCGCTGGCTTCCGCAGATGCTGCCACGTCCCTCGGCTGACCATGCCAAGCGAAGATTTTCAAGTACAGTGAGTACAGAGAACACAACCAGCTCCCAGCCCATCGGCGACGCAGGCAGGCTGGTGACAAGGAGGCAGCTCGGAGAAGTGTGATTGCAGACAGATGGTGCCAGTGAGCTGGAAAATCGGGAACCGAATTAAGTAAGAAGCCACTAAGCTAAGAGAGATCCCAGAGTCAGTCAGGGGCGTACGTGGGGCTGCAACATGAGCCTGGGCCTCGGGGTGAGGCAGACAGGAACAAAACTGCGGGTCCCGTAGCTCCCTCAGGTTGCTACTAACCAACATCACCAACGACTGCCAGCCTGGCAAGGAGGCCGTCTGGCCCACGGGCTGGAAGGCCCACAGCGATGACCCACGTCCAGCTCCTCCGCTGCCTCCAGCCACGCTCGAACCACCGTATCCATGCCTCACAAGGACCGCGGAGTCTCTCCCCAAAAGAGGGCACGTGTCAGCTTCCCAAGATGCCTCTTCTGTCTGGGGCCAGGAACGTCCTCCTTCTACGTGACAGACGCCTACCTCTCCTTCTATCCTCCAGCAGGAAAGCCTTCAACTGTGGCCACTTTGCTGGCAACCAAGTCACACTGTTGATGTCACTTCCTCCTGATGCCATTTAAGACCCTGGAATTCTCAGGGCACCTGGGTGGCTCCGTGGGTTAAGCCTCTGCCTTCGGCTCGGGTCGTGATCTCAGGGTCCTGGGATCAAGCCCTGCATCAGGCTCTCTGCTCAGCGGGGAGCCTGCTTCCTCCTCTCTCTCTGCCTGCCTCTCTGCCTACTTGTGATCTCTGTCTGTCAAATAAATAAATAAATAAATAACCTTTAAAAAAAAAAAAGGCCCTGTAATTGTTTTAGGTCTCCACAACTTAGATCCAACCTACTGGTGTTGAGACTAGAGAGCCAAGAGTCTTGGAGAAACATGCCACTTGTCTAGAGTAGATTTGGTTTCTCAGAAACAGGACTGGTCACAGCTGAATGTGTTCTGCGCCACGGACAAAGGCAAGAGTCCTTGCCCCAGCCATGCCTGCCTGGATCCCCAGGGGCCTCAGACAGGGAAGGTAGGAAGTTCGCTGCAAATCTAGACCCACGACGATGAGCAATGACCACAAGCAGCCCTCCCTATCCAATGGCTCCCGTTCTCTCCTGTACACTTTCTGTTTCCCAAACACCCCCAGCAAGCTCCCACTGCATGACTTTAAGCAATCACTTCCTCTTTTGTCTAACACATCAAGTCCTACCTGACCTCAGAGAAGCCCCCTGACCAGCCTAAAGCAGCACCCCAGTCATATGCGCGAGACATTCTGTGTCACACTGCCCAGTTTCATTTCCTTCAAACCACTCATCATCACCTAAAAATATCTTGCTTACTCTACTCTGTCTCACCCTGCAAGTCATCAGTTGTTTAAGGACAAGGGAGTGGGTCTGTCTTGTTCACGACTACATCCCCAGTGCCTGGAAAGTACCCGGCATGGAGTAGATGCTCAGTAATCTGTTAACTGAATGAATGAATGTCAGTGAATGGATTTCACGGTTAGAGCACAAGCCCTGTCATCAGACACCTGTGGGTTCAAATGTTGCCTCCACTCATTAGCATTGTGACCTTGAGAAACTAATCTTATCCAAGATCACACAGCTAATAAGGTTTCGATACATGTGTCACCAGGTTTGTAGAAGAATTAGGTGTTTTAAAATCTTAGGACTCCAGCTTCCAAGCATGCTTAACAAACATGAAGTCCTAAGTTGACATCAGTAGTGATCTTTCCTCATTTAATAAGGACGGTGATGGCAGCAGCCTGCACCATAACGACGACAGGCCACGGCAGCCAAAGAGACCATCCAATTTCTCGACTTCTGCTAAAGGACAGAGCAGTGTGACAAGGGGAGCCAGCATGGAGCTTGGAGTCAGGAGATCCCGACTTGACGAGCCATTCCATCACTGGTGACCGCAGGTGTGAAGAACAAACAAGATGGGAGATTTACATGAAACACTTTCTAAACTCTAAGGCACCATATTTACGAGTATTATCAATATTAAAAATGTTCTCAGGGGGCGCCTGGGTGGCTCAATGGGTTAAAGCCTCTGCCTTCGGCTCAGGTCATGATCCCAGGGTCCTGGGATCGAGCCCTGCATCGGGCTCTCTGCTTGGCAGGGAGGCCTGCTTCCCCTACCCTCTCTGCCTGCCTCTCTGCCTACTCGAGATCTCTGTCTGTCAAATAAATAAATAAAGTCTTTTTAAAAAAATGTTCTTGTCCCTGGTTTAATAGTCCTCAGACCCTGGAAGCAGTGCTCATTTCCTTGGGCATCTTGAAATTTATTTGGCTAGTGAATGCATACCCAGACAGGCACGGTGCTATATAATTTATTCAGGGCAAAAAAAAAAACTCTTGAAAGAGCATATTGCAGGCTCAAAGAAGAGTAGAGTCACCTCTCAGAACGTGGAGAAACAACAGGCAGAACTTAACTTCCCAAATAAGAGAAAGTGTTAAGTACAGGGTGGTGGAGGTCCAGAGACTGGGTGGGGTTCGAATCCCAGCTCTCCCACTAACTGTCCAAGTGACTTTGGGAGGTCACAGACCACCTCTAAGTGGCTGACTCTTCAAAAGCCCCGCAACACTTGAAGATCAAGAAATGGGCTCTTTTCCTCCCACAGAGACTCTACAGTCTGCAGTTGGCTGGAGGTAGAGAGGAGAGAAGACAGAGCAAGACTACAAGAGAAATATCATCAACCCTAAGAAGCCGTCCTATGAATGGTCCTCCGGGGTGCAAACTTGGGGCAACCCCCTTCAGCAGTCATGAGCCTCAGGATCTGCATGAGCAACTAAATCACTGAACCAAAACTAGGACTAATTCCAGACCCCCAGCATGTGCTCTGTTTCCCGCCAGGACTATATCTCTGATGTATAAAGAGGATATGAAAATGAGGTTCATACAGAATTCTCATTTGACAAAACTTTTCAGAAATTCATCCGAGCCATACTTATGCTAAGAATTCCACTTTCGTTTAAGGCTTTACCACCAAAAACCTGAAACACACACAAAAGTAGAGCGTGAGTACCAATGAATGAACTCTCGTGAACTCGTCATCAATTTCAGGAACCCCCAACTTGCAGCCACTCTGGTCTCATCCACACTCACTCACTTCCTCATCAGCCCTTCATTTTAAACCGAATCCCAGCCGACCTCTTATTTCAAAAGAAAATGACCTAGTATGCATTTTTTAAAGAACCTTTCTTGGGGCACTTGGGTGGCTCAGTCAGTTAAGTGACTGTCTTCGGCTCAGTGTTCTGGGGTTGAGCCCCACATCGAGCTCCTTGCTCAGTAGGGAATCTGCTTCTCCCTCTCCCTCTGTGTGCTCATGCTTTCTCTCAAATAAATAAATCTTTTAAAAATAAAGTAAAACCTTAAAAAATAAAGGGCCTTTTTAAAAACATATATATTTTATTTTATTTATTTGACAGAGAAAGAGAGACACAGCAAGAGAGGGAACACGGACAGGGGGAGCGGAAGAGGGAGAGGCAGGCTTCCCACGGAGCAGGGAGCCTGATGCGGGGCTCAATCGCAGGACGCCAGGATAGTGACCTGAGCTGAAGGCAGAAGGTTAACGACTGTGCCACACAGGTGCCCCAGGACCTTTCTTTAAACATATCTGAAAAGAAAAACACACTTGCAACACCATTATCTCACCCAACATTACAACTTCTTTCAAACAGCTAATGGTTCTAAATTTTTTAAACTGTTTTAATTCAGGTACAAATAAGTCCAAACACCTGAATGGGTTAATGGGTCTATTCTAAGCTACAGGTTTACCTGCCATCTTTTCTTTATAAATTATTGGTCATTTTTTAAAAACTTGGGTTACTTTCCTATGGTGCTCAACAGTGTGGATTTCACGGATGGCATCCCGTCCAGGGATGATTCCTCTGCCCCATAGACAGCATTTCAAAACATCTGTTAAATCTAGAGGCTTCATCAGATTAGGGTTCATTTTTTTGGCAAGGCCACATCAGGAGGCATATCCTGTCTGCTCGTGTTCCCTTTCATGTTGTCCAACACTGCTGGTCATGACCTAAATCCAGGATTTTAGCAAGTATTTAAAACGATACGATTTTATCATCCCCTCTTCATCTCTTAGCTGTACTTCTACACAGAGACGGTTCCTTTTCCCTACACCAGTTCCTTGGTCATCCTAAAGTACCCTTCATAAACGTTTCTTTTCTTCACCAGTTTTCAAAATAATGAGTTAACTTCAAAGCATCCTACAAAAGTGATGGCTTAGGGCACCTGGGTGGCTCAGTGCATTAAGGCCTCTACATTCAGCTCGGGTCACGGTCCCAGAGTCCTGGGATCCAGCCCCAGCATCAGGCTCTTTGCTCAGCAGGGGGGCCTGCTTCCCTTCCTCTCTCTCTGCCTGCCTCTCTGCCTGCTTGTGATCTCTGTCTGTCAAATAAATTTTAAAAAATCTTTTTTTTTTTTAAGTGATGACTTCTCTTCAGTAGCATTATAAACTCAGGTATTTAATCCTGAGTCATCTGTTTCTATCTACTCCAGTATGATCTTTAATGATGCTCAGAATGTCACCTCGTTTGCCCGTGGAAGCCTCTTGAGGTTGGTTCCTGGGTCCTTTTACAAGACCCTGGAGGGGCGCCTGGGTGGCTCAGTGGGTTGAGCCTCTGCCTTCGACTCAGGTCTGATCTCGGGGTCCTGGGATGGAGCCCCGCATCAGGCTCTCTGCTCGGCAGGGAGGCTGCTTCTCCCTCCCCGCTCTGCCTGCCTCTCTGCCTCCTTGTGATCTGTCAAAAAAATAAATAAAATCTTAAAAAAAAAAAAGGACCCTGAAAGTTCCTTCATAACTTCCCTGCTATCTGGTGGAATGAGGTGCTCCAGGCACATCCTGGGGATCTCCTGCCCCAGATCTGAAAGCAGACTTTTCTCCAAAAAGCTCGGATTCCTTTTAGTGGGAAATGATATTTAGTAATCATGATCTGGACACCAAGAATATTCACTGTCATTGTTTATTGGCCTTGCCAGTAGACAAAGCTAGAACATATTTTTTTAATAACAAAATGCTTCACGAGTTCATACTGCACATCCAATTCAAATTCAGGTCAGCGGGGATTTGCTCTAACCTCGTTCTCATGCTTGCGTTTCCTTCCTACCAAAATAATCAGTCATTCACTCTATCCCACAACAAATATAAAGGATCTCAGAAGACCCATGCCAACACTGCCATCACCAGTGATGTTAAAATCAGTCTAGAATGTTTTCTACACTTCTGGTATCTTTATGGTGTATGCCACTAAGAATGTACAATCACATCACTGTGGTTCATAGCCAGTTGGCAGAGTTGCTCGGTTTCTCTCTGTGGGTCATGCCAACCAGCTCAACTTCACTTGGTTTGGGATTGCTTACTTTTTTTAAACATTATGTTAAAAAATTCACATGACTCGAGGTCCAAACTAACAAAACAAAGAATCTTCAAAGAAGATAAAGTTTTGGGGCACCTGGGTGGCTAGTGGGTTAAGCCTCTACCTTTGGCTCAGGAAATGTTCTCAAGGTCCTGGGATTTAGTCCCGCATCAGCTCTCTGCTCAGCGGGGAGCCTGCTTCCTCCTCTCTCTCTCTCTCTCTCTGCTTGCCTCTCTGCCTACTTGTGAGCTCTCTGTCAAATAAATAAATAAATAAAATCTTAAAAAAAAAAAAAAAAAGAAGATAAAGTTTTATTCCTTTTCCCTCCAGGTTATTTCTTCTCTTCTCCTAGGGATTACTTTAATTACCATTTAATTTTGGTGTTCTGTTTTTTGGGGGTTTTTTTGCTTTAAGATTTCTAAGTAATCTCTAAACCCAACGTGGGGCTTGAACTCACAACGCTGAGATCAAGAGTCATATGCTCTACCAGCTGAAGCAGCCAGCACCCCACCATTTTTCTTAATGCAAATACATATTCTCTCTTTTCTTAGATAAACAGAATCTTGCCCTTTTGCTTAATATATCCGAGAGATTACTGCATTACAGACACACCCTCCCCTCCCCTCCTCAGACACCGCAGTCTGCCTCCCAGGAAGAACATGTGGGTCATGTTTAGCCATTTGTTAGTACAAACAGTGCTTCATCAGCACAATGCATACTTTCAAAAAATATTTCTGTCAGGGGGCGCCTGGGTGGCTCAGTCGGTTAAGCAACTGACTCTTGATTTCAGCTTGGATCATAGTCTCAGGGTCATGAGATGGAGCCCCATGTCAGGCTCCAACCTTAGCAAGGAGTCTGCCTGGAGATTCTTTCTTTCTGCACACTGCTCCCAGCTCACCTACACATGCACTCACTCTCTAAGATTAACCAAAAAAAAAAAAAAAAAAAATCAGTAAACCTGAAATAGAAGCCTAGAGTTAGGATTCCTAGATCAAAGAGGATATGCATATTTAACTGTACTAGTTAACTGCTCAGTCCCCTACAAAGACAGGTAGGACACCGCTCCACGTTCCCCCCAGCAAGTGGAAAAGTATGTATTCAGGTCCCCAGCAGGTTGTCAACAGAGTAGGTGACCAAACTTTTGTAGTTTTACCAATATTTTCAGTGAGAAATGAGATCCTGGTGTAATCTTGATTACTTTCATGAATCAAGTTGAGCATAACTTCATATAATTATGAGCCATCTGAAATAACGATTCTTCATATTTCTGATAAGAAGTTCAAAAGTCTGTCATTGACCAGCTGAAGAACAGAGAGACCTCTGCCATGGGGAAGATGAGGACCATGTAAGATGGCCTACTTGTGAAAAGAGCCACAGCATACAAGCCAAGAATACCAGCTCCCAGTCAGAAAAGTTTTTAAAAAGATACCTGTTATTGTAACAACCAAAACCATAAGGCAGTACAAATCAATCTGATGAAAGGTGGAGAAGAAATTATAAAATTTTATTAAAAGACACTCATGAAGATCTAAATAGATATGCCATATTCATGAACTGGAAGACTGACAATCATAAGGATGTCAGCTACCACCGAAATCATTCTAGAAGTTCAATTTAATTCTGATTAAAATAAGGATGTGTATATCAGTTTCCCCTGTACTGATTGGTTTTAAGTAAGCTCTACACCCAAAGCAGGGCTTGAACTCACAACCCTGAGATCAAGAGTCACACGCTCTACCAAATGAGCCAGCCGGGCACCCCTGGCTTGTCATTTTGGCTTGAGATTTTTGAAGAACTCATTAAACTAATTCTAAGATTTTTAGGAAAGAGCAAAGTCCCACAAATCATGAAGACCATAAGGTTGGGAATCCTCCTACTGAATGAGAAGACTTATAATGAAGCAATAATAATTAAAATAGAGGTTCTAAAGGAATGACAGACAAAGAGACCGAGAGAACAGAGCAGTAAAGCCTTGAAACAAACCTCCACATCTTGCAGACACTTGATATAGGACAGCAGTGACGCAGCGAAAGGAGTGAAGAGACAGGCTAAGATGGTGCCAGGACAACTGGTTATCTACATAGAAGAAAAAATAAAATTAGACTCCTATTTCTAGCCATGCATAAAAATAAATTCCAGAGCTAAATGGGAAAGGCAAATCTTATAAAACCCAAGATATAGAATAGCACCATTAGGATCTCAGAGTACGGAGAAGTTCTTAAAAGGCAATGTAAGCATAAATGAAAAGATCAGTGCATTTTATATTAAAATCTGGATCTTTTATACCACAAAAGATAGGACAATGACAGTGAAGAGACAAGCCAGAGTGGAGGAAGACCGCAGTAATGCACATAACAAAGCTCAGGTTTCAGGTAAGTCTTTGACAAGTCAACGAGGCAAACACTAAAGACTCCATTGAAAAATAAACAAGAGAGATTCACACAAGAAAGAAAAAAAAATGGCAAAACAGGAAGAACCGATGCTCACTAGTAATGAGGGAAATGTAAATTCTGATACTTCACATTCAGTGTATCTAGCCAAAAAAGAAAAGAAAGCTAAGAAAGCCAAGTGTGAGCATGAGTGTGAAGCAAAGCAACAAGTACACACTGCTTGTCAGTTTACCTCCCTCCAGTGATCTTACAATATTTAATAAAGCAGTTAACTGTGTGATCTTGGATAAATCACTAAATGGAGCCAAGCCTGAGCTTCAACCTGTAGAGTCAAAAGAAAGGCAGAGACGGCCTGAAGATGTCCAAGAATCCGCCACATGTCCATAGCCACCTCTGGCCAGGTCGTGAACAGGCCCAGGACATGCCTGCAGTCTCAAACCAGACGCTTGGTGGATATTTATTAAACCATCCATCAACAAGACTGTGTTTATGGTTAGCCTTAAGCATGATTAGGGACTGGTTCTCTAACTCTGTTTTATGGGTTTTGTGGGCTCCACAGTAAAAATAAATCAAGCAGGGCTTGACCAAATCCAATCCAGCGCACACTGCCAACATTTAAATGAGACCTAAAGTCTACAAAGCAAGCAGAGACCACCCACCACCCCCCCAACCCAGCCACTGTCCCAGTGGGAGATTAGTGCTAATGGAATCACGTGCATGGGGAAGAAGGATCAAGGGAACCAACCCATGATTGTGATGCCATCAGGGCTACCCCATCAGAGAGCTAAGTCCACTTTCAGGGTGAGGCAAGAGTATGCTAAGGCCTTCTCCTACCCCGAGGGGTAACAGTCAGCCCCGTCCCACCCACCGGCCGAGAGCTGAGCTACATACTCTGCCGAGAACACAAGTCCCTCTTCTGATACATACATGGACATAACAAATTTTGAGGAAGGCTGTAGACCAACATGTTACACATACTGAATTCTCAGCTACAGAAGAACTAGAATGCCAAAAGGAACTTAAGAGTCCATCTTCCCCAGGGTGCCAGGTGGCTCAGCAGATTAAGTACCTAACTCTTGATTTCAGCTCAGGTCGTGATCTCAGGAGTCATGGGATCAAGTCTCACATCAGGCTCCACGCTCAGTGGGGAGCCTGCCTCAGAGTCTCTCTCCCTCGCCCTCTGCCTCTCCCCTGGGCATGCTCTCTCATACTTGGCTCTTTAAAATAATAACAAAAAAATAACAAAAAAATTTTTATGTTATTGCCCTAAGACCTACCACTGTACCTGGCTTGCCATAGAACTCAAGAAGTACTTGCCCACTGCAATAACAAAATTATCTTCCATGATCCTCTAGTCTAAGCACATTCCCACTTGTTCTCTTGCTGGGGGGGCTGGGGGCGGGGGAACATTTTTCCAGAACCAGCTTGGAGAGACAGCATGCAATATGGCAGGGGCTCTGGAGTCCCAGTCCTGCTGGAAACAGCCTTTCACCAGCCAAGGGATGAAGGACACTTGGAGGCTAAGACCTAATTTTCCTACCTGTAGGTAGAAATAACGGTCTCAGAGGACCTGCATATCAAACACAGTAATTCAAGTGTCTGAGAAACTGCAGGAACAAGCTGACTACGTGAGGAAGGAGGCAGAAAAGCAGGTTCACTTAGAGGGCCCAGTCTGCGGAGTGTGTGACTCTTGATCTTGGGGTTGTAGGTTTGAACCCTGCCCTGGGTGTAGAGATTACTTAAAAATAAAATCTTTTCAGGGGCATCTGGGTGGCTCAGTGGGTTAAAGCCTCTGCCTTTGGCTCAGGTCATGATCCCAGGGTCCTGGGATTGAGCCCCGCATCGGGCTCTCTGCTCAACAGGGAACCTGCTTCCTCCTCTCTCTCTGCCTGCCTCTCTGCCTACTTGTGATCTGTCTGTCAAACAAATAAATAAATGAATTTTTAAAAAAATTAATAAAATCTTTCCAAAAAAAACAAGGAAAAAGCAGCTGCCAAGCACCTGCCTCGTCAAGGAGCCATGTCTCTCTGATGGCAAAACACTTTTGCTGTGGTTTTATCTACTGTCACTGTCACAGGAAGGTGGTGGTGAGAGCCTGCGCCTGGGAGTATAGAAGGGGATTAGTATTCAAATCCTCTCAACCATTTCATCCAGGAAGGCGTGCCACCCTGCACCTCCTGAGGATCTGGGAATTATTAATGCTCAATAATGCATGGAATTCGAGTAATCTTTTTCACATACTACTTTCATTTTTCCAGGTTCACTCAATGCATGTAATACATATGGAACCCAAACTGGGTACACAAATATGAATTACTGCCTCCGTGGCCAGGGAAGCAAGACGACCGTTAAGGAGAGAATACGAGAAGATGAATAAATGGCAATCCACTAAATCATCAGTTGTAAACAATTGTGCAATGGATAGCACAGGACTCTCAGAGAAACACTTCCTTTTCTTGGAAATGTCAACAAACACGAGATTTATCACTGCTGGAGTGAAAAGTTCAGTGGGACGAGGTCGGGCGTTCAGGTTCTGCTCTTGATCCTGCCATGGGAGAGCAGAGACACCGTGGATGAAATCCTCTGTTCCACTCCCCAATTATCCCACACAAACCCCCAATTATGTGTGCCTCTATTTTAAGAAAACCCACTAACTGAAACACTGAACTTCTTAAAACAAGAGAGTGAATACCCTTCAATTTACTCTACAAAAGCCCTCTTCAACTTGACAATAGTCTGTTTACCCTTTACACAGCAGGGAGCCGGGGGTCAGGGGAGACCTGGATATGGCACACAGGAGCCCCAGATGGCGGCAGAGCCAACCCTACCCTTCCTTGGATCAACAGCCTGGACCTTGTCCCTTTCATCTCTTTGTACTCCAGGCCCCCCCACCTGTAAGAGACCAGAGTTGAACTCTCACAGCTGAAATCTCAGCGGATCCCCGAGGCCCCCTCCAACTCCAAGAGTCTGATTCTGTTGGACTCTTCCCATTCCTTCTGCAGACCATCCCCCTTTCCCAATGAAGTCACATCCCAATTACCTAATGTCCACATACTGGTTGAGAGATAAATTAGAGCAAACAGCCAGAATGCAGCCAGACGGCACGTGGTGCTCCCCGAGTTCCCGGCTGTGCAGTGCCCGCTCTCGGGGGTGTGGGAGGAAGGAGCTGGTGTTCTTTCTTCCCTTAACTGCTCATCAATATGTTGCTCAAGTGCAACCACACGTAAGCAGAATTTATTCACTCCATGTCTTATGTTCTCAAATATTTACACCTTTTGCTGATTCATGGGGAGGAAAACAACTTTTAAACTCTCAGTCAGCAGTTTTCCCAATCATAGGGGAAATAAAAAGATGGAACGCCAATTCTGGGAAAATGGCAGCAATGAAACCATATAATCATTGGGCCCTCAGCAATCCTTAAAAACAGGGCAACTAAGTAACAAAATTAAAAACTTATGGACAACATAAAAAAAAAAAGAGTGGTGACAAGGTAGCCCCATAATCCCCAAAATACATGTGGATGGGTACAAATCAGCAGCCAGCATAGTATTGGTGTCTGTGTGGGAAAAAACAAAGGGAAGCAATGGGCCCGTGAGGATGGAGAGAAGAGAACCCCAAAAGGGCCAACAGGTACTCACTGAAGACCACAACAGGAAAAGTGGAGAACCACATTTGTTGTGCAGGGCCCACAACGAGATCCAAAGGGTGAGGGCAGCTCCAGCCTCCATGAACTCTCAACGGACTTACCAGGACAGGATCCCACAGAGAGGAGAAACCACCCACAGCAGAATCAAAATTGGGTGGGGCAGCCAACACGGACAAAGGAAAGAAAAGCTTCCAAAAAAGTGGGAGCGGGAAACAGAACCATGTTATCCTAATCTAACTGAAAACAGAAGAACTATGGAGTCAAAAATCCTCCTGAACCTCACATCCTTTTAAAAATTCAGGAAAGCAAGTTCACATAAAAATTAAAGAAAATATCAGGGTCAACTCCATAGGCAGCTCTAGAAGAAAAAGAATAAGGACCAAACAAAATAGCTCTGGAGATGTGGAACAATGAAAACATGCCAGAGAGACATTCGAAAAATGTTAAAATGTAACATCGTTTCAAAATGAGCTAAAATTATTTTAAAAAGTAAATTATGCAAGACATGAAAACATAAGTTAGAATTATGAAAATTCAGAAGTAACTAAATTCAAGAATCAGAAATTTTAAAAATAATCATTTTAGAAACAAAATCTAAACTATAAGGAAGAAAAAAATAGACCTAACAAAACTCCTGAAAAGTCAGGAATGTGTTCAGATGAAAAATATACATCGAAGGGACTTGAACATGACAAATAGTGAAGATGGACAAAGAAGAACCAACATAGGGTTAAGAGGGGTCCTTGCAAACAAAATCAAAGCAGGGAAATAGAACTCTAAGAACAGTAACTCAAACTACCCCCCATATATATGTATTGAAAACCTCACAGAGAACATATTATGTACCTGAGAACACAGACTCAGAATAAAGACACACTCTAAGAAAACTGTAAGGCATAACTAGACCTAGAAATACTGTTCCATGAGTCCTTCTTCAGGATCCCAGAGAATGAACTTCGAATAATTAAAATGACAAGACACAAGGATAGAAGTATTTGAAGTATATAGTCATTAAGGAATAAGGCTAAGTGGGCATTGAAAGGGAGCGATTACAATGTGTAAAGGCCATGTGACTGTATCAGTCCCCTACAGCTGCTGTGACAAATTATCACACATTTGGTGACTTGGGATAACAGCAGCTTATTCTGTTACAGTTCTGGAGGCCAGGAGTCCAAAATCTTTTTCCCTGACCAAAATCATGGTGTTGGCAGGCTACCCTCTCTCCAAGGGGTTTAGGGGATAGTCCGTTCCTTTCTCATCCAGCTTCTGGTGGCCACATCACCCCATTTCTGCCTCCAAGATCACTCGGTTCTTTTCCTTTTCTGGAAGTGATTGGGTTTTGCCCCCTCCTTATAAGGGCATGTATGGTGGCTTTTAGAACCCACCTGGATCATCTCCCTTCTCAAGATCCTTCATCACAAATGCAGTCTTTGCCATATAAAGTAACAAGTGCAGGTACTAGAGATCAGGACATGGACACCATAAGGGGCCGTATGTTACTCAGAGTACTGCAAGGAGCTAGGACAGCCATTCTTTTGAATGGCAGAGTATAGGGGTGGCCTGGCAAACAAGGCTTTTGAATGTGTTCAGCATTATAATTGATGCCAGTGTTAGTATCTACTATTCGGAGACAGCAGCCTGGGTATTATGGGATAGACCAAAAGAGTAATTACAGGATATTGAATTCTATCATTCCCTATGCACTTGAAAACTAGAATTCAGCGTGATAGCACAGATGAAATAGAGGTTAAGAAGAAACCTCATAGTCTAGGGCACCTGGGTGGGGGAACTCAGTTGGTTAAATACCTGATTCTCCATTTTAGCTCAGGTCATCATCTCAGGGTTCTAGGATTGAGCCCCAGGTCGAGCTCCACATAGAGTCTGCTCATCTCTCTCCCTCTGCTGCTCCTCACCCTGCTCACACATTCTCACTCTCAAATAAAATATTTTTTAAAAATTAAAAGAAAAAAAAAGAAACCTCAGTCTTGAGTTGTAGTTGAGTTGGAAATAGGACTATGAACTCATAAGTACATTTATATCTGTCACATTCATTCTTGAGCTCTCTTTGTATGTATTTTCCCATGCTGATTTTTATTTAGAAATAAAACTCAGCATCAGGGTGCCCAGGTGGCTCAGTTGGTTAAGTGGTTGCCTTCGGCTCAGGTCATGATCCTGGGGTCCTGGGATTGAGCCCCGCATTGGGCTTTCTGCTCTGTGGGGAGCCTACTTCTCCCTCTCCCTGCTGATCCCCCTGCTTGCGCTTGCTCTGTGTCAAATAAAGGCCTTACAAAAATAAATAAAAATTAAAAATAAATAAAAATCAGCATCTCAGGTGCCCATACAGTGGTCCTGAAAAAATCATCTTGCATTAAAAGATACCAGAAATGGCGGAATCCAGTCTGAGGCAGAAAAAAAATTGGAGGAGCTGAAGAGAGGAGAAGGGGGAAGGAGAACAGCGAGAGAGCAGGGAAGACAGAGAGAAAAATCTCCCAGGCCCAAAAGAGAGGCCAGCTACCAGGGAGTGTGCATTCACCAACGCAAAGAAAGATGTATCACAGGACGGGGAGGGAGATGTGGATCAGCCCTGGCAGGTTCCACACAACACATCGAGGCGATCATCGGCAGCGCCCAGCCAAATGCTTCAGCTACAGGCTCTCCCCTCCTGGCTTCTCAGAGGGGACCATCACCGTCGCGTGGATGACCCTCCCACCCTCTTGGCCAGCTGCCATCAAACCTGCCAGCCACCTTCTGACGGAGACCTACGCACCTGGGGCCCCCATGCTCTTACCTGCGGGGAGGCAAGTGCTGCGTTCGTACCCGCAAGCATATCCAGTCCCTCGTTCAGTTATGCCTCTCCGAGGAAAGCCACAGAAAGGCATTCTGTCCCAATCAGCTGGTCCGTCTGAATAACCAGGGCCTGCCTGCACGCACATTCGTCTCCTGGCTGCGCGAGCAATCGCCTGGGAGCTTTTAAATTACAGGGATAGAAAGGCCCCAGCCCAGGTAGAGGAACGGAGAGTCCCTAGGGGACAGAGGCTTCTCTGTTTTGTAAGTTCTCGTGGGATCCAAAGGCACAGCTGGGTTTGCAAAGCTCCATTGACATATGAAGGGGGCAAGAAGGCTGCCCTCAGGACCAAGGCCTGGCAGGCCCAAGAGCTGGCAGGCGCACAGAGCCCCCCGCCCCCCTGAATTTCTACAAAATCCAAGACCAAGCTCAGTCTTTTGTTTTTTCCCCCTCCTTTGCCTTTCTGCAGATCATGACCCTGTAGTGTTCTACTGTTTTCAAAACTTCTCTTTTGGCTGCAATAGGGTAAAATGGACAACTGAGACTTCAAAGGCTCCCCCCCAACCCCAAGAGGAGAAAAAGGTGTAAATATTTGAGAACATAAGACACGGAGCAAATAAATTCTGCCTGCGTGTGGTTACTTCAGCAACACAGATGAAGAGCCCGGGGCAGGAGCACCAGATCCGCCTCCCACGCCCCCGAGAGCGGGCACGCCGCGGCCGGGAACACGGGCAGCACCACGTGCCGTCTGGCTGCATTCTGGCTGTTTGCTCTGATTGATCTGTCAACCAGTATGTGGACATCAGGTAACTGGGATGCGACTTCATCAAGAAAGGGGGATGGTCTGCAGAAGGAATGGGAAGAGTCCAACAGAATCAGACTCTTGGACTTGGAGGGGACCTCGAGGATCTGCTGAGATTTCAGCTGTGAGAGTTCCGCTCTGGTGTCTTACAGGTTGGGGGGGGGGGGGGGGGGGGCTGAAGTAGAAAGAGGGGAAAGGGACAAGAACCTTTCCAAGGAAAGGAAAGGGACAAGGACCAGGCTGTTGATCCAAGCAAGGGTAGGGTTGGTTCTGCCGCCATCCGGGACTCCTATGCTATATCCAGGTCTCCCCAGCCCCGGCCACCCCGGGGAAGGAGGAAACGCTGGTGAAGACATGACTAGCAGGGAGCAAGGAGGGGCATCCCTTCCATGTGGCAGAACCAGGGCAGTGAGCCCTCCCCCACAGAAGACGGGGGTCCGCAGCCTCTCACGTGTAGTTCAGACATCTTAATAAGCTACTGCTGGGAAAAGGAAATCATCACCAGAAGGCATAACTGCCATGAAGCGCCTGACGTCTAAGGACCCGAGGGGAGCAGCCTCACCTGACACACCAAACCCACACCCCTGCTGCATTCCACTCACATCTCCATGTGTTTACTGAGCAGCTACTGCTGAAAACCCAGAAGCTCAAGCCCTTCATGCAGGGCCCAGGCTACGTACACAAAGAACAGGTTATAAGCCAAATGGTGCTTAGCAATTAGAGGAAGACCACCTCCCAAAGTCGGGAGACCAGTGGGAAACCAGCCTTTGAGGTGGGAAGCCCCGTAAGAGGAGAACGGAGCAGACAAACCCATCCGAAAGGGGCAACGAGGAAGCCAGCTTCCGGCTGCGGGCTGGATCACCTTCAGTCAAGGAAAAGGAGCCTCTGACCATAGAAATCTGCACCGTCTTGCCAAGGGAAAGGCTGAGAGGGCAAAGTCCAACACCCCACGCTCTCCACAAAAACCATTTTGAGAAATACGTCCAACACAACTCAGACAACAAGCGGGCTGGTCAAAGCAGAATTCCCGAGGCAAGAGTGAGGCCAGGGATCCCACTCCAGACAAAGGCACCAGGGAAACGTGGGGAGGAGTGAAGCTATGCGTGCTTAGTGACGTCGGCCTGGTTCGCTTGTTCATGCAAGGTCAGTGGTGCACCTGTTATGCGTCCATAGTGCATCAGACATGGTGTTCCCTCTGGGACCCCAGAGGCCAGCAGTTACCACAGAGGGGGACGGTGGGGTTGGGGGGGCACTGTACGAGACAGAAGTGGTTGGGATACAGGCAGGGAACATTAGCCAAAGGTCTAGGGACACCCCGGAAGTTGCTGTCTGATGCCTCTAACAACATTATTAGCCTCAGGAACCCATTACAGATCTGTCAACAGTGACCTCTAGAATCGCCACCTGAAGTTCTCGTGTTTCAGCAACCTCCACTTCAAGAAGAGACTGGGAGGGAGAAGGGGTCGTCATAATCCCAGCTTGCAGAGAAGGCCAGCTAGCCAGACCTTCCAAGCAGCCCACTCAGCCTTTTCCACCTTTCACGAGGGGCTCCCACAGACACAGTCTCGTGCTCATCGTGCGGCTCAACGGACAGGAAACTGCCGCATGTCAGAAGCCTCAATGTGCTTCCCCAGCTCTTAGGGAGTGAGAGACGTCAGGACTGCTCAAGAAAGGCAGAGAATTCCACACGGGACATCAGGACTTGGCACAGCCAAGGGTCCAGCCCCGGCCAACAGCTTCGGGCCAGACAGCGAGAGGAGGCAAGTGAAACCACCTTTCAAGTTCGTGCAGTTCAGACTTTAGAGGATCCTCTAATGGAGGTGGCTTAAAGCTTTGTCACACGAGTCCCAATGATCCAATCCAGTTTCCTAGGAAGCACAGAGTATTTAACTCTGCATCTTTTCTGACTCTCCTCCCCAATACAGCCTGGCCCTAGTCTGTCTTTGTAACTTCTCTGACCTCTCCCCTTCATTTCCATGTCCCCCACCATTGGTCACACTGGTTGGGGCCCTACACGTGGGTTTTTAGCACTGGTCCTCTGTTGGCTTTATTTTTACAAACAGCTCTTCTCTCTCTCCTGATCCCAAGACACTGTATGTGCGCATTCATACACACACGCATGTAGGTCACCCCTAGAAACATTTTTTGTTCCCTACTGTTTACAAGCCACATCTCTCAAGCCTGGTATTTTTAAGATTTTATTTATTTATTTATTTGTCAGAGAGAGAGAGGGCAAAAGCAGGCAGAGTGTCAGGCAGAGGCAGAAGCAAGCTCCCCACTGAGCAAGGAGCCTGATGCAGGACTCGATTCCAGAACCCTGGCATCACGACCTGAGCCGAAGGCAGACATTTAACCGACTGAGTCACCTAGGTATCCCTCAAGCCTGGTATTTAAAAGCTTCCTGGGGTATGGGTCCTCCTACCTCACACATTTCTTCATATCTGTGGTTTTCTTACTCTTAAAAAAAAAAAAAAAAAGGACTAAAACCTACATATACACCCTCGTCTCCCCCACTCCCACCACAGCACACCTTTCCCTTCTCTTTCACTTCCCTAAAAGCTGCCCATTCCCGTCATTATTCATACACACGAAACTGAAAGGTGCTGCACCTCTCGCAACTTCCAGAAGGGAACAGGGGCCCTGGTTCCAGCCGCAAACAGCTCTCACCAGTCTATTACTACCCCCTACCATACACACATACACACACACACACACACACGTGCAACCCACTCTTTGCACAACTACTACAGTGACACTCTTACACTCAAGAATCCTCATTTCATGCTCTTGCAGGACCCCTTGCAAAGTCACAGACCAAGCCACTAACCACAGCCTTGGAACACCATCCTGGGACTGGGGAAGAAGATGGACAGATAAGCTCTCTCCCAGCCTAGCAGTACCCACAGCTCGTGAAGAGAGCTCAGTAGAACATCCACTGGAAAATGCAAGGCCTTGTTTTAGCAAATTCGAGATCCAGTGTTGCCTAGATTTGGGGATAGAGTGACCTTGGACAAGTCACTTAATACGGAGCCTCCTAAACCACCATGATAAGAGAGAAAATACCATCTCTCACGCAGTGTACTTACAAGGATTGAATGAGAAAGGGCGTAAGGTACCTCGGAGAACAGCCAGCACACGGTATGTGCTCCTACCCACGCCTACCACTGTGCTCATCTTTCCACATATCCTTATCTCCCCAGCTAGCAGGACGGCCCTCCGGTCACCGTCCAGTCTTCTGGCTCTCTGACCCCAACACCAAGCACTGTGCCGCCAGTACAGAAGCACGATAAATACGTCCTATAGGACTGGATCTATTTCTACACTTGGAGTTGGGAACATGTATTCTGGGAACACAAGTTAGCTTCAGAACGGGCCACATGGAGGGAAGCCATAAATCTATGGAAGGAAAGGGACTATCAGGGTCTTAAGGACTTAGGAGAGGTTACACAAAGATTCATAAAGACCAGCCCTTGGGGAAGAGACCGGGGCCTCTGGTCATTCCACCAGAACTGCCTCGGCTGGCTCCAGCCGCTGACCCCGAGATTCTCAATTATGGGTCCTGATTTGATTACGATCACCTGGGGGAGCTTTACCGACGTACAGAGGACAAGGTTCCAGTTTCGGGTGTACCCATCGCTTCAACAAGTCCACTTGTTACTCGGTGCTCACCAGGACAAGCGTCGTCATCGTCCGATAACCCTGCGATGTTATTACTAGATCATCGACCAAGCTCCCTCTGCTGCACTGCTCGTCTCGGACTTACTCTGTAACTGCTAGTTTGGACCTTCGTCTCCCATCACCTCTTCCACGAACCCCTCTAATCCTCCCACTGACAAGCACTGAGAACTCCAACTAGGACATAGAAAAGAAGCAGAAGAGGACTCAAAGGTGGAAAGAAGGCCAACCGGCCAGGGACCTCCGCACCCAAGGCACAACATGGTAGTAGGTTTCCCTGGGTTTTCTTTCGGCCTCATGTATCCCAGACTGGTTGCTGGAAAAATCAGAAACCCAGGAAAGCCAACAGATGGACAATTTTAAAAATCCTGGGACCCCCTCTCTCTCTGCCTGCCTCTCTGCCTACTTGTGATCTCTATCAAATAAATAAATAAAATCTTTAAAAAAAAAAAAAGTCCCAAGATGAGCCGGCTTTCTCCAGCTTAAAGGACCAGGACAGGGGCAGCTCCACATGACAGAGTTTTAGACAATGACAGCCCTACTCTAGCCCAGCGTCACAGAAGAAAACCGTGCCCCCACCTGCTGGCTCAAGAAACCTGCTTTTTGGGGCAACTGGGTGGCTCAGTGGGTGAAGCATCTGCCTTAGGCTCAGGTCATGATCTCAGCATCCTAGGACTAAGCCCCACAGTGGACTCCCTGCTCAGCAGGGAGCCTGGGTCTCCCTCTCCCGCTCCCCCTACTTGTGTTCTCTCTCTCTCTCTCTCAAATAAAATTTTTTTAAAAAAAGAAAGAAACCTGACATCTGCCTTCATCAGGCTGGAAGGAGATGCTTCACCCTTTCCTTCTTCCCAGGGCTATCGGGGAAGGCTGAAGGGAAGCAGGGCCACCAGGATAACATGGCCTCCCCGTCCCCCTCCCCGCTGGGGGTCAGAGGAGACCTACCAGAGAGTTCAGAACTTTCACCACCACCCAGCGGTTAAACAGGCAGAGGGTCAGCAGAGACCCCACGAGTACCACCAGTGAGGCACGCCCGCCCGGCTCCGGCGTGGTCTCAGCCGAGGCCAATAAAGACTCTAGACTTCCATCCCCACCTGACGGTGATGAGACAGCACTCCCCTCCCCTGCCACGGGCAGAAGCATCTTGCTGAAACAGAAGATTTAATTAAGACTCAGAAGCTCCTAATACCCAAAACGTCCAGGTTTCAATCAAAAATCATTCATCACTCCAGGAACCAAGAAAATCTCGACTGAATGAGAGAAGACAACAACAGATGCCAACACCAAGAGGAGGATATATTAGAATTATCTGACCAAAATGTTAAAGCAGGCTTCATTTAAGTATGTGCTTGGGAAAAAAACAAAAAAACAAACAGCCTCAGCAAAGAAAGAGAAGACTTGAAAACAGCAACTTCCAGGAGGCACCCCCTACTAACTGAATTCGAATCACCGAGAACAGCCCACCATCAGAACGTGTTTTCTTAAGTCCCAGATGAGCACCAGGTGTGAGAACCAGTGCTCCAGCTTCATCAGATTAGGGTGTCTGTCAGCATCACCTGGAAGACGTATGCGATCACGACAGATCAGGCCCTAATGCTCCTTCAACAAGCCCAGGCCTCTGTATTTTGATTGATTTCCAGATGATTCTGAGAGACGTCAAAGTTTGAGAACAGCTGCTTTCGCTAATGGAAGGCATCTGCGGGAGATTCTCCTCGTGGAAGGACGCTGCAGAATTCTTGACCTGAAGGAGGAAAGAGTTGCATTTCAGTAACCTTGAGTCCAGGGGTCAAGTTTCAATCCTACTTTGGGGATGGGTGCCCAGGATACGACGCGTTCAAGCGGCGCTGCCAAATTCAAGAAAAGAAAATCCACACACGTGGCGGGCCAGCTTGGAAACGCCAGCACAGCCCAGGTACAGGTCACGTGTGATTATGTGGAAAGAGCGTGGGAGTGAGACGTCATGCTACCTGTCACTCGGCCCCTGGGAGACATTAATCTTCCTCTTGGCAGAAAAAGAAAACGCTTCCACATGAGCGCCTCTGCCTGTCCAGAGAGGCCAACACAGAAACGGAAGCGTCCGCCGTCAAGCTCGAACAAAAGGGCACCACCGAGGAGCCTCTCTGTGGTGGGCTGTGGGCTGAGAGCTCCAACCGAGAGCGACAGGGGCTCCGCGGCGGGAGGCGGCCCGCATTCCCTCTCTCCTGGAGGGGCCTCCGGGCCTAGAGGACGGGTCCTCAGGAGCCCAGAAAGGCCGAGAAGGGCCGTGGAGGCGGCCGGGAGGAAGAGGGGTGGTGAGGGGGAGTGGAGCCCCCCACGACACAGGAAGTGCACAGCCAGAGCCCAGCAAACTCTTCAGGAAGGAAGGGCCTCCCGAGCTCCTCTCCGCCCAGCCGCTGGCCCGCTCACGGATGCCGCACGTCCGTGTCTAGACAGCAGCAACATGGCGCACCAGAGGGGTCTTTGCGAGTGGCCTGTTGCCCGCTGGCACATAGCAGACCGGTCCCCGGGGCCCAGGCAAGACCCCGGTGGGAGGTGCGAGACCACCCCCTCTAACAGACCATTTGCCCATTCGATCCAGCCTAAAGAGATGTGCCTCGGTTTCCTCATCTGCGAAATGGGAACAGCACCCCCCCCCCACAGGGCCACTGTAAAGATTAAACCAGTCAACATACGTAAAACGCTAAGAACAAAGCATAAAATATGGAACTTGATAGACATTAGCTCTTAAAGATCAGCAGTGATGATGCCTGAGCCCAGACTCCTGGCTTTGGCTGGGAGGACCCACCCATTACCAAGCTCCGTCTCCCTATGCCTCGGCTTCCCCATCTGTAAAACGGGAAATAAGAGAACCTTCACTTCCGTGGCTGCTGGGAAGACGAATCACTTCAGAGAATATGAACAGGGCCTGGAACACAGTAAGTGCTTTTAAAATGACCGTGATTATGATGTTGGCTTTCTATGATGTGGACAGCGTGAGGCAGACACGTGGTGCTTCCGCTGGGCTCTAGAGGAGCTTACGGCCTAGATTGGGAGGCCAGAGATGCACACACCCGACCAGCAGGGAACAGCAGCACTGAACCCAGGACCTGGGGCAATTCTGCAAGCATGAGTCTCCCTCTCCGCAGTTCAGAATGTTCTGGGTGTAGGAGAGTTCCAGGTCTCATTCAGCTCTCAAGGCTGGTCAGGTGAACAGTCCTCCCGGGAACATGGTAGCTTCCAGAATAAATGGGAGAGAGCCCACAGCCCTCCACCTGCACAGATGACCATCAGGGAAGACCCACGAGCCCCCATCAAGTGCTGCAGAAAACTGACAAGAAAACCGCTGGGCTCACACTGGGGGTTGGGAGGGGGGGGCAAGGGGTCCAAAGTGTTGGGGCGCTCTGGATGTGAAACCTGCTGGAAGTGCCCCTGTAAGTAACTTCTAAAGCCAGCTGCTCCGGGGCTTACAAAGAAACATGATGCTGAATCAAAAAATTGAAAAGGAAAATGTAAGCATCACGAGATATTAATTAATCCCATGATGCCAGATTCCTTCAGCTTAGATTACCTCTGCTTAAAGAAATATTTATCCAAGACATTCAGAGAAAGACAGCGAAGACAGACAGCATCCCGCACGCCAGGAGATTCTGTGATTTTTAATCCTAATGAGGATTAAAAGCTGAAACACATGTGATGGGGGCATGCACCAGAAGCAAGTTAACCCTTTTTTTTTTTAATTCCCTCCCAAGGAGGCTGACAGCTATTTTAAGCCCCCAAAGCAGCCACGTTGTCTGAGTTGCAACTTTGGGAATCCAAGTGGTCCTGTAGCTACAGCTTTAAATGGGCGTGCGGCGTGGATACACTACCAGGCCTCTGACTTGCCAAAGAATGAATCTAAGGCTGCAGATTACAACCACGCACAGATGCAACCTATGGTGCAATTTGTAGGACAAAATAATAATAATAATAATAATAACAACAACAACAACAGCCCAGCCTGGGCCAGGCTCTGCATGAGGCGTTCCATGTGCAACTCATTTATCCCAGGAGGTAGGGGTACGTGTACCCTCTTTTTATAGACCAGGGTACCATGGGACAGATGTTGAGTAACTCACAGAAGGTCACACAGCAAGAGAGGGACAGGGCCAGGATTTGGACCCAAGCACAGTCTGGGTCCTGAATTCATGCTATACTATATTGTCCACCAAATCCATGTCCTTAAAGTAGCAAGTTAAAGGAAACAAAACAATGAATGGGGTAGGGGGTACCAATTCATTAATGAGAACACAACAGGCTGAAAATGTTTGGGGTTTTTTCTTTTTACTAATAAATGACAATTATCTCCTCCTGAAACTGGCCAGATGTTCTGTAATCAAAGATTCTAATTCCATGGCACATCCATCATGGGGATTCCATTTAATTCAGGAAAAATGCTTACTCGGCACTTCCTCTGGAAGGAAGAGGCATGGGGCGGGCTGCGCCGAGGGTGTGCGTCCTGGGAAGCCAGGGGACTGCAAGTCACAGACACAGAGCAAGAGACCAGGTCAGGAGGGGATGGAAGCTGGCGGAGGCCTATCCAGTCCTTGGGCTCACGTCAGCGCCCTCCTGGCAGTCCTCAAAGGGAGCATCTCAGAAATTATGCTCATTTACTGCAAATACACATTCTCTATGCAAGGCACTGCACTCAGCACTGCAGAAGGCATGGGGGTGGGGGGACTCAAAGTGACAAGGCCCCTGATGATGGCACGGGGAGAAAAAATCAGAGCTGCTTAACTGCACAGTGGGGTCTGGTTAGTCCCCTCAACACAGAGGAGGGACAGGTCACATCTGCCCCAGCAAGGGGCGCTAGGCTAGATCTGTGTGGGACGTGACATGGGAGCCAAGGGAATGGGGTATGCTCTGACCAGCTCGGAGTATGGGGTGAGAAGGGGAATTGTTCAAAAACAGCCCTGAATATCATGCTAAGAATTTTGGATCTAATATAGTAGGCTTGGAGACTCTCTGTGTTTTTGAGTAGGAGGACAACATAATTATATTGCAGGAAAATTACCAGAGCAAAAGTTTATAGGATCAAGTGGAGGCCTCCAGAAAGTTATTCAAACAGTCTGGGAAGAGGCGGTTAGTGTCTGAACCAGCCAGAGGTGGGAAAGGATGGAACAGGCAGGGTGCATGGGCGGAGATCATCAAGAAGATTCAAGAACGAGGCAACTGACTTGATATGGGGATTCACAGAAGAGCCTGGCCACAATGGGGATCCAGTGGCCAACCGATGAGTCAGCTGTTAAACCAAAGGGTCCAGGCAGTGCTCCAAAATGTCAGGCCTCAGTGCCCGAGAGCATGGTGGGGTCACTAAGAGAGGCCCCAAGTCAGAGAGATTTGCCAGCTTATCCACGTTCCTTGGGGCAGAGACAGTCAGCGGAAGCAGCAAACAGAAATCTGCGGGCTGGACTAGAGTTAGAGGTCCAGGAGCCAACCTGCCTAGCAGCGAGGAGGGCATGCAAACAAGCCCTCCCAGGAGAGGTCCAAGGGAGGAGAGAGAACAGCCAGCAAGGAGGAGAAGGGCAAGTTCGAGGGACAGGCAGAGCACAGCCACCTGCGAGCCTGCTCGGAGGGCAGACTAAGGCATTCCGAGGAGGAGGACAGCAAGAAAATCAGCAAGGAACAAGGACAGAAAAGGGAAACCGTACAACAGCTCCTATATGTGGAGCCAGGACAGAAGTCAGCACACCTCCAGGAGCTGGAGAGACCCTGGGAAACTGCAGAGACTAGACTGCTCTCTCCTGGGAATGAGCTGCGCAAGGGAGGGAGGGACACTTGTTAAAGAGATGCAGAGAAGTGAGTCGTCATGTAGGGAAGGGCACAGCGCATTCCTGGGCAGAGACAAGTGACCAACTGGGGAGGAAGGTGGGCCCAGGGAAAGGTGGGGAGTGCCAGTGCAGAGGAGATTGAACAAGAACTCTGCAGAGGACGGAGGGCAGAGGGATCTCAAAAAAAGGAAGCAGGACAAGGAGAAAATATATAATTGGACTTCATCACAATGAAAAACATCTGTGTTTCAAAGGGCAGCATCAAGAAGGTAAAAAGACTACCCACAGGATAGGGAGAAATGTGCTCACATCTATATAAAGGACTTGAATACAGAATAAGGAACTTTTACAGCTCAAGAACTTTTTAAAAAAGACAATCCAAGGGGCGCCTAAGTGGCTCAGTGGGTTAAGCCTCTGCCTTTGGCTCAGATCATGATCCCAGGGTCCTGGGATTGAGGCCCGTATTGGGCTCTCTGCTCAGCGGGGAGCCTGCTTCCCCCTCTCCCTACCTCTCTGCCTACTTGTGATCTCTTTCTCTGTGTAAAATAAATGAATAAAATCCTTAAAAAAAAAAAAAGACAATCCAAAAATGGGTCAAGGATCTGAATAGACATTTCTCCGAAGACGACATATAAATGGCCAATAAACACATGAGAATATGTTCTGTATCGTTATTCATCAGAGAAATGCAAATCAAAACCACAATGAGACAGCATTTTCACACCCACCAGACTGGCTAGACTCAAAAAGCCAGACGATAGTAAGTGCCGATGAGGACATGGGAAACCCAAACCCCGCTGGTGCGAATGGGGCAACCACACTAGAAACAGCCCCTACCGGTTCCACAAAGAGTGAAACCCAGTTACTAGGAGACCAGGCAATTCCATTCCTCCTTATCTACCCACAAGAAATGAAAACGGACATCCCCACCAAAACAAGGACACTCGTGTTTATAGAAAAAGTCTTCATAGAAGCTAAAGAAAGAACCTCAGCAGCCATCGGTGGATGAATGGATAAACAAAATGTGGTAGGCCCACATAGTGGTGTATGATTTGGCCATTAAAAGAAATGAAGCACTCACCCGGGCTTCAATACGGACTGAAAACATGCTAAGCTAACGATGTCACCCGCAGGGCGCCTGGCTGGCTCAGTCCACTAAGCGTCCGACTCTTGGTTCCAGCTCAGGTCGTGATCTCAGGATGGTGAGATCGAGCCCCTCGTCGGGCTCCACACTCAGCAAGGAGTCTGCTTAGAGATTCTCTCCCTCTGTTCCTTTCCACCCCGTATGTGTGGGTGCACTCTCTCTCAATTAAATAAATCTTAAAAAAAAAAAAAATACCACTCATACGCACACGCACACACACGCACACAAAAACATACTATATGATTTCATGGATATGAAATGTCAAGAATAGGCAAATCTAGAGACAGAAAGTAGTTGAATGATTGCTTAGGGCTGGGATGGATGGGAGGGTAGGGGATGCTAAATTGAGAGTATGGAGGTTTCTTTTTGAGGTGATGAGAATATCCCAAAACTGACTATGGTGATGGTTGCATGTATCTGTGAATATACTAAAACCCCCTAATTGTGCATTTCACGTTAGTGAACTGTATGGTATGTGACTTATGCCTCAATAAAACTCTCAGAATGTTGCAGGGAAAGGAAGTTCATTTTCCAAAAAGAGGAAGGAAAGCAGCAGACACCAAGTTTGCAATGTTGGGTAGCAAAGTGGAAGGAGCAGAAAGGGTCATGGGCATGGCCCCAGGCAGCCCTGGGAAGCAGGACAAAGATGGCAAGTTCACCGGGGAGCTCAAGGCCTCAAGGCGACGAGGGTGTGAGGAGGCGGATAATTATAGTCAAAGAAAGCGTTCTGAAAGTTCAAGTTCTTGGAAGTAGCAGCATTATGAGTAAGCGATAATAAACGGTGAGTCTGATTAGGGTCTTGGACATAATGACTGGCAAAGGTCAACATTACATGTGGCTGAATGATCTGCACATTGAAGGGACCCGGACATTTTGCACCAAGGAGACAAGACTGAAAGCCATCAATTCACAAAATGTATGGCTAGGTAGAAACAGACCCGCCCACCAGATCCCCAAACATCCGCTGTGGAGGAACACAGTGGGGCACCTGCACGAGTAAAAACAGCCATCATCTCAGAGCAGCGCTGCATCTCTGAAACTGACTGCCCCCCAAAAGTGGTCCGGCATAAGATAACAATGGGAGGGGCGCCTGGCTGGATCCGTCAGTAGAGCACTCGACTCTTGATCTTGGGGTCGTGACTTCAAAGCCCATGTTGGGGGCAGAACTTACTTAATTAAAAATAAAAAAAGATTTCAATGAGTTTGAAAGCATCTGGACATATACATGAGAAGGTGAAATGAAACTCTGCTTCAGTGGCAGTGTCGGTATATACAGCAGGCCCTTCATTTGAACCCCTACTGGTCCAGAAGATAAGACCTTGGAGGCAAAACTCCCACACCCAGGATATTGTGGAGTCGGGGTGAGAGCTCTTCACCACGCTATGCACTCAAGTATGAGTCAGAGCACCCCATTTATGGTGAGCCAATAATGTAATGTCCTAATCTGGAAGGCCTCGCCGCAGCATGCTCAAGAGGCATCCACAGGCAGCCTGCCGTCCAGGGTTTCTGGAATCTCTAAAATCCAAATCACAGAAACTTCCATTTAGCAAGGAGGGAAATATGTCCAGACAGCAGAGTTCAGATTTGACCAGGAGCTCCCAACTGCAAAATCACTCCACAATAGGACAATATCTTTACTTTCAGACTTTCTACAGCGGGTACTTTCTTCCACTTGACAAATACGTTCTTACTGCTGGCTATGTATGCCCCTGATGCTGGGGCAGGGGTTCCACAAAGAGGCAGGAGACAACATCCTCAAATAACATGCACATCTCTGCAGACAGTGTATGCAGAGGGGCACAAAATCTCGTAGCCAACCATGACCCAAAGACAGCTTCGGCAATCTCTCCCACCCCGTGTGCACCCATACAATGTGGCCTTAATGCTCACCCCTCAGGAATGAAGTCCACCTCTCCTCCCCTTGAATCTGAGCCAGCCTATGGCCTGATTTAACCAACAGAATAAAAAAATGACCCTGCGTTAACTTTGGACGACAGGACTTCAAGGCTCTGCCTTCGTTGCTTGGAACACTCCCTCCCCAAACCCAGCTGCCACATAAAAGGGCCATCATGCTATGAGGACATCCAAGCGACCCCATGGAGAGAACCACCCCTGGGAGAACCGGCCATGTGAGAGAGGCCTTCAAGGACCTTCCAACCCGGCCCAGCCACAGCTAAATGAAGCCAAATGACTGAGCCTATCAACAACAACACGTGCAACAGAAGAACAGCCCAGCCAAGCCCCGCCTGAATTCCTGGCACACAAAATAAACAGATGCTGCTTAAAGCCACTTCGTGTTCGGGTAATCAGTTAAGCAACAAGAGATTCCTGAAACTGACTTGAAGCCTGGATCTCATCTTATCTAGTGAGGTGAGCCTGGGTCAACAACTTCCACTGCACTGCAGTTTCCTCGGCTATAAAACAGGGGGTTGTGTCCTAGGTAAGCTGAGGTGCTTTCCGGTTGTGACAGTCTGCGCCAGACTCATGGTCTCCAGGAAAGGTTGAGGCGATGAGCCTGGGTATACAGACTGGGCATCAGGAGGAGGAACCGGAACCAGGAGACAACGGCCCTGGGGCAGCAGCAGCAGCTCCATGGCTCGTAGTAAGTTCTCACTAAATATCAGCTAGAATCAGATGGTCGGAGCAGTTCTGTGATGCTAGATGAGTTAATCCCTCTGATCCCCAATTTTTTTCATCAGAGAAACAGAGAGGACATGAATGCTTCTGTTTCTACCTGAAGAAAAGGCTTTGTATGGGAAAGTCCCATGTGAATTAAAAAAAAAAAAAAAAAAAAAAAACCACCTACAAAATGCATAAACACCAAAGCCATGCCCAGTCCCCTCCTCACCCAGCACGGGGAGACAGTCGGTCAGTGGCACTGGCTACCAGGAAGACACATGGGGACAAAGGGAGAGGCAGGGACAGAGCAGCCACATAAGCCATCAGGCCGAGTGAGATTTTACCACCCACCTCCCAGCAAGGATCAGTGGGCTAGGCACCCATGCTGCCCACGGAGGGCAGGTAATTAGGAGCAGCACCCAACCAAAGGGGATATGTGCAAACAGCCCGACACTAAAAGTTTACGGAATTTCCTACATCAGAGTCCAAGAGGCCAGCAACCTGAGAATGCCCCGCCAGGGAGCCATGAATCAGACCACCGCCCGGCAGAGTGGACACTCCATAAAAATGACTAAGTAAGCACGCGATCTGGGAGTCTGAAGGAGTCAACGCTCCCAGCAGTTGAAATGCTGGCTTTGCCATCCACAGCTGTGTGCACTACAGCAGGCAACAACCCCCCCCCAGCCTATACCGTCATTTATAAGACATGAGGAGACCCGCCTCCAGGGAAGCAGTGAGAATCACATGAAACCACGCATGAAAAACATCTGAGATTAAGTGCATGATGTTTTTTGTTTTCTTTCTTTCTTTTTTTTTTTTTTTTTTCGAGGGGAGAGGATGGGGGGGAAGGAAAGAGCATCTTAAGCAGGCTCCTCAACCAGCCCCATCGGGGCTCAATCTGTCGACCCTGAGATCATGACCTGAGCCGAAATCAAGAGTCCGACGCGTAACCCACTGAGCCACCCAGGTGCCCTCATGATGTTGTTTCTCAATGCGCCGACCGTCTGACTCCCAGACACCCTTCCACCCCAGCCGTACCCTTTCAATCCCTGCAGAGGCCTGAAGATGAGTGGCATCCATCCACACAGCCCCTCCATCCAGTGTTGATTCTGAAAAACTGCCAGCGCTTGGGACAGAAAAGACCTGGGCTCATTTTCCAAGGGGATCTGACAAGGCCCCGAGATTACATTTACATTTCCCAGCCCGTGCTTTTTTCCAAAACGAATGTGGTGCAGATTTAACCCTGACATCCCAAGGAGCGTGAAGGTCCACAGACCCTGCTCTGGTGGAAGGTGGAAACCAGCCCGAGGAGGCTGGGTTTTTTTCTGGGACAGAAAATCGGATTCCACCGCTACTCAGGTCCCGGCTGATGCAGTTTGAACGTCCTGGTGTCCAGCATCGATTACAAAGGGCTGGGAGTTAGGACCAGTCCTCAGTCAGCCCTGTGCTTTCTCCTCTACCTTGCCGTTCTCAGGGCAGAACCCCTTGGTCAGCTGTGTCTCAGATCTGCATTAGGAACAGCCTGGACCAGCTGTGGCTCCCCATCCTCTAATCAAGCACCACTGTGTGTCAACCTGGGGAAGTCACTAGAGGAACTACATCATGCCCCAGACATTTGCTTAGAAAAGAAATTCCATGTAGGGAAGGTGAAGGTAAGATCCAGCAAGTTGGAGGCAAGCCTCAAGCCCAATATTTCTCAAAATCTGGTCCCAGCCACTTGCATTAAATCACTACAATCCCCCTTAAAGGTACCCAGTCCCAGGCTCCCCCCCAGATGAGTCAAATTAGAATTGGGGGTGGCAAGAATCTGACTTTTCAATAGGATTTTTATGCCTGTCGCGTTTTGACACCTCGTCGGGACCAAAGGCAGAGACTGTGCAAAAAAGAATTAAAAAGGGTTTAAAACACTTTAATTCTTGATCCCCCTTCTTGCCCTCATTCTTGTGAAACAGAGCACTGGTGAACCAAACAAGACAAAGCCAATTCCCCAGTTTACGGATATCCAAGAAAACTGAATTATGGGCACAATGAAAAGCCATGCTGTACAGTGACAAAGGCTCACCAGAGCAACAGGCCTGGACAAAAATTAACCCAAACATCCCATCTTAGACCAACCAGATCTATTCTGAGAGAAACAAGATAAGATCTTGGCTACAGCCCCACTCTGGCCCCAGCCATACCCACTAACTCCGCTCTGCATTCCTCCACAGGGTCTGAGTGGGATGGAGGCAGGGGTGTCCTAGGTCAAGCAAATGTGGTTGGGGGAAGGTTATGGGGTGGTGGGGGAGTAAGATTCACCACTTCACACATCCCCATGAGAAGGAGAAAGATCTGAAGGTAACTGACTGCATTGGGCACATGTCAGACACTCAAAAAATGTTTCACAAACTGAAGGAAATAGCCACCTGACGGAATCACCCTTGCCTGAGATAACAACCTGCATCTTCAAAGCCAGGAAGGAAAAAAGGGAACGGAGAGTAAAACAGTCTCCACATCTAAAGTAGTGTCTTTTTTCAAAACCAGCAAGAACCTAAAAAACAACCTCCTGGCAGGGGCAATACCTTCTGTCACTTATCAGCGACAGGCACGCTGCAGGTGCTGAGAAACTCTGAGTCTTTGGGGTCAGGCGGCACGAAGGAAGAGCAGAAGCACTTTCCGCAAGCGATGGGCAGCGGGAGCCCAGCTGCGATCGCAGGAACCAGAACGCCTCCCTCTGGGAAGGGCATCCCAGGGGGCCAGCCTTACCGCGCACCTCCGGGTCCAGTCCCGAGGCTTGCGCCCCGCCCCCTCCCCAAGGACCGACCCGGGGCTCTGGCCTTGGCGCTGCAAATTCCAGTCATCCCCGCTAAATTCTTCAACAGCGGGTCCCCACTAGCTGCTGAAACTTAACATTACGCCACAAAACTAGCAAATGGGCAGCTTTCACCCCTCCCCCTTCAATGACTGGCGCCTGCAAAGAAGTCCTGGCAAATCAGGCATTTAAGAAGTGACTGACACCTGGACCCGGTTACCTGAAATCTAGAACAAAAACAAACACAGAAACACCCCTGTAATATTTTCCTCGATCAGGAAGTAGGCATCCCCCCCTTTAAAAAAGCAAAAACAAAAACAAAAACAAAAACAAAAACAAAACCTTCCTGAAAGCACCTCTCCCGCGGGATCCCAGCAGGTAAATAACACCAGAGCTTCCCCAAAGCGATTCTAAAGAATCAGGGGTCCAGGCTGCGCTCCCTCGCTGGCTTCTCCTGCTCGGAAGCAGGGATCGGGAAGTCGGGCAGTCCCGGGAGGTGAGGATGGGGGCGTCCGCAGGTGGGAGGAGGGGGCGCAGCAAAACCGCCCAAACTTCCCAGCCGCTCTGAAGCAGTTCTGGGCAGGAGCCCGCGGAATTCAGTCCCGACCAGGGGAGTCCCCTCCCTCACAGAAAGGCCCCCGACATCAGCCTGGCCCGCCAGCCCCGCGTCCGCTCGGACGTGCCCCCAGGCGGCTATTGCCCCCCCTCGGGGGCCCCTCACCTTGGCCTCGAAGCAGATGCCGTGCTGGAAGGCGTCCTCGTTGTGCAAGGGGATCCGCAGGTCGTGCCCATCGTCCACAAGGTTGTACTTGGTTTTGCTGGGCATGGTGGTGACCCGCGGTGGACCGGCTCCTCCAGAGGCGGCGGAGGGAAGGGGCTGGCCAGACCCGGGAGGGGTGAGGAGGGGAGGGGAGGGGAGGGGAGGGGCGCAGGCGGCCGCGGGAGCCGGGACCCGAGCGGCGCCGAGGGCCGGACGGCAGCGGGCTGCGCGGCTGCGGGCGGCGCTGTGGCCGCACGATTCCTGCGGGCGAGGAGGGCGGCGGCGGCGGCGGCGGGAGCGGGCGGCGCCGGGCCGGGGGAAGGGAGCGGTGGGCGCGCGGCCCGAAGCGGGACCCGGCGCGGCGGCTGCCCGGGACCAGGAAGAAAAGGCGGCGGCGGCAGCAGCGGCGGCGGCGGCGGCGGCAGCAGCGGCGGCGGCGGAGCGGGGCGCCTGTCACGGAGACGCCGGATCCGCCGCCCCGGAGCTGCTCCTCCTGCGGGGCGGGGCCTGGGCCGGCTCCTCCCACGGGCGCCCAGGCCCCGCCCCTCGCCCGTACTGGCCCCGCCCCGCGACGCCCGCCTGCAGAGCAGGTGAAAGTCCCCGGGAGCGCCGGACCCGCGCTGCCAGGCAGGCGAGCCCTGCGGCGCGGCCCGCGACCTGCACCGTGCTCCCGGGCGCCTGGGCTCAGCCCTGCTTCTGTTTTTATGGTCACATTCGGAGCCGGGTGCCGAGGGTCAGCCGCCGCAGCAGCGCCTTGGATGTTTTGTTTTTGCTGTGGGGGGGAGGGGCGGTGTTTATTGTCCGGTGTTTATGTTCTCCCGGGAAGGCCCAGCTCCTGGCCCAAATACATCCAAATCAGTAATTCTGAGAGTTCCTTTTCCCTGGAGAATCAAGATTGTACCCAGTGGGGGCCCATCACAGCCGCTTTTTCTTCGGAACGTTTTGTTGGAGCGGTGATTTGTGGCTTGTGTAATGGGACCTGGGGGATGCCTTTTGGAATGGTGTTAATATTAAAAAGCCATCAGCCTGTGGAAATGGAGGAGGCCAAAAAAGGAATACTAAGCACAGGAGAATCCTCAGCCTTTTCATTTTTCTTAATTAAACCTTCTGTAACCGGCTATGGACAAGATGAACTTCCAAGTTATTTCCGATTGTTCTATTCTTCCTCCCTCCCTAAATACTTCAGTCAGTTTGCCCGTTAAGAAGAGACCCCTTTGCTTTTCTCCTTTACATCTAGAGCTTTTGGCTTGCACAAGGTGCAAATGAAGGGGTCATAAGAGTATCTGCCAGAGACACCTGCCAAAACTTCATAGGCAGTGGTACAGAATAACTATGATTTCCTTGGCTTCCCATTACCAAAGCCCCCAAAGACAACCAAACACTCTGGTGCCAGTGGGAGTCCAACCTGAGATCACGGAGACCAAATAGGCACCTCTTGAAGGTTGAATTCATCACCTTTGATGCCCTTTGATCCCGACATGTCCATGTGCGGAAACTCTCAAACCAAACATCATTGACCGTTACGGGGCAAGCTTGGAATCACCACAAAGCAACACAGTACTGCTTGCAAAAGGCATATCTTCCTATGCCACTTCCATGATAAATTCATATAACAGAATGCCTTACTGCCAAAATTCTACTTCTCATATTGTCTCATAGTGCTTAAGTACAATTGTCCTTGCCTAAATTTTGCTCACTCCCTATCCGCTGAAATGACTGGTCAAGATGTAGCATCTTCTGAGATATCCCCTTAAATAAAAGCAAGCTGAGAACTGGAACAAATTCATCACATACTTTATGCTGAATAGACTTTATTATAGTCATAAATATTAGTTAGAGCCAAAAATCACTTGCACTGAGGAAAAGCACCACTAACATCTTTATAAATACAGAACATGAAAGTCTAATCAAGCATGTCTGACTCTTTGAATGTCACCATAGTTTTAATATATGCATCATAACCTGCTCTCTGAAATCTGGAACAGAACTCAACAACTTCAAGACAAGACCTCAAGCAACTACGCATTGACCTCTCTTATTTCCTCCTGAATTTAGTCTTTTGACTCCAAAGTGCCTTTTTTCTAGATTTCCTTGGGCCCTACTGGACTGCTAAATTTTTGGTATTTCCTATATAACTCTCTAACACACGGTAGATGAGACACAAAAAGCTGAAACCCCAAAGATATTTCAGGGTCTAATACAGTGACTACTCTGTAGTTGACATCTAGTTGTAATTTATGGAGTCCAATAATAATAACTAATGTTTGCTGAACTTTTTCTATGTGTCAGGCATTTTTCTTAGAGCCTTATGTGTATTATCTCATTTAATATTGACAACACTCCAAGGGTCGTCCCATTTTTTAAGAACCGAGGCACACATGTGTTATGAACTTTCCCAAGGTCACACCAGAAAGGAGAGGAGCCAGAATTTGAATCCAGTTCTACGTCATGAGGTGTTTCCATCATGGCCTGGATTGCCATGAAACTCTTCTTACTACAAACAAGATGCATATCAAATTTAGGGTCTATGTTTTATTTGGATGTGCATTGGTGCTAAGCTGTATTCCTTCCATTTTAGTTGGATGAAATGTTCCAAAAAGAAGGGGACTGTTCTCTGCTTTGACCTCCACATAATACGTCAGAGCCACACAGGCATAAAAACACCCTTCTTCCAGAAACAATGGGCATCCAAAGTGAATTTCCTTATTTTTTTAGCAGTGATCTCAATCTTGTTTTTGCACCTTTAAATATAATTGAATTTCCCACAGCATTTCCAAATCTATTTTTTAAACAAGTCAAGTTTTATCACTTTCCATATCCTTCTGTATTTAAAAACTGCCTAAAACAATTTTAATCTGAAGTACATTTAAAATATAAATTGCTAAGGCGTATAATACTTGCTGTGTTAAATTTTATTAAAACTTTGTTTAAAAATGAATTGAAAAAAATTCCTGAGTCCCTTTAGAACTGGAAATTTCTCAAAGATTCTCTAAGCCAGCTCCCCCCACCCTTTTTTTAAATAAGTGACTCTTTTTTTTTTTTTTTTTAAGATTTTATCCATTTATGAGACAGAGAGCAAGCAGGAGAAGGAGCAGAGGGAGGAGAGGGAGAAGCAGACACCCTGCCGAGCGAGGAGCCTGACACAGGGCTCCCATCTCAGGATCCCCCCCCCCAGATTGTGACCCAAGTCAAAGTCAGCTGCACAACCGACTGAGTCGCCGTCACCCCTAATTCACCTGAAAGAAACACGAACCTGGGAGAGTAAGTAGCTTGCCTACATCTCACTCTAAATGAGAACTCCTACTTCAGTGATCTTTTCCTTACACAATGATGGGTTATAAGTAAATTGACAGGAAACTTTATTTTTAACACATATTTGGAGCTGAGAAAATTCATTTGCTTTTGGTTGTAAAACAACTGCTTCTCAATGTACTTCCTGTGCATTTTCTTACCTGGTCATAGGAGATAAGTACGATCAGTATACCCATTTTACAGATGAAGAAACTAAGAGAGGGAAAACTTGTATACGTCATAGAGCAATAGGTCCTGGGAATCCTTCCGTGAGTTTAGCCACAAAGAATGAAGATAATGTCAGCTTGCCCAATACTGCTCAGATACACACATGGAAATAATTCAAAATCTTTGTAGAAATCTTATCAAATATTAAGAACACACAACGATTTCCTCCTGCTAGATAACATTTAGCTCCCAAAAGTTCAAATTCTTTTTTCACGGCATTGTTTTTAAGTTGCCTGGGGCACAGAGAGATAGAAATTGTTAGCCCCTATTTTATTCTCAGTGGACAAGGATGACTTTGTTCGAAACTACTGCAGAAGGGGTGAGAACTCAGAATTCAGGGTTCAGCACTCAATCTGAGCTCGAATCTGCTGAAACAAAGGACCGGCCTACATTATTTTTTCCCCTTAAAACTGACAGCCGTGACCTACACCCCTATGCCAAGGGCAGGCCACATTTCCCATGTATTTATTTTAAAGGTGAGCCTCTCTGTCGACAAAATCAGGTGTGTTATGTTTTTATAAACTAAATACTCTTTCAAATTGACTTCCACATGGAAGTTTGTGCTCCAGGCCTTCTGGCACAGCTGGCCAGTGCAGAGGAATGAGGCAGGAAGAAGGGAGCCGTGGGGAGCCGGGCTGCAGCTCCCCAGTTCTGGCCTTCTGCAGCGCTTTCCCACTCATCTCTGAACCCGAGAGGCAAGAAACAAAGAGAACGGAAGGTCTTGGACATTCTGGGAAGGTCTGCTCACTGCCTCACAGCCTTCGTTCTCTTGGAACACTTGTGCAATGAGATCTTGAGGACGGAGCACAGGCTGCAGGTCTTAGCCAAAAGCCTTGATCTTAGCCAAAAGGCCGAGAAGCCTTGGGTTTGCGGAATTTTGAACTGAAGGCAGAAGGCTGGGTGCCTGGCAGGGCTCTGAGCGCCCTTTCTCATGGAGATTCTTCTAATCTCTCCTGGGCGATGAGACCATTCCTTGCTTTTTGAATTCAGCTTTCCTTTTCAAGTTAACAGCTGTCTTTCTGGGTTCTGTTTAATATTTCAGGTGAGAAATTTTTATTAATTCAACAGCTTCTCACCAAAGTGCCTTGCGATCAAAGGCAATACAATCATTTTTGACAAAAACTAACAAGAGTTTCTTCATTGGGGGTGGGGGGTAGCAGGGGGAGTCAGAGAGGTATATACCGCAGGGAGACAGTTTTGAAGGGTGGAGGGTAATGTATGATCTGAGTATAAAAAAGGATCCTGGGAGGAAAGGGAAGTCTTCAAGAGGGAGGTGAGGCTCAAATCCAATCTGAAACAGGGGAAGGATTTAATAGTACGGCAGGAGGAGCACCGAAGACGTGGATGCAGGCCTGTAGAGACATTAATCTACAAAGTGTCTTCAGGAGACACTGAGGGGACCAGCTCCCTGGAGGGAGAAGCCTGCAAGTAATTGCCCTTGGAGGGAAGGCTGGTCCCAGAGTCTGGGTGCACTGTGCCAACGCCGTCAACACCGAACTGCCAGGACGGCGCTCCTCTGTGGGAAACGTGTGAACAGGGATGTGACCTGGGGTGCTAATTCAGAAAGATCACCCCGCAGAAAAGGAAAAGAAAACAACATGCTGTCCCTGACCCTTTTATTTCAGCTACAAATGAAAAAATTGGTGCCAAACAGATGATCGGGTTTTCATACCATGAGATTGTGTTCTCCCGCACCTGCAAACAAAGGATGATGAAACAGAGCTGCAGCAAGTTTCCCTCAGGATGGCGGGCCCCAAAGCACCCCCCTTCGCATGCTTCCAGATGCTTCCTAATTCTTGCTTCCATTCCGCTTCAGCCTCAGGCCTTCCCATTGGGAGACTATTTGCGGATTATCCGTATGGTCCTCCGTGCAATTCTCTGTGGTGTGTGTGTGTTTGTGTTAATGCTCTGTGATGGCAAGGAGAATTTTCTTTAGTTAACTGCTCTGCACGAAGTTGGTTTTAGGACCTTCACTTTTATTCCTCCTAACTTAAATCTCGGTTCCTAAATCTGGGGCTATTTTCCTTCGTTATCTATTTAAAACACAAAGTAAGCCCAGCTGTTAGAGTTGGAGCTTATCTATTCCACTCAATCTACTCTGTGGCGGTAGCTGGTCTTGGTCCCTCTTTATAAAACCCACATTCTTAAGATAAGAAACCATGGGGGGCTGGGAGAGGCCTGACCATTTGACAACACTGTGGGAAGCCTTGGAAATGCAATGTAAGTAAATATCTTATTTTCAGATCTCTCTTTGGAGGTGCAAAGCTGCTAAGCAGCTTTGTAGCAGCTTAAAAAATAAGTTTCCTCCAGACCACTTGTGTGCTTTAAAAAAAAAAAAAAAAACTAAAACAAGAAGAAAAGAAAAATACAGATGTGCAATGTGCCCAGGTGTGTTTGGGCATTTAATTTTCCCTCCCAGGTCCCAGATCACCCACTTTGGGCTTCGAGTGTTCCGAGAGCTCAGTTTCCGTGACCCCAGACTCTGATCACCTTTATAGGTTCCTCTCCCCACCACCTAAGGTTGTCTTTTGACCTGCATACAAAGGGAGTGGCATGAGACTTTTTTTTTAAAAAATTACAGGCATCTCAAGATAAGTTACCAGCAAATGAAGTGTTGAGGCCTTAACCAGACCCAGCTTCGGCAGTTTCCGTCATCAGCAACTGCCTCACTCCCTTAAAAGGTCTTGAAATCTCCTTTATAAATCCCTTGACATCACCAGCTGGCCCCTCTCCACACCACTCAGAGCGTTTTTCCTGGAGGGGCCTCAGAATTTTCCACCTCTCTGAACAGCCTCGTCTGTGCCATTCACCGGCTGGAGGCAGCCTCTGTAATTTGAGCTTCTAGGTACGTGATAACAGGGTAACTGCCGCCAAGCTTAATTCAGAACAAATGTTCCTCAAGTTCTTACCTTTTTCGAAAAGCTGCCAGTCTAACAGCTAGAACCCTGACAGGGTCGGGGGGCGAAGGTAGGAGCGGGGCGGGACTTCTGGATACAGGTCTGATTGTCCATTCTAGAGGCTGGGCACACCATTGGTGCGCTCTCGGGGTCCCGTGATCTGCCTGTAGTGGCCCGTGTCCGTCTGTGAGATGGGCATCCTTCCCCATGGCTGCCTACTGTGCTTCCAACACATGCTCCGAAAAAAAAGCCCTCCCGGAGCCTAATGAGGGAATGGGCCATTCTAATTAGTCAAATTTTCTGGTTAGTGGGGAGTTACCATGGATATAGGATTTACCAAGGAGAATGAGACGAGCATACAAAGCACATTTCTGAACAATATCTGCACACCTGTGTTCATAGCAGCATTCGTCATAATAGCCAAAAGGCAGAAGCAGCCCCAATGTTCATCAACAAATGAATGGAAAAACAAAATGGGATATATAAAAAGGGTGTTTCTGTGGGCACCTGGATGGTGCAGTCCAGTCGGTGAAGCATCTGCCTTGGGCTCAGGTCATGATCCCACAGTCCTGGGATGCAGCCCTGCATCCACTCTCTGCTCATCGGGGAGCCTGCTTCTCCCTCTGCCTGCGCTCATGCGATCACATAAAAACATAAAAAGTATGTGTCTGGAGATACTGTGACGCTTCCTTAAGGTGCATGGGTTTCTTTTGGAACCACAGGTCACCACCATGAATATCAATGATCGCTCTGTGGATGAGCAGAAAAGCTCTGGTTAATCCAGTGTTCCCATGGGACACGCACTCTGTACGATTTCAAGTCCCTCTGGAGACAAATTGGGCTATTGAATGAGAAAGCTAATAAACAAGAAGGCTCAGGGGCTACCTCAAGGCAGTTCTTAACGCTTATTTCCACGGGACTTTGACAGACTGGCGCTTCAAGGGTTAGAGGAAATGAATTTCCAGCTGAACCTCAAGGGTAAGGAAAAAGGCTTACATTTCCCAGCTGCTGGAGATGGATGTTATTTCATTCCAGATGCATTTATTGAGTGCCTACTATGTGCCGGTACGTCACTCATTCAACAGACATTAATAGTCACTGACTGTGTGCCCCATGAATGACTCTGAACAGTAGAAAGAAATCAAACAATTCCTATTCTCAGGGCGCCTGGCTGGCTCTGTCAGTAGAACGTGTGAATCTCGGTCTCGGGGACATGCGTTCAAGCCGTACGTTGGGTGTGGAGCCTACTTTAAATAAATAAATAAAAGTTCCTATTCTCCAGGAACTCACTTTGACCCATCAAGGAGTTAAGACTGGTATTCAGACAGTGCAAAAATATTGCTGTAAAAATGCCTCTAAGGGTTCAGAGGAAGAGAAGTCACTTGCCTGGCAGCCAGGGGTACGTGGTGGTGGGAGGTGATGTAGGGAAAGCTTTGTGGGGGAGGTACTAATTTCTCTTGGCATTAAAGGACTATAGTATATCCATGGCCAAGGTCAGAAAACGGCATTCCAGGCAGAGGAAATAGCCCTGAGACTCGCGCTGTCCTTCAATATACTGGAGGCAGTGGAGCCCCCATCCTCCACAGACGCACTGTGAGGTTACCCGAGACTTCCCTGCGGTCAGCCAGTGAGCCCTGCTCAATTGTCCACTGAGCTCTGCAGGTCCGTCCCAGATTAACGCAAGGCCTTGGCCACAGAGGTGCGGGACTGGCCAAGACCCGGCTGACTGCACACCTCCATCCTGCGTGTTTGCATATTATTCAGCCAGAAAATGATAGGGTCCCAACAAAGAGCTTTTCCTCCTGTTATAGCCAGTAAGAGGAAAAAGAGATTTTTTTTAAAGAGTGGTTGCTTATTTAAAGGCCACAATTACAGGAGTGGCTGGGTGGCACAGTCAGTTGAGCATCTAACTCTTGGTTTCATCTCAGGTCATGACCTTTGGGGTCATGGGATCGAGCCCTGCATCAGGCTCTGCACTCAGTGCAGAGTCTGCTTGAGACTTCCTCTCCCTCTCCCTTTGTCCTCCCATCCCCCCATCCCCTGCCCAAGCCTGTTGACAGGCCTGTCTTACACCTTTGCACACATATAGCCACATACATCCATGATTTCAGGGGCAAGAAGGAACGGGACCACCCTGATTCTGTACTCACACCCTGCACTGCAAGGCAAAAGGAGAGAATCCTTTATTTCACAACACAAATCTCCCAGCAGTGATTACACGTTGAGCTCTGAGAGTCGCACGCTGGCGGTGTGTTTTCTTGAAGTCTGCTTCTGTGGAGGGAAAGCAAGCCTTCCCCCACCCCGTCCCCACCACCCAGAAGGGAAGGGCAAAGTACACAGAATGATCTCCCTCCCGGGACATATGGGAAGATACCCAGCATTGACCCTGACCTTATCTCATCAAACTCTCACAACTCTGGAGGCTGGAGACCACGGACTCTTCTTAGAACTAAGAACTGAGACCTCAAAGTCAACGCCTGTCTGTTCCAGATTCCACACAGCATCCAAGTGTGTGTGTGTGTGCGGGGGGGGGGGGGGGGGGGGCGCGGAATGTAAAAAGAGGCACCAGAGACAAACTTTTCCAAACAGACAATTTTGCCCAAAGGTGACCTGATGCATGTGTGTGTGTGTATAAACACGAACACACACACATACACACAGAGTTGTGGGGAAGACGTACGAGGACAAGACCAGCTGTCACACTGCCTGAGCTTTGTTTTTTGGTTTTTGTTTTTGTTTTTAAAGTAAGCTCAACAACCAGTGTGGGGCTTGAACTCACCACTACTAGGATTAAGAGTCGTCTGCTCTACCTACTGAGCCAGCCAGGTGCCAAATGCCCTGCCCCCCACATCCCGAATTTAAATCTTGGCCCATCCCTCTTGAGCTCTGTAACCTTAATAACTAACCTTGCTGTGCCTCAGGTTTCCCATCTTTGAAATGGGAACAGTAATGGCAGGTATGATGTGCCCCCAAATCACATGGGATGAAAGAATGAGGTGGGGTTACAGATGAAATAGGATTGGCCATGAGTTGCTAATTGTTGATGAGTTGATCATAGTACAAGGGGGCTCATTAGATTTTTTGGTCTGCTTTTGTATGCTTGGAACTTTCCATTTAAAGAAAGTTTTAAGCAGTATTATTCACAAGAGCCAAAAGTCAGAAACAACCCAAACGTGCATCAGTAGTTGAATGGATAAATAGGGTGCCTGGGTGGCTCGGTTGGTTGAGTGTCAGGGTCA